>NC_143020.1:122807709-123107709 GCF_055824585.1 Amblyomma mixtum | reverse complement strand
CTTCGGACTGTCATGAACTTAGTGAGGGGTGTGACGTAATGTGATGGTGGCATACATTGTATGGCCGTAGCAGTGAATATAATTGGGAAGGATAAGTTGAGGAGTGTGCCTACAAGTGGCTGCTTCTTGCAGGCCTACAGTGTTTTGAAATGAGTAAGTTAGTGAGTTAGCATCTGGGTTTTTTTTCCTGTGTCTGCAGACAATCCGGTGCACAGCCAGATGCCACTGCCAGGAAGCCTGCCTTTCAGGCCTGGATTGTGAGTACCGGCACTCTTCCTAGTGCATCTCTGGACTGATGGTTGTGGAATCTGTTGGTCTGCGGGAATTGTTCGCACTATGAGGGTTTCTGAATTAGTATTAAAAAAAAGAAGCAAGTGCATAGACAGTGTGCAGCATTCAGTGATCAGCTGCCGATACGCCAGGAGCCTGGGTGAATTCGTGTCTGGGGTATCATTACCAGGATTTTGGTTATGCTGGTTTCAATGGCGGTGGATGTTTGCATCTCCGGCGACGTAACTGAGTGGTCATCAAAGCTTTTATTTTGCGAGGTATGCGAGACAAGGGGAAGTGCGTGTTGCTGGATCACGGAGTCTTGCATACACTGCTAGTGGGCAACATTGGAGCTTCTGAGACACTGTGACTGTTTGCGAACGCAAGTTTTTCGTGCCGGCACTTGACACCGCCTGAACGTACGAATGGAAACAGAAGCATTGGCTCCTTTTTCTTCCCGGCTGTCTGTCACTTTTATAGTGTGCTTTTCTTCCATTTCCTCTCCCCCTCTCCTTCTTCTTCCCTCTGTTCTGCTTCTTCTCTCGCTGTCGGGGGCTGTCTACAGCAGCGCGGTGGACCTTCGGCGTCTCCTCTATCCCCGACAGGTTCAGCACCCGCTTCTCAATAAGTATGTCCTCCAGGGTCCTCCTCCTGATTGGGGGGCTGCTTGTGCCGTCTGCGTTCAGGGCTTAGCAACAAAGGGTTCCTGACGGCCAGGGTTTTTGGCCGCACAACAAACATTCCCTTTCTTCTGTAAAAGTGGCCATCTTCCCAGTGCTGTCATGCTGAGGAAAATTCAGCCTTGCCATTTTATTTTTAGAAGAAAGGCCGTTGTATTAGTGCTGAGCCCAGGGTATCGGCAACATTTTTTATTTATTGATACTGCGATCTTTTACAAGACCTTCGCACATGTTCGTGTCCCAGATAAAAACACAAAGGTAGCTCGGAACAGCCTAAACATTGTTAATGGTAACGCTGCCACTAGTCCAAGCTGGTCAGATGCTGAAGAAAATTCAGCCTTGCCATTCCATCTTTAGAAGAAAGTCCATTGTATTAGTGCTGAGCCCAGGGTATCGGCGACATGTTCATGTCCCAGATAAAAACAAAGGTAGCTCGGAACAGCCTAAACATTGTTAATGGTAACGCTGCCACTAGTCCAAGGTGGTCAGATGCTGAAGAAAATTCACCCTTGCCATTCCATCTTTAGAAGAAAGGCCATTGTATTAGTGCTGAGCCCAGGGTATCGGCGACATGTTCATGTCCCAGATAAAGACACCAAATTTGCTCGGAACAGCCTAAACATCGTTAATGGTAATGCTGCCACTAGTCCAAGCTGGTCAGAGGCCTTGGTTGTGCTTCATTTGGCTTTGCAAGATGATCACCCTCACAGTTTGGCCATGACTGCGGGGCATCTTTCTGTGTGTGTCGGATCTAATTTGCCTCTCAGTGTACTGTCACCAACCGATTCTTAGCACTTGGTGGGACCTGGGAAATGGCCGGGATAATCGAACAGCCTGAAGAATTAGTCTACTTTTAAAAAAATCTCTTCACTAAAAAGTGGCAGCTAGAAATGAATGTGGATTTCACCTTGTACCACGTTTCAGCGGCATGTGACATCGCGAATATTTGCGCGATCACCTTTTCTGCAGTTTGTACCTTGACACATCACCACATCGGGAGGCCCTCCAAATTAACTGGTGCCTACCCTGGGGGTGTCTGAACAAATGAGCTTCTGAGATCATAGACCGTGGCAGCAGTCCGAATTATCTGAGTTTTCAAATTAACGGGGGTCGAATTAACAAGGCTGTACTGTATCTTAGTCTACAAAATTGGTCAGAGACCATAGTTGTGCAGTTCTGTTTTTTCTGTGCTTGTTTAGTAGAACTTTATTACATTAATATGAATCGTAGGAAAAGGCTGTTCCTCAAACCGCTTGTTCCTTGGGGCGATTAAGATAGGCACAAATGTGTACTTGGGTCTCATCTCCATCTTTGTTGTCCCTAATGGCATGGCATGAATGGCACAGGCTGGCCACATTTAGTTGGCACATTAGCCAGCGAATCTGGTCTGCACAAATCAGCGAGGCAGAAAAAAAAATTTTAAAAAGAAAATGAGCCTGTCACACAATTGCAGCCATATGAGGTCACTCTGGTATCCAGCTCAGTTCCTCCTCCGGTGGAGATGGTAGAGGGAAAAGAAAAAAAACGCTCCGACATGCCTCAGCTTTCTGTTGGAACTAGGCAAGTTCCTGTTGTAGCTACAGTTGGGCAGGAAACTAATTTTTCCCTTTCCAGTTTTCCACGGTGTACAGGTGTGAAATGGTTGGCTGCTTGCAGAAACCAGGTTCGCTTTGCATCGCCCAACAACCCGCACTACCAGCAGCATGCCTACCAGACGGTGTTTGGGAGCCCCCACCAGGTTCCCCCCCACCACTCGTACCTGCGGCCACATCTGTACGGAAACCTCGACCACAGGGGCAGCAGCAGCTCTGCTTGCTCGGGTGAGCGTTTGCATCCCTTTTGTGTATAACCCCTTGTGGCACTGTGTGCACAATTGTGGGCGTTGCTTTTCAGCTTTTGAAGCGAAAAGCTTCTCTAGGCTCGTCAACACCACACTTCGCATGGGCCACCCCTGGGCGCCGCCCGCCCTTCCTCCTCCTCGCCACCCCCTCCCTTCTCCTCCTCGCCACCTGTTTACCCTTCGCCGCTGCTAGCGGTTCTTATCGCGTTATCGCAAGGCGTTGCAATAACACCCGAGCGGCGGCGGCGGACATAAAAGAGGCCGCGGCGCGCACTCCATCGCCACTTCTCCTCGCCACCGGTTTACCCCTTGCCGCTGCTGCGCGGTCTCCGCCGCCATCCCAAGAGAAGGTTCTTTCGTAAGGCGTTGCGAGAACGCACGCATGAGCGTCGGCCGTAGAAGAGGCGCAGACATTCGCCATGGAAGGAAGAAAATAAGACCCGGAAGTGGTAGCGAGGGAGTTGGCTCAAAATCTACACCGCTACCGTGGTGCTCCCAGGGCATTGTGCGCGAACTGTGACAGCCATGACTTCAAACAAAGCATAACTGCAGCTTTTCGCTTGTATATCCAGGCTTAACCAGAGATAAGCTGCTGCCAATTTTTTTCAAAGTGTCTAGAGCTGTCCTCATGAAGTCAGTGATGCTGGCTACATTTAAATTTCTGCTGGACAGGATGGCAGGGCCATTTCATGTTGAAAGAAAGTAAAAATAAAAGGATTGTTTTGGAAAACAAAAGTAAAGATTGATGTCGTGAAGTTGTGCAGTGAACCTTGAAGGCGCTGTGTTGTGCTGTAATTTTTTTTCTTCTCTCACATGGTGACATATTTTACAAAAGGATTCTGTACTCGAGTTCTCACTGTGGAAACTGCTTCGGATGATAACGGAAATAATTAATTTGCCATAATTTTTTTTTTTTTTTGACAACTAGGGCTGCACTTCGTGGGCGCAGAAATGTGCGCCATGCATGAGTGCTTTCAAGTTTTTGAGCTGTTCATGTTATTTCTGTAAATTAAGGGGTTCCAAGTGTAGGCACGGAAATTTCTAGATTTTTCTCAGTAGTAAGAACACAGTGCATGTCTGGAAGGGATAACTGAAAACTGTGTCAGCTGTCCAGATACAATAATGTTATCTGTGCAATAACTTGGCAGGCATGTAATAATGGATATGGACGAATCAACAAGAGTGTGCCTGCTCCCTCAGTGTAGGAGCAGTGATGCTGGGCGTGCAATGAAATGGCCCCATTTCCTCCCAGGTAATGGTGCTGGAGGTGAGCATTCGGATGACCCCTACGCGGGACTGATGACCCAGAAGGAAAAGGATTGGCTCATCAAGATTCAGCTGCTGCAGGTGCAGCCTGAGAACCCGGAGGTGGACGATTACTACTATGTGGTAGGTGGTGATTGCTTTCTTTTTTTTTGTTTTTAGAGGCTGACTTTGTGACCCGCAGAGCTGTGTGCAAAAGCCACCCGTTTTGCGGGGTACATCATCCAGCAACTGTGGCAGAGTCTACCAGTGATGAACATGACCGTTATGCAGCATTTCCTCATTACTTCCTGAAGTGAATGGGATGTGCAGGAATGTCTGAGTGTGGTAGTATTCTACAAGAGACAAGCTCCAGACATGCTTCCCTTTTTTTGCCAACTTTGTAGATGTTTGCCAAGAAGAAAGCAGAGCGAAGAGAATCTCCTGGTGTGGATGGTGGGGACGGCGACAAACTGAGGTTCATTCGGCCAGAGCGCGTCCGCACAGAGTCGAAGAGCTACACTCCAAGTAAGCACACTTCCATCTCCCCCCCCCCAACTTCTCCCATGAAGGTGCACATGTGTCTCAATGCTGCTTTGCTGGTCTCTGGTAGGGTAACCTTGGGAAGTGTGGTGGAGTGGTCGCAGAGTGGGGACACAAACATACCATATTTACTCGAATGTAATGCATGAAGCGCAGTGCAAAAGCTTGCTGCACCACCACTAGTCACCTGTGTAGTGAGGCAAAGCCTGCCAGGCTGCTATCTGACCAGGCACAGATTGGTGTTCGCCAGTTCGATATATCCGTTTTATGGCTAACGTCGTGCATTATATAATATAGTAAATTCATGTCGTGGTTATAAATATTTAGGTACAGTCTGATATAGCCAATATTTCTAAATATCCGTGTTCGTTACTATTGAGCCGCCGCGGTGGCTCAGTGGTTATGGCGCTTGGCTGCTGACCCGAAAGACCCGGGTTTGATTCCGTTGCAGCGGTTGAATTTCGATGGAGGTGACATTCTGGAGGTCCGTGTGCTGTGCGATGTCAGTGCACGTTAAAGAACCCCAGGTGGTTGAAATTTCCGGAGCCCTTCACTACGGTGTCCCTCATAGCCTGAGTCGCTTTGGGACGTTAAACCCCATAAACCAAACCAAACCAAGTTGTGTTTGTTCTAATCAGGTTTGCCTGTATAATGTGCAGGATAATAATTTTACTGTTATTACATAGCTGGATGTCAAGAGAAACCAATGGCATCCATTTTGTCAAGTTCCCTGCAGCAGAATTTCTTTAAAGCTCTTGACAGAAAATACAAAATATAATATTGCCACGCGCCTAACGCGCCGCGCGGCCTCCGCGCTGAGTCGAAGACGACGACGAAGCGGCGGTGGGCTCTCGTGGCGCGCTGTTCTGTTCTGTGTTGTGGGAGCTGGCTCGATAATTAAAAAGAAGGCTCCCGGTCTTGGGTTCTCCCCGACGTCTACCTTCACGGCTCCTCTGGTCGTGACACTGGTGGAGGTGCTGGGTATGCTCCCTACTCCTGAGGACGACTCGACGCGTCCGCCTCTTGTGACCACATCTGTCCATCGTGCCAGCCGGAGGATCCGCGGCCTGTCCCCCGAGGCCCTTCCTATTGTCAGCGCGCCTTCAACTACCACTCCACTCATGGCGACGCCACTGCCCGCCCTGCCTACGACTGTCCCTGCAGCCAGCCCCACCTATCTCACCCTTCAGACTCCACGCACGCCTAAGCCCTTTCACGGCGACCTGTTTGAAGATGCCGAAGACTGGTTGGCTCACTACGAACGGGTCGCGACCTTTAACTGCTGGGACGACGCTACAAAGCTGCGTAACGTTTACTTCAGCCTTGAAGACTCTGCACGAACGTGGTTCGAAAACCATGAGACTACTTTCTCTACGTGGCCGGACTTTCGACGTCAGCTCCTGAGTACGTACGCCAACAGCGACCGCCGGGAGAGCGCAGAGCGTGCACTGTCCTCCCGAATTCAGCTCCCCAATGAGGGTGTTGCCATGTACGTCGAGGATGTGAAGCGTCTTTGCCATCGCGCCGATCCGGCCATGCCTGAAGAAAAAAAGCTGCGGCACCTGATGCGCGGCGTAAAAGACCAGCTTTTTTCCGGCCTCTTGCGGAACCCGCCCAACACCGTCGCGGAGTTCCTGGCCGAAGCCGTGCACATGGAGAAATTGCTGCAGCAAAGGTTCCATCAATACGACCGGCAACTGCGCAAGACGTCGGCTCTATCAACGTTGGACCGGTTGGACCATGATCCCAGGACGAATCCGGACTCTCTTCGCGAACTCATCCGTTCCGTGGTCCGCGAGGAGCTGCAGCACCTTCAAGCCACCTTTGCCCCTCGCGTCGATTCCGTCACCAGCGTCATCCGCGAGGAAGTCCGACAGGCACTCAGGGCACAAGACGCTGCAGCTGTGCCGGCGCCGCAACCGACCCCATACGATCCCGCGTCGTACCCGACTCCTGTCCAGCCAGTCACGTACGCGGACGTCGTGCGCCGCGCGGCCCCATCTCCTGGGCCTTCGCCTTACACCGCACCATTGGTCGCGGTGCACTCTGCCCAGCCGACTCCTTACTGGGCGGATCGGCGCCAGGCACCGCGGAAGACTGACCTCTGGCGCACTCCGGATCAACGCCCGCTCTGCTACCACTGTGGTGAGGCCGGCCATCTCTACCGGCGGTGCCCCTATTGCGAAATGGGACTACGCGGTTTTTCTGTCGACAGCCCCCGTCCACGCCCTGGAGAGCGCCCTCAAGACATCGCCGAGTATGTCACCCGCCAGCGTAGTTCACCATCTCCTCTGCGCCGCGAGTCGCGATCGCCCTCTCCATGCCGGTCTTCGCCCTCTGGGTCCCGTTTCGCCTCAGGACAACGTGGTTCCTCGAGCCCTCGTCGGGAAAACTAGCTCCGGCGGCCTTTGGAGGCGAGGCCGCCGAACGCCGTTCCGACGCAAAGCTTCCACCGCCGCAGCAACTGAATCGCCCCGACGTCGCACGCCGCATCGCTGCACAGTTTTCCCCGACGCGCCTTTCGTATCGCCGCGATGCCGCAACCCCAGTCGCCGACCCGCTTCCGCCGCCGCACCGACCCAATCGCCCCGACGCCGAACGCCGCATCACCGAAGAGTTTCCCCCAACGCGCCGCTTGAATCGCTCCGACAGCGCAACCCCAGTCGCCGACCAGGTTCCGCCGCCGCACCGACTGAATCCTCCACAACAGCCATCGACGGGCCGTACTGAAGGCAGGGTCTCCTTGGATATCCCTGTTCTCGTTGACACAAAGGAGGTCAGTGCGTTGGTCGATACGGGCGCAGATTACTCTATCCTTAGCGGACGGCTTGCGACGGCCCTGAAAAAAGTGACGACACCCTGGGACGGTCCCGACATACGCACGGCAGGCGGACATCTTGTCGCACCACTCGGCATGTGTGCGGCCCGGGTTACGGTTCGAGGCTGCACATTCGTTGCCACTTTTCTCGTTCTCCGCGAATGTTCTCGCGATGTCATCCTTGGCATCGACTTTCTTCGCGAGCATGGTGGGATCATAGACCTCCCGAACCGCTTGGTGACATTTTCTACCGCAATGGCCACAGAAGAACCTGCGCACCAGGGTTCTCGGTCCGCCCTGCGAGTCGCTGACGATAACGTTACGGTGCCACCACGTGCCAGCATTCTCGCGAGAGTTACCTGCGACGAGCCACATAGGGGACTCCGGGTTGTCGAGCCTAATGTCTCCCTCGTACTCACTAAGGGGGTTGCGGTGGCACGGGGCCTTGGATCCTTTCATGACGGTTGTACAGAGGTCCTTGTCACCAACTTCTGCAATGAACATCGACATCTGTTCCGTGGCACAGCCATCGCTTACGTCGACCATGTTCAGGAAGTGGCCGAATGCTTTGCTTGTGCGGAGGACACACCTGGAGCTGACGCCGAAGCGGTCACCAGCGTAGACATAAATCCTGGCCTTCCACCCACTGAAAAGAGGCAACTCCAGGACCTCTTGCGGGAGTTTGGTGCGTGTTTCACGTCGTCGTCCAAAGTGCGCCAAACGTCGATAGTTAAACACCGCATTATCATGCATGAAGGAGCCCGACCCATCCATCAGCAGCCCTATCGTGTGTCCCCTCGTGAGCGAGATGCTATTCAAACACAGGTCGAAGAGATGCTCACAGACGGCGTCATCCAACCGTCAAGCAGTCCGTGGTCGTCTCCTGTTGTCCTCGTGAAAAAGAAAGACTGGACACTACGGTTGTGCGTCGACTACAGGAAGCTGAACAGTGTGACCAAGAAAGACGTGTACCCGCTCCCGCGTATCGACGACTCCCTCGACCGACTTCGTCAAGCCAAGTACTTCTCTTCGATCGACCTCAGAAGTGGTTATTGGCAGATAGAAGTTGATGAGAGGGACCGTGAGAAAACCGCCTTCATTACACCGGACGGGCTGTATGAATTTCGCGTCCTCCCATTCGGGCTCTGCTGTGCTCCTGCCACGTTCCAAAGAATGATGGACACCGTTCTCACCGGTTTGAAGTGGCAGACCTGTCTTGTTTATCTTGACGATGTCATCATTTTTTCCGCAACATTCACGGAACATCTGCACCGCCTCAGGACTGTCCTCAAAGCCGTTCGATCCGCCAACCTCTCCCTCAAACCAGAAAAATGCCACTTTGGGTTCACCGAATTGAAGTTCCTTGGGCACGTCATTAGTGCTGACGGAATCCGCGCTGACCCAGAGAAGCTTGCTGCCGTTGCTGCCTTTCTGGTCCCCTCCCACAAAAAAGCTGTCCGACGTTTGCTGGGCCTGTGCTCCTATTATCGCCGCTTCATTAGAAACTTCGCCCAGCTCGCCAGCCCTCTGACGCTCCTAACCCGTGATGACACGTCATTTTCCTGGGGCAACGAACAACAGACTGCCTTCGACGAGTTACGACGCCTACTCCAATCACCGCCCATCCTGGCACATTTCGACGAAGATGCCGACACGGAGGTGCACACGGATGCGAGCAACGTCGGTCTTGGCGCCGTTCTAGTTCAGCGGCAAAACGGTGTCGACAAAGTAATTGCCTACGCCAGCCGCGCACTGTCGCGTGCTGAGTTGAACTACTCTACCACGGAAAAAGAATGTTTAGCGGTAGTCTGGGCCGCCGCCAAGTTCCGCCCATACCGCTATGGCAGACCGTTTCGTATCGTCACCGACCACCACTCGCTGTGCTGGCTGAAAAATTTAAAGGACCCTTGCGGCCGCCTAGCACGTTGGGCATTACGCCTGCAGGAATTCGATTTCACCGTCACCTACAAGTCAGGCCGGAAACACACCGACGCTGATACCTTGTCACGTGCTCCCGTCGAACCTCCTCCGCAAGACACCACCGACGATGATAGCTTCCTTGGAGCGGTCAGCACATCTGAGCTCGTTTCCAGACAGCGTGCCGACGCCGAGCTCCGTCTGCTCATCGAACATCTCGAAGGTGGGTGCCCTGAAATACCACGAAACCTAGCTCGTGGACTATCGTCGTTCTGCCTGCGGAGAGGGGTGCTTTATAAAAAGAACTCTACTTCAAGTCCGACAACTTACCTGCTCGTCATACCGTCTGATCTGCGGGATGAAGTCCTCCTTGCCTGCCATGATGAACCGACTTCCGGCCACCTTGGAGTTACCCGCACCTTATCCCGAATCCGGCAGAACTATTACTGGCCCAACCTAACTTCAAGTGTCAAGCATTATGTCCGGACATGCCGGCAATGCCAGCGGCGAAAAAAACCCGCGCTCAAGCCTCCTGGGCTGCTTCAGTGCATCGAGCCGCCACAAATACCATTCGACAAAGTCGGCATGGACCTTCTGGGGCCATTTCCTCTCTCGTCTTCCGGCCACAAGTGGATCGTAGTCGCCACAGACTACTTGACCCGCTACGCTGAAACGAAGGCCCTTGCGCGAGGTACTGCCGCCGAAGTTGCCCACTTCTTTATGCACGACATCGTGCTTAGACACGGCGCCCCATCGGCCATCATTACTGACCGAGGCAAGGCGTTTACAGCCCGAGTCCTACGTGACATCTTAGCGCTTAGCCATACTGCTCATCGACCAACAACAGCGTATCATCCCCAAACAAATGGTCTAACGGAACGGCTCAACAAAACATTGGCGGACATGATCTCGATGTACGTCGACGTTGAACACAAAACCTGGGATGAGGTCTTGCCGTACGTCACCTTCGCATATAATACCGCGACGCAGGAAACCACCCAGTTCACCCCGTTCCGTCTCGTGTATGGCAGAGAGGTCCGCATGATGCTAGACGCCATGCTGCCGTACGGCGACGCAGAGCTTCCCCCTGAAGCTGGCCCGCTTGCACATCAAGGACCAGCAATGCGCCGATGCCCAACACTATAACCTTCGGCACAGGGACGTGCACTACGAGCCGGGCGACCACGTGTGGGTGTGGACACCAGTGCGCCGCAAGGGATTGTGCGAAAAGCTTTTAAACAGGTATTTTGGCCCGTACAAAGTCCTGCGCCGCCTGAACAGTGTCAACTACGAAGTTGTCCCCCATGGAACTGTGGTCGTCGGCCCTCAGCGTCAACGGCCTGAAATCGTGCATGTAGTGTCACGACCAGAGGAGCCGTGAAGGTAGACGTCGGGGAGAACCCAAGACCGGGAGCCTTCTTTTTAATTATCGAGCCAGCTCCCACGACAATATATAAGTGAAGAACATAAAACTTATGACATATTTGGAATCAGCACACAAAAACGCGTTTCCTGAAAATTTCACGAGTGTGACTTCATTAACAAAAATATTTTTTCTAAAACCCTCTTCCCCCTTAATATCGTTAAGGTAATTTTTTGAAGTTTGTAGATTTTTTGGACTGTTCTATTTGCCGCATTTTGTGGCTGGCACTGAGTGCATAAATTTGGTTGGCACCTGCATGCTGTCTGTACCTAAATACTTGCTTTATTTTTTGTCCAAGTGTAATTTGTAATTTGCTGATGAGTCACTCAGGCGATGAGCTGCAAAGCACGATCAGTGAGTTAGACAGGCAGAGCAGAACAGTAGGTCTTAAAATTAACATTAATGTTCAACAGTCTAGCAAGGGAACAGCTGTTCACAATTGGCAGCAAGGTGCTGGAAGTGGCTAGAAAATAAGTCTACTTAGGGCAGGTGGTGACCGCTGATCACGAGAGGGAAATAACTAGCAGAATAAGAATGAGGTGGAGCGCATATGGCAGATTCTCTCAGATCATGAATGGCAGTTTGCCACTATCCCTCAAGAGAAAAGTATACCACAGCTGTATCTTACCGGTGCTCACCTATGTTGCAGAAACGTGGAGGCTAACAAAGAGGGTTCAGCTTAAGTTAAGGACAACGCAGCGAGCTATGGAAAGAAAAATGATAGGTGTAACTTTAAGAGGTCGGAAGAGAGCGGAGTGGGTGAGAGAACAAACGCGGGTTAATGCCATCCTGGTCGAAATAAAGAGGAAGAAATGGGCTTGAAAAGGGCATGTAATGCGAAGGCAAGATAACCGCTGGTCCTTAAGGGTAACAGAGTAGATTCCAAGAGAAGGCAAGCATAGCAGGGGGCGGCAGAAAGTTAGGTGGGCGGATGAGATTAAGAAGTGTGTGGAGTATGATGGCCGCAGCTGGCGAAGGGCAAGGTTAAGGGGGGACCCTGGTCTTTGAAAAAAAATTTTTATTAATGAAGTCACAGTTATGAAATTTCCAGGCCACATGTAGTTTTGTGCGCTGATTCTGGATATGTCATTTAATTGTGTGTAAAACAATTTCTTGAGCACTTGTGCAATTTTTATGCAACTATTTTGGGAAAAGTTTTGCAGAAAATTTGCTGCGGGAAACTCGCTGAAATGTATGCCATTGGGTTCTCTTGACACCAATGAATGCAATAAGGGTAAAAGTATCATCCTGGCTATCATAGAACTTGAGTTATAGAGTTTTGAAGTTGTCGCTTCAGAAATGAGAAGAAAAGTGTGCATTCCTGTTTGTGAAATGGCAGCTTCAGTATGCTGTAACTCAAGTTCTATGATAACCAGGATGATAATTTTACCCTTATTGCATTCCTTGGTGTCAAGAGAGCCCAATGGCATGCATTTCAGCGAGTTTCCTGCAGAAAATTTTCTTATATGCTCTCTCCAAAATACTTGCATAAAAAGTGCATAAGTGCTCAAGGAATTGTTTTACACAAAATTAAATGACATATCTAAAATCAGCACACAAAAATACATGTGGCCTGAAAATTTCATTACTATATCTAGATTAATAAAATTTTTTTTTCAAGACCAGGGTCCCCCCTTAATTCGAGAGACATGGGAGAGGCTTTTGCCGTGCAGAGTGTGTAGTCAGGCTGATGGTGATGGTGTCTCGTAATTGCACAACATAGTGCCACGAATGGAGCTGAAGCCGCCATGGTGGCTCAGAGGTTACGGTGCTCGGCTGCTGACCCAAAAGACGTGGGTTCGATCCCGGCTGCGGCAGTTGAATTTCGATGGAGGAGAAATTCTAGAGGCCCGTGTACAGTGCGATGTCAGTGCACGTTAAAGAACCCCTGGTGGTTTAAATATCCGGCGCCCTTTACTACGGCATCCCTCGTAGCCTGGGTCTCTTTGGGATGTTAAACCCCAATAAACCAAATATGTGCATTTACTGTGATGAGGTCCCATAGCATTGTTACGCATCAAGAAAAGGCAACTGTGGTCATTAATGGAAGGAGGGCTGGACCTCATAGTTCGCAATAATACCCCTGTGGAGCTCTGCTGCGATAGTGCTTATCAGGGCATCCTGTGTGTGTGCGTCTTTTGCATATTTGCAGTCCAATTTGAGCGATCGCTGGGGAAACTGCAAGTGGTGAGTGTGAACTACCCACGCAAGATCCTCGACATGGGCGTTCAACGGCTCTCGGAAGAAGAAGACCGCAAGGTCCCTCCTGATCGAGATTTGCTGTGGTTCCGCCAGCTTCTGCTTGACATAGAGAAGGTGCCTGTTAATTTTTTTGTTTGTTTTCACTTCTGAGGGGTGGGATTAGTGGAATTGTCATGGCAGAAGCCTGTGACGCGTGAAATTCGTCTGGTGCTTACTGCACTTTTCGTCGCCATGTTTTGCAGCTCTACTCAGCAGTCCTGGAGCACGAAGACAACCACTGTTCGCCAGAGCGCAGGGCAGAGATAGCGGAGAAACTGTTCGCAGAAGTGCAGCCGTCGGAAGAGCGCTTTGTTCAACTGGTGGGCGTGCGAAAAGGGCGTTCCTTGGTGCTTCGTGTGCTTCCCTTGCTGAAGGCGGTAAGTTTATTTTTCCTTGGCTTCCTGTAACTCGGTGAAACCTTAACAGTTCAGGAAGTAAGCGAAAGTGATGTTCTCTGCTGCACCACTGTGAGGGAAGTGCTGCAGTACTTCCACAAGACTGGGATGAAAGCAGAAAATGATGCGATTAAGTAAATGTGTATTGACGCTCAGCATCCTGGCACACTGCCAAGGCCTGCACTGCTGTGGACAGCGCTAAACAAAGGAACACTAGCGAACGCTCCAAAAAAAAAGATAAAATATATATTGTTCGCTACAGAATTGAGGGGGAAAAGGGGGGGGGGGGGGGAATGGGTTCAGAGATATTGCCTTGGCCTTAGTTGCCGCCAGATTTCCGGAGACCTTCACTACAGCGTCCCTCGTAGCCTGAGTCAGACGTTAAACCCCGTAAACGCTCACGAGCAGAACACGGAAACGGGTAATGTGGTTTTTTGCCTAAGCTAGGATATCGCTACACTAAACAAATGTGCATAGCAGTCATTGTCGTTTGCACGCTGTTTCAGTATTGAATGATGGAGGCAAGCTCTGGCAGTCCTTGTCACACAGTCCGTGTACCACAGTGGCTGATATTAAAAAATGACAGATTAGCTGTGGGCTGGTGGTACCAGTTTTCTTTCCTGTTCATAGATGGTGCAGCAAACGCTAGCAATACAAAAAATTTTCAAGCGACATCTTCTATCCACTGTGTTGCTGTGTCAGGGTTCGTTATAATGAGGTTTAACTCTACAGTACTCGACTGGAAAGTACCCATATTCTCAAACCCCTTTCTTGGAGCCATGATGTCGTGAAAGCATTGATGTACAGTAGAACCCCGCTGTTACGTTCCTCACTGCTGCGTTTTCCCAGCTGTTACGTCGTTTTCTTCGGGTCCCGGCATAGCTTCCATAGGATCCAATGTATTGGGAACCCCGCTGTTACGTCGTAGCCGAGGAAACGATCCCGCATGATACGTCGCAACCGGGCTTCCGGAACCCAACTGGGCAATGCGCGCCAACCGGCATTTTGATTTTTGACGAGTATTGGCCAGGCTTGGCTAAGGAACTGGCTGCAAGAAGCCGCAGGCGAGTTGGAGAGGCCGCCACTAGATGGCTATCTGCCTCGCACGCCGAACGCCGCGATCTTTATCGTGGGAGGTGGTGAGGAGGAGGCGCGGGGCTGCGGTCGCTTATCAGCGCGTCTTTTCTTTCACTATTTCTTTTTATCTTTCGACTCTCCTCTATCTGCAAGTGACAGCGGTGGTGGCTCCGCTGGAGCCAGTCAGCAGGGCCCGTGCAATTTCCTTTTCATCCTTCTCAGTGGCAACAACATCTTTATTGTGCTTTGATGGCGTGATAGCGTTGAGTAAGCGGGAGCAGCCTACGAACATTTCAGTGCTTGACGCTGTGCACAACGTTGCTTCAGCGTGGACTGCAGTGAGCGCGTGAACTGCACAGCACTGCTGCGTGCGTGCGGTGTGGCCGCACCGCAAAGCGACGCTGACAGCAATGCGGCCTTTGCTATTGAGAAACGCGTTGTTCTTTCCAGCGAGCGAAAGAAACTGCAATCCACCATTCTCGATTTTTTAAAGTCCTAGGGTCAATTTGCGGAAATTAATTGTTTCAAGTCAAAGCTGCACTGTTTTCATTAATTTTCGGTGCTTTCCTCACTGTTTTTTTTTCCCGGTCCGGTGAAAAACGTATGAACGGGGTTCTACTAGTAAACATTTTTGCTTGTCCGACTGGCATTACTATGGAGGGATTCTACTGTAGTCTTTGCTTGTCTCTTTGATGTTTGTTCATTTTTGTTGTGGTATAAGTTAGCCAGCACGAGGAGCGACGACACTTCAGTTAAAATTAATATCGTTACTACAGGGAAACCTTGTTAAACAAATTGGCAAAAAATCTATAGTAGTTCAGTATAGCTGAAATTCGTAATGGAGAAGCTAAATTTCATCAGCGCAAGAACGACATCTGGGAGATCCCTTTCCATAGTTTAGCACTGTTTTGAAGCTGTTCGCAGTGATTGCGGAGGCCGCAAAAAACCGAGTGGCAAAAGCTAGTGAAGTCGGCTTCGCCGCACAGCACCGCAGCACGTGGAGGCGGCGGCAGATATGCCAGCAGGGTGACTTCCTCACATTGCAACAGTGTTGCTTAACAAACTGGACGCAAGGACGAAAGCTATTGCCGTTTTCACCACCTAGTAGACATGAGCAACCTACAACAACTGACCGTATCGCTGGCTCCGGGGCTCTGTCGTTGGGTGCCAACTGCGTGGCTACCATTTTTTCTCGCTTCTATATCTTCTGTGGTGCTGTTAGCAAAGCAAGTTGAATGTGAACCGTGGTGTGAACGCTTACTGCTCCACCACCAGTCACCCATGTGGGGCGGCAAAGCCTGCCATCCGACTGGGCATGGATTGGCTCGGGGCAGTTTGATACATCCATTTCATGGCATACCGTGTTCTATATAACAAGTAAGAAATGCATATGTTTGTTGAAAATATTCAGGAACAGTTTGTTATGGCCTATAATTCATAATATCGGTGTTCGTTGTAACGAGGTTTGACTGCATTCCTAAAATATTTGTAGAACTGGTTCATATTTCGCTGTGACCGCAAAACAGAACTTGGAACATATGTTCAGATAGTTGTGAACTGTTCCTCTTGGTGCTTGTGCACTCGTAAGCTGCTTTTGCTGCTTTCCTTTCGAGATTTTTGACTTGCGTGCCTTCTGGTTCAGTGTTTCTCTATTTTTTCATTGCCGTTACTTTGCCGGTATACTATATCCTGTCAGCTAGGCCCATGTTGTCTGCTTGCAGGAGCACCAGGTGACGACGCTGGCTGCCCTGCTGCGCCACCTGTCCTGGCTGCAGCGCAAGGACCGCCAGGATGGGGCCCTGGAGCAGGGGCTGCTGAATGCAGTGGCCATCATTGAGCATGCCTCCCTCAACGATCTCATCCAGCTGGCAGCCAGCCTGCTCATCAACCCGGACGGTGCATTCCCCAGCAGGGTGAGCAGTGGCTTAGTGGGACAGAGGTGGTCTCGACCAACGAAAGCTCCAAGCCACACTCCAATTACAAGTCAACCCCCCCCCCTTCCGCATTGTTCCGCACTTTGTTTTGTGGTTCCCCTTGGGATGGAATCGCAGTGCACGCGCAATCCGTAAATGCTTTACTGTGTGATCACTAGGACAGTGGTCTGAAGCCAATGGTGGTAGTCCACTAAATGCGCAAGTGCATTGGAGAAAAACTGCTCTCCATCTCATCTTCCATACTCGCATGCAGCCTGACTGACCGTAGCATCAAACCAAACTGAAAACAGTCCTCTAGTCTGATTCCGGTGTGACACACGCCCTGGAGGTTATCAAAAGTTCACTCTCGCTCTACTGATTGCTCGTCCGAAGAAGTGACCGCCAGCATGAATGAACCTAGTAGATGCTTGCAGTTAGAATTTCCTCTGGTGGAATCGATTTGCGTACGAATTAATTGATATTGCGTTAATGCCTGGAGCCCCATGCGACGTGCTCTAAACTGACGCCAGCATGGGGCACGGACTACCCACCGCTCATCCTAAACGGCTTCAGGCCGGCCCCTCAAAATCAGATGGTTGTTTTTCAGAAGAAAGATTGACTTGTATGTGACAGTAACCCCGACAGAGAACACAAAGAAATGGTGCAGGCCGACGTTGAGCGCAGTCAGATTGCATCACAGGACTAGCGCAGGTGCTCGTTTCAGAGGTCTGCAAGCCATAGCATGGACTGGGGGATGTGCTTGGGAGTATTGGGGCCAGGATGCTTGGTGTGTTACGCATCGGCACCACCTCACGGCTGCTAAGTGCCGCCACTTCAGCGGTTTGCGGTGGAATTTGGATGGGGGATTCCCGCCTAGCACACCATCTCTTCTAATTAACCGCTTTGAATTATCGGGTCAAATTCGCGTTAGAAATACGGAACCGCAGAAATTCTTTGAATTACCCTGGATTTTTAATTACCCAAATCGAATTATCGAGGTGTGCATAGTGCATGAGTTGCAGCAGAGCCTCACTGTGGTGTCCTGCAGCCACAGTAGCTTTGCACTGTTGCCGTATCTTGTGTTTTCGCATGCAGGGTGCTTCCTCTGACAGCTGATTGTTGTTTCAGTTTGCCCTTCGTGTGGCGTGTGCCATTGTCGTGAGAGCGGAACACCACTTCCAGTGCGAGGATGCCGGCCAAACTATCTGCAATGAGATACAGCGGAAGTGGTGGGTCCCCTCTTCTTCTCTTTGCCTGTTCGTGGCGCACCTCTCCGGGCACTTGCCGGAAACTGGGAAGAAACTGAGACCGAGAAAGAGTCCTAAAATTTTGACAGGGTGGGGCCGTTGCACAGATCTGGCTTTTGTCCGTTAAATTCTTCGCTCTGCCACAGAGTGCCTCCCATTTATGTAGCAACATGAATTCTTGTGGTGAATCAGTGCGGCCCCATTGAACTCCTGGTTCTTGAGGGTGGGGTCTTTCCTGACATTGTACTCAAGCAGTTTGCAGGACTCTCAGTGGTGTGAATTCTCTCTGCTGCATCTTAATGTGCTCTTGGTGCTGCAATGCATTTTGGTTGAGTCATTTTATTGAATTTCTTTTACAGTGAAATCTCGATACAACGAACTTCGCGGGGTCGCGAATAATAGTTCGTTATTTTGAAATATCGTAATAATGAAAGACTCGCGAAAAAAGGTAGTAGTATTACTGGACAATGAAAATACTGTACCTTCAGGAAGGGCACACGACAAGCTATGTAATTTTCAAACAGGAGCGCAAACGAGAGGTTCAGTGCTCGTTTATTTGAAGAAATCCGTGATTCTGGCGGGTGCGACACAGGCGTCCCAGGACGAACTCAACGTCGTCAACTTTTGGTGCACAGAATCGGGCACATCGCTACAACGTCCGATGAATGTGCGAAGTTTGCCTATGGACCCGAGAACCTCCGCACTAGACAGGTCCGTCCGCTTGGTCTGCAGGCGGCGAGTCGGCATCGTCGTCCAGTTCATTTTATTCGCCGCGCTCTTCATACTCGCGAACACTGCTCACGATGTCTTCTACAGTCAGCTCTGGTGACGTCAGCGCAGTCGGCAAAAGTTACAGAAGAGTCTACAGAGAGTTTCTCAGTGACTTCAGTCCGCATCTCTTTTGCACTGTCGTCATCCGTGCTATCAGCGTCATCTTCTGTGTGAAGCGGCGATTTCACAAGGCCAGCTTTCCTCCAGCAGTTGTTGATGGTCGAGGCCTTTACGTTCCACCACACCCCTGTTACCATTTCGGCAGCCCAGCGGGCATTTATGGCTGTCGGGAGTCCGAGCCGAAGGTTTAACAGCGCTGCACTAGGCGCTTCCGAAGCTCTGTTTTTACACACCTTATAATCCCCTGATCCAAGGGTTGGAGCAACGATGTGTTTCCTTAAGCGTGAACTGCCGTTGCTTCATCTTGACGCTGGCGCCCGCAGAATTCATCGTCAGCACAGTCAACACGCAGCGGCGAGAAACGACTAGGCCTCGCGTTCACGGCGGCCGCACACAAAAAAAGAAAAGCGCGGAGGTAGTCACATGCACACTGTGGGAGAAAAAAAAACGGAGGAGGAGAGACGAGCCAACTTCCGGTTGCGAGGCAGCTTCGGGTTGGACTGGATTGTATCGGATGCCTGCCCTTGGCAATTAGCAGAGAGCGTGTGCCTCTCGAGGAGTTGGCTCACTTCTCCGGGGTAAGTTCGTAATAATGAGGTCCACTTATAATAGGTGGGCAAATAAATTATGCTCATTATTCTGAAATGTTCGGTATTTTGAAATTCATAGTAGTGAAATATTTTTACATTCAAAATATAGATTTTTGGCGGGGATTTTGAAAAAGTTCGTAAATATGAAAAATTTGTTATTTTAAGGTTCGTAGTAACGAGATTTACTGTATTTGTTGATTTACTTATTCAGCAGATTACTGCAGTCTCGGAACTAGACCATACAGGTGGGCTGCATCAATTTAAAAAATGTGTTCCAGCATCTCGAACAAATAGTACTATGCATACACGATCATCAAGTACTGAATCATATACTGAATCATCAAACAACGGGACACGTTGTGTCAACTGCATTCGCTCATTGCAATTATGGGGGTACTTCGTGTGGTTCAGCCGAATTTCAAGTAACGCAGCAAGAGGTAATGGGTACTGCATTACTCACATAATGAAGCCACTTTTTTTATTTCATAAAAGTTGACACCAATTTGGAGGGAGGGTCCATTACGTGGTGAAAAAAGTGTTAGATCTTTTCTCGAGAGCCAGAATTTTGTTCATTACGTCTGCCTGCCCCTTCGTGTGTCCGTTCATCAATACGCGAGTAAATACAGTAGCTGGCGTAGCAAGTTTGTTATGTTAAAATCGACCGCGCCACAACACCTTTGTTATGTTGGAATTCGAAAAACGCAAGCTTCAATGGCTGTGGTGTTTTCGGGAACTGGGAAACTTCTTCATATTGATTCGCTGTCTGGAGATTCGTTATATTCAGGTTTAACTCTATTTGAATGAACATGTCCGTAACTGGTAAGGCCACAAGTTATGGCTCTGACCGTGTCTAGATGCGCATGGTGAAAAATGGTGAACGCAAGCGCGAGGATCAACGTTTCTAATCATTTTGTGTGCATGCTCGCAGGGCCAAGCTGCTTTCGGAGATGGTGGACCTGCTGATTGTGTCACTCAGGAAGCACGACGACAGCGATGATGAAGGTGCCAATGACAAGGCCACGTACCACTCTGCCGTGCTGCTGCTGCTACCACACGAGCGGCAGGCGCTCGCATCTCAGCTACACCGCTTCGCAATGCACGTTCACCTGGCCAGCGCATTGTCCCACCACTCCGCTGATTCCGCTGAGCAGGCGCAGGAGGAGCTTCAGCTGCAGCACAATGGATTTGGTGACTCGACTCTGCCTCCGTACCGGGGAGAAGCTGTGACAGCTCTTGACTGAGCTCAGCGTGCTTGTGTGAAAGGCCAACAGATTCATAGCAAGACTCTGGCAGTACGGTGGGACTTTATTATTTTTTTTTTTTTTCACTTCCCGTCTAAGCAGGCTCTGCAGAAGGGGCAGCTGTTTTTTTTTCTCTTACCTGTGGTACGTTTGCATTCCTTGTCGCTCGGTTTTTCGTCTGTGTGTGTGCGCATCTGGTGTGTTCCTGGCCCATACAAAAACCGGATAGGAAGAAGGCTTAGGGAGTGCAGGATGTATGCCGGGCGGATCATGCTGTCTTGTTGCTCTTTTTTTTTTGAACTGTTACAGCCCATAGTGTGGGATTCATACCACAGTGTCAAGGAAGTTTCTTGAATACATTTTTGTTTGGCTAATTAAGGGGAAAAAAATGACATGGTGGTGCGGCTGCACCATATGTGGCATGTGCCAGTTGAGCGTGAAGGGTGCAAGTTTAGCGTCCATCAATATTCTGCAAACTGTGTTGTTTGTGCATTGCTTCAAGTAGGAAATTTTGGGAAGACATGACAGCTTTACCCTGTTGGAAATGCACGGACGTGACGATATCAGTCATTGACAGAAACACCAGAAGGCATGGCACCAAGATTTGCACTAAGACTTGCTTCATGAGAGTAGTCATGAAACTGACCATTTTTTGTTGGAAGCATTTTATTGATAACTTTAGGAGCCAATTGATGCAGCATGGCCAAAGGATGCTGCAGTGCGAAATTTGTGCCAACAAGGGTTTTTGTTGAAAATTTCCCTTTTCTCACCTGATGACCAGACTGCAGTTCTGCATATGCACTCCGGACAGTGGCTTTCATTTGCAAGTTGTGCTGTTGTCCTGTATTTGCAAATGTTGCTTCTGACACCCAGTTTGCTGTTTTTAATGCGCTGCATCACCCTGCATGGTCATCATGTCATGCAGATTTCGAATGTTAATGGTAGTTGTAAAGTATCAGAAAGCAAGCTTTTTTCTTCTTCATGGGCATGATGGGGTAACCATGTCTTCATTGCTTGTAACTGAACTCGTGATCATCTTCTAAGAGAGCCTGCTAGTTCTAGACACGTGGGAAAATGACGACCTGCAGCTAGGGCTACTATTCAGTTTCACTGGTTAGCATTGGTTTAGACTTTCACAGGTTCAGAGTAGGTTTCACCAACACAGCAGGACCTGTTGCATTTTGTGCGATTCTCTCGGCCGACACTGTGATAAGCGAGGGTACCTAAATTTGTGTAATTTGTAGCCAGCTTTTTGTAATTTGCAACTCCCAAGTGTTCGCTTAGTGCGTCTGGCTCCTGTTGAGTGTTGTGTGTTGCATTTCTTCAGCCTTGCTGTCTGCTCTCGAAGTGCCCCCTTACATTTGCTTCAGGGGTTGCCTTCCTTCTTAACTGTGGAGCACAAACATTTTGATGTTAAGTTTTTGTTAGGCGAGATTTTGGTTTTTTCGCTGTGTGACAATTCACTGTTGACTTTCCATGGCCAGTTGTGTCCCCCATTGCAGTTAGGTGAACTGTGTGTGCCGAGCTGTTATTTACGTTGCTTTCTTTTTTTTTAATGGTCTTGTCGCAACAAGATTTGGTGCACTGTGTCGAGCAGCTCTGGATGCAGCAAGTTGCCAGCGTTTTCTTTTAGCAAAAGATAAGTTGTTAGTTTGTGCATTTTCATTCACAGAGCAAAGAGTGTCTTTGGTGTTGAAATTTTAATTTAATGCCAGTGACCTTTTTAGGCACTTTTGTGAGAAGTCATCACTGTACAGTTGTCAGCAATTGCTTCAACATGAACTTGTTGCTGATTTGTCTTTGCTCTTTTTTCTGTCTTTGTTACACTTTGGTACTGCGTGGAGGACAACATCAGCGTGCCTGATTTTAAAGGGGGCATCTTTCAAGCCTTGTTTGCTGTGCAGTTGTTCAGGCCTGAACTGGGACTTCTTATCACTGAGGAAATGGTGCTGAAATAGTCGTGAATTATCCGAGAAAGCTGTCTCCCTATGCATCTTGGCTCGGAGATCTTCTGGGGAGAAACTTGCAGTGAAAAAAACCTCATCAGTTCAGAACGCATAAATATTTGAATCAAGTGGATTTTCAGATCATCTGACAATGAAAACAAACAGAAAGAGAAGCATGAAACACGTACATTTAGCCATGCATGGAACTTGAGTGCTGTCATTGCACTCAACTAGTGTTTAATGATTAATCATCGTCCAGCTCAGGTGGCCTCATCATCATTGCCATCCTCCAGAATTTGTTGCATTGCCTTCCACATCAGGAAAACATGTTATATCTCACTCAACGACCTGCCGTGGTAGATCAGTGCAATCTCGGCCAAGGTGGCCTTATTTGGATGGAACTGATACAGAAATGCCTGTGTTCTGCGCCACGTCAGCGCACTTGACTGCAAGCTTGCTAGGGGAGATACCCCTATTATGGTCCCATGTTTGTCTCACCTCCTGTCTGTGACACATACTCAAAATGACAACGCCGCCAATTAGCATGGCTGCGGACCGCTGGCAAGGCAACCTGGCAAGGTAAGGTGCGATTCTGATTATAGTAGTGCCCTGGCAAGGCAAGGTGCGATTCTGATTAGTAGTGCCCGGTCTGTGGCACTGGGTGAATTAAATTGGCGTGTGAAGTGCGATTTTGTCTGTCTTTCTACTTTTTATATTGTAAATGGAATGACTTTTGTTTTCAGCAATAATATATGCAGTGGTGTCTGGGCAGTATGAAGAATCTTGTGAAGCTGATACTAGTACAATATCCTTTAAATTCTAAAATGTGCCTTTGTTTCAGTAACGTCCTATGCATGAGCATTGCTTCCTTGCCACCGCTTTGAAAGGGCATGTCCTGAGAACAGCTGACTAGTTCATTGTATATGTACTCTTCTATGATCGAAGCTTCAGGCTTCAACCAACAATGTGCCTGGGTTAAACCTTTTATACCCTTGCAGGTACACATGTGGTCTCTGCACACACTGGTCTCAAGTGACCTTGATCGACGCAGGGATTGAGGGCAGGAGTGTGTGTGCAGATTTGTCACAAAGTCAACCCTATGTTTAACTGCACCCTGAAGGAAGCCCAAGGGGGAATTGTAAAGGGACTGACGGTCGTTCTCTCTCGCAGGCAGATCAGTCCTATGGCCTGTGGCTTTTTTGGTGGTGGCTCGGGGCTAATTATTCGTAAATTCTTGAAAATAGAACTGGTCTGAATAATGCTCTGACATGGAAAAAAAAAACCACAAACATGGAAACTGCTCATGATCAGCGAGTGGCTTTTGGAAGAGTTGAGTGAGCGAGCTTGCTGCAAAGCTGGAAACGTGCATATTGCATATTTGGCGCCACCTCACGGCTAACGTAGCTGAAGGAGGGGGAGGAGGAAACAACTTTATTGACTCAAAGAACTGGGTCAGGCTGGGGGTGGAAGACTAGGCCGCTCTCATCGTCATCATCAGCAGCCTGACTACGCCCACTAACAGGGCAAAGGCCTCTCCCATCTCTTTTCAATTAACCCTGTCCGTTGCCAGCTGCGGCTACCCTATCCCCGCAAACTTCTTAATCTCATCCATCAACTTCCTGCCACCCCTTGGAATCCACTTCGTTACCCTTAAAGGGACTACGCAACGAATTAAAAGTCGCTTGTAAATGCTTTCAGTGCTTGGGAAGGATGCTAAGAAACATCCACACCAAGTATGAGTCTTCACAACTGAGCCGGCAATTTATTGTGAATTTTTAAAATCTTTTTTTTTAAATTCGTGGGACGATTGGTGTCTTCGTAGCAATCGATTTTGAAACTCAAATCGGGAAAATAGATGTCACTAGTCCCGTGACGTCGGCAGGCCACCACACGCTGTTATTCGCTGGAGCCACGGCAGCCACGACGTCACGGGCATACTTCCGGTAGCCGTGAAAATAGTCTGCTCGTGCCGCCGCGCGACCCCCTCGGGCAAACGCGAGCCAGGGCATTGCCTTCTCGCAAATGGTTTCAATTTACCTCTGCCGCCTCTTTCTGTCGGCAGTTCACGAGCCACTCGCAGTGACAAGCAAAGAAATCCGACGCACGCCGCAATCCAGGAAGGCGGAGAGAGACCGGAGAGACGCTGCCGACACTGCTGCTGAGGCGCTGGGTGCGACAACCGGAAGTCGCAAACCGAACGTCAGCGAATGACTTATTCACGGGCGGTCAGCTTTACATAATCTCAATTTATTCCACAGTCCCTTTATGGACCAGCGGTTATCTTGCCGTCGCATTACATGCCCTGCCCAAGCCCATTTCTTTCCCTTGATTTCGACTAGGATGCAGTAACCTCCGTTTGTTCCCTCGCACACCCCGCCCGCTTCCGATCTCGTAATGTTACACGTATCATTTTTCCTTCCATAGCTCACTACGTTGTCCTTAAGCTGAACACTCTTCGTTCCACGTTTCTGCCCCATGGGTAAGAAACGGTTAGATACAGCTCTTGCATACATTACTCTTCAGGGATATTTGTAAACTGCCACCCCGCTCTAGCTGGCCGAAAGTCCTTCGGCTTCGGCGACCGACATGCATGTGTCCGGAGCGGCACAAAACGGCTACCATAACCCGATCGCTTGAAGAGCGCAAATGTGGGTGCACCGTCTCTCTTGACAATCGTTGCACGCAAAAAGCGAAAAGTGCGAGTCTGGTTAGATGTGCGATTTCTTTAATCCTTAATTTCTCGCTGCCTACGGCCTATTTTGCGGCGGGCCTGAACTTAGAATATGCACGAAAACGTTGCACGCAAAATCGTTGACAAATCGTGACAATCGTTGCACGCAAAAAGCGAAAGGTGCCAGTCTGGTTGTATGTGCGATTTCTTTAATCATTAATTTCTCGCTTCCTATGGCCACTTTTCCGGCGGGTCTGAGCTTAGAGTGCGCGAAAAAAAAAGTTCTGCACGTTCTGACAAATAAAACTGGGCGGTATTATCCTTCCCGGCAAAAATAAAGCCGAAAACTTTGAAATTGCTTGTGATCGGCGCGTTTTCTCTGAGACTTCAAGGGCCAAGCACGCCGTTCAGCAAAAAGCTTGCGTCCGCAGCGGCACCAACAGCTAACAAAACCCGATTGCTTGAAGAGCGCAAAGGTGGGTGCACCAAGTCTTTCTTGACAACTTCGTTGCTCGCAAAAAGAAAAAAGTGCGAGTCTGGTTAGATGTGCGATTTCTTTAATCCTTAATTTCTCGCTGCCTACGGCCTCTTTTGCGGCGGGCCTGAGCTTAGAATATGCACGAAAAAGTTCTGCACATTCTGAGGAATAAAACTGGGCGGTAATATGCTTCCTGGAAGAAATAAAGGCGAAATTTGAAACTGCTTGTGATCGGCGTCTGTTTTCTCTAAGAGTTCAATGGGCGCGCACGCCGTTCAGCAAAACGCTTGCGTCCGCAGCGGCACCAAACGGCTAACAAAACCCGATTGCTTGAAGAGCGCAAAGGTGGGTGCACCAAATCTTTCTTGACAACTTCGTTGCACGCAAAAAGCGAAAAGTGCGAGTCTGGTTTGATGTCCGATTTCTTTAATCCTTAATTTCTCGCTGCCTACGGCCTCTTTTTCCGGCGGGCCTGAGCTTAAAATATGCACGAAAAAGTTCTGCAGATTCTGAGGAATAAAACTGGGCGGTAATATGCTTCCTGGCAGAAATAAAGCCGAAAACTTTGAAACTGCTTGTGATCGGCACCTGTTTTCTCTAAGAGTTCAATGGGCGCGCACGCCGTTCAGCAAAACGCTTGCGTCCGCAGCGGCACCAAACGGCTAACAAAACCCGATTGCTTGAAGAGCGCAAAGGTGGGTGCACCAAATCTTTCTTGACAACTTCGTTGCACGCAAAAAGCGAAAAGTGCGAGTCTGGTTTGATGTCCGATTTCTTTAATCCTTAATTTCTCGCTGCCTACGGCCTCTTTTTCCGGCGGGCCTGAGCTTAAAATATGCACGAAAAAGTTCTGCAGATTCTGAGGAATAAAACTGGGCGGTAATATGCTTCCTGGCAGAAATAAAGCCGAAAACTTTGAAACTGCTTGTGATCGGCACCTGTTTTCTCTAAGAGTTCAATGGGCGAGCACGCCGTTCAGCAAAAAGCTTGCGTCCGCAGCGGCACCAAACGGCTAACAAAACCCGATTGCTTGAAGAGCACAAAGGTGGGTGCACCAAATCTTTCTTGACAACTTCGTTGCACGCAAAAAGCGAAAAGTGCGAGTCTGGTTTGATGTCCGATTTCTTTAATCCTTATTCTCGCTGCCTACGGCCTCTTTTTCCGGCGGGCCTGAGCTTAAAATATCCACGAAAAAGTTCTGCACATTCTGAGGAATAAAACTGGGCGGTAATATGCTTCCTGGAAGAAATAAAGGCGAAATTTGAAACTGCTTGTGATCGGCGCCTGTTTTCTCTAAGAGTTCAATGGGCGCGCACGCCGTTCAGCAAAACGATTGCGTCCGCAGCGGCACCAAACGGCTAACAAAACCCGATTGCTTGAAGAGCGCAAAGGTGGGTGCACCAAATCTTTCTTGACAACTTCGTTGCACGCAAAAAGCGAAAACTGCGAGTCTGGTTTGATGTCCGATTTCTTTAATCCTTAATTTCTCGCTGCCTACGGCCTCTTTTTCCAGCGGGCCTGAGCTTAAAATATGCACGAAAAAGTTCTGCAGATTCTGAGGAATAAAACTGGGCGGTAATATGCTTCCTGGCAGAAATAAAGCCGAAAACTTTGAAACTGCTTGTGATCGGCACCTGTTTTCTCTAAGAGTTCAATGGGCGAGCACGCCGTTCAGCAAAAAGCTTGCGTCCGCAGCGGCACCAAACGGCTAACAAAACCCGATTGCTTGAAGAGCGCAAAGGTGGGTGCACCAAATCTTTCTTGACAACTTCGTTGCACGCAAAAAGCGAAAAGTGCGAGTCTGGTTTGATGTCCGATGTCTTTAATCCTTATTCTCGCTGCCTACGGCCTCTTTTTCCGGCGGGCCTGAGCTTAAAATATCCACGAAAAAGTTCTGCACATTCTGAGGAATAAAACTGGGTGGTAATATGCTTCCTGGCAGAAATAAAGCCGAAAACTTTGAAACTGCTTGTGATCGGCGCCTGTTTTCTCTTAGACTTCAATGGGCGAGCACGCCGTTCAGCAAAAAGCATGCGTCCGCAGCGGCACCAAACGGCTAACAAATCCCGATTGCTTGAAGAGCGCAAAGGTGGGTGCACCAAGTCTTTCTTGACAACTTCGTTGCACGCAAAAAGCGAAAAGTGCGAGTCTGGTTAGATGTGCGATTTCTTTAATCCTTAATTTCTCGCTGCCTACGGCCTCTTTTGCGGCGGGCCTGAGCTTAGAATATGCACGAAAAAGTTCTGCACATTCTGAGGAATAAAACTGGGCGGTAATATGCTTCCTGGCAGAAATAAAGCCGAAAACTTTGAAACTGCTTGTGATCGGCACCTGTTTTCTCTAAGAGTTCAATGGGCGAGCACGCCGTTCAGCAAAAAGCTTGCGTCCGCAGCGGCACCAAACGGCTAACAAAACCCGATTGCTTGAAGAGCGCAAAGGTGGGTGGACCAAGTCTTTCAAGACAACTTCGTTGCTCGCAAAAAGCCAAAAGTGCGAGTGTGGTTAGATGTTCGATTTCTTTAATCCTTAATTTTTCGCTGCGTACGGCCTCTTTTGCGGCGGGCCTGAGCTTAGAATATGCACGTAAAAGTACTGCACATTCTGAGGAATAAAACTGGGCGGTAATATGCTTCCTGGCAGAAATAAAGCCGAAAACTTTGAAACTGCTTGTGATCGGCGTCTGTTTTCTCTACGAGTTCAATGGGCGAGAACGCCGTTCAGCAAAAAGCATGCCTCCGCAGCGGCACCAAACGGCTAACAAATCCCGATTGCTTGAAGAGCGCAAAGGTGGGTGCACCAAGTCTTTCTTGACAACTTCATTGCACGCAAAAAGCGAAAAGTGCGAGTCTGGTTAGATGTGCGATTTCTTTAATCCTTAGTTTTTCGCTGCGTACGGCCTCTTTTGCGGCGGGCCTGAGCTTAGAATATGCACGTAAAAGTACTGCACATTCTGAGGAATAAAACTGGGCGGTAATATGCTTCCTGGCAGAAATAAAGCCGAAAACTTTGAAACTGCTTGTGATCGGCGTCTGTTTTCTCTACGAGTTCAATGGGCGAGAACGCCGTTCAGCAAAAAGCATGCGTCCGCAGCGGCACCAAACGGCTAACAAATCCCGATTGCTTGAAGAGCGCAAAGGTGGGTGCACCAAGTCTTTCTTGACAACTTCGTTGCACGCAAAAAGCGAAAAGTGCGAGTCTGGTTAGATGTGCGATTTCTTTAATCCTTAATTTTTCGCTGCGTACGGCCTCTTTTGCGGCGGGCCTGAGCTTAGAATATGCACGTAAAAGTACTGCACATTCTGAGGAATAAAACTAGGCGGTAATATGCTTCCTGGCAGAAATAAAGCCGAAAACATTGAAACTGCTTGTGATCGGCGCCTGTTTTCTCTTAGACTTCAATGGGCGAGCACGCCATTCAGCAAAAAGCATGCGTCCGCAGCGGCACCAAACGGCTAACAAAACCCGATTGCTTGAAGAGCGCAAAGGTGGGTGCACCAAATCTTTCTTGACAACTTCGTTGCACGCAAAAAGCGAAAAGTGCGAGTCTGGTTTGATGTCCGATTTCTTTAATCCTTAATTTCTCGCTGCCTACGGCCTCTTTTTCCGGCGGGCCTGAGCTTAGAATATGCACGTAAAAGTACTGCACATTCTGAGGAATAAAACTGGGCGGTAATATGCTTCCTGGCAGAAATAAAGCCGAAAACTTTGAAACTGCTTGTGATCGGCGCCTGTTTTCTCTTAGACTTCAATGGGCGAGCACGCCGTTCAGCAAAAAGCATGCGTCCGCAGCGGCACCAAACGGCTAACAAATCCCGATTGCTTGAAGAGCGCAAAGGTGGGTGCACCAAGTCTTTCTTGACAACTTCGTTGCACGCAAAAAGCGAAAAGTGCGAGTCTGGTTAGATGTGCGATTTCTTTAATCCTTAATTTTTCGCTGCGTACGGCCTCTTTTGCGGCGGGCCTGAGCTTTGAATATGCACGTAAAAGTACTGCACATTCTGAGGAATAAAACTGGGCGGTAATATGCTTCCTGGCAGAAATAAAACCGAAAACGTTGAAACTGCTTGTGATCGGCGCCTGTTTTCTCTAAGAGTTCAATGGGCGAGCACGCCGTTCAGCAAAAAGCATGCGTCCGCAGCGGCACCAAACGGCTAACAAAATCCGATTGCTTGAAGAGCGCAAAGGTGGGTGCACCAAATCTTTCTTGAAAACTTGGTTGCACGCAAAAAGCGAAAAATGCGAGTCAGGTTAAATGTACGATTTCTTTAATCCTTAATTTCTCGCTGCCTACGGCCTCTTTTTCCGGTGGGCCTGAGCTTAAAATATGCACGAAAAAGTTCTGCACATTCTGAGGAATAAAACTGGGCGGTAATATGCTTCCTGGCAGAAATAAAGCCGAAAACTTTGAAACTGCTTGTGATCGGCGCTTGTTTTCTCTAAGAGTTCACTGGGCGAGCACGCCGTTCAGCAAAAAGCATGCGTCCGCAGCGGCACCAGCGGCTAACAAAACCCGATTGCTTGAAGAGCGCAAAGGTGGGTGCACCAAGTCTTTCTTGGCAACTTCGTTGCACGCAAAAAGCGAAAAGTGCGAGTCTGGTTAGATGTGCGATTTCTTTAATCCTTAATTTTTCGCTGCCTACGGCCTCTCTTGCGGCGGGCCTGAGCTTAGAATATGCACGTAAAAGTACTGCACATTCTGAGGAATAAAACTGGGCGGTAATATGTTTCCTGGCAGAAATAAAGCCGAAAACTTTGAAACTGCTTGTGATCGGCGTCTGTTTTCTCTACGAGTTCAATGGGCGAGAACGCCGTTCAGCAAAAAGCATGCGTCCGCAGCGGCACCAAACGGCTAACAAATCCGGATTGCTTGAAGAGCGCAAAGGTGGGTGCACCAAGTCTTTCTTGACAACTTCGTTCCACGCAAAAAGCGAAAAGTGCGAGTCTGGTTAGATGTGCGATTTCTTTAATCCTTAATTTTTCGCTGCGTACGGCCTCTTTTGCGGCGGGCCTGAGCTTAGAATATGCACGTAAAAGTACTGCACATTCTGAGGAATAAAACTGGGCGGTAATATGCTTCCTGGCAGAAATAAAGCCGAAAACTTTGAAACTGCTTGTGATCGGCGTCTGTTTTCTCTACGAGTTCAATGGGCGAGAACGCCGTTCAGCAAAAAGCATGCTTCCGCAGCGGCACCAAACGGCTAACAAATCCCGATTGCTTGAAGAGCGCAAAGGTGGGTGCACCAAGTCTTTCTTGACAACTTCGTTGCACGCAAAAAGCGAAAAGTGCGAGTCTGGTTAGATGTGCGATTTCTTTAATCCTTAATTTTTCGCTGCGTACGGCCTCTTTTGCGGCGGGCCTGAGCTTAGAATATGCACGTAAAAGTACTGCACATTCTGGGGAATAAAACTGGGCGGTAATATGCTTCCTGGCAGAAATAAAGCCGAAAACTTTGAAACTGCTTGTGATCGGCGTCTGTTTTCTCTACGAGTTCAATGGGCGAGAACGCCGTTCAGCAAAAAGCATGCGTCCGCAGCGGCACCAAACGGCTAACAAATCCCGATTGCTTGAAGAGCGCAAAGGTGGGTGCACCAAGTCTTTCTTGACAACTTCGTTGCACGCAAAAAGCGAAAAGTGCGAGTCTGGTTAGATGTGCGATTTCTTTAATCCTTAATTTTTCGCTGCGTACGGCCTCTTTTGCGGCGGGCCTGAGCTTAGAACATGCACGTAAAAGTACTGCACATTCTGAGGAATAAAACTGGGCGGTAATATGCTTCCTGGCAGAAATAAAACCGAAAACGTTGAAACTGCTTGTGATCGGCGCCTGTTTTCTCTAAGAGTTCAATGGGCGAGCACGCCGTTCAACAATAAGCTTGCGTCCGCAGCGGCACCAAACGGCTAACAAAACCCGATTGCTTGAAGAGCGCAAAGGTGGGTGCACCAAGTCTTTCTTGACAACTTCGTTGCACGCAAAAAGCGAAAAGTCCGAGTCTGGTTAGATGTGCGATTTCTTTAATCCTTAATTTTTCGCTGCGTACGGCCTCTTTTGCGGCGGGCCTGAGCTTTGAATATGCACGTAAAAGTACTGCACATTCTGAGGAATAAAACTGGGCGGTAATATGCTTCCTGGCAGAAATAAAACCGAAAACGTTGAAACTGCTTGTGATCGGCGCCTGTTTTCTCTAAGAGTTCAATGGGCGAGCACGCCGTTCAGCAAAAAGCATGCGTCCGCAGCGGCACCAAACGGCTAACAAAATCCGATTGCTTGAAGAGCGCAAAGGTGGGTGCACCAAATCTTTCTTGAAAACTTGGTTGCACGCAAAAAGCGAAAAGTGCGAGTCAGGTTAAATGTACGATTTCTTTAATACTTAATTTCTCGCTGCCTACGGCCTCTTTTTCCGGTGGGCCTGAGCTTAAAATATGCACGAAAAAGTTCTGCACATTCTGAGGAATAAAACTGGGCGGTAATATGCTTCCTGGCAGAAATAAAGCCGAAAACTTTGAAACTGCTTGTGATCGGCGCTTGTTTTCTCTAAGAGTTCACTGGGCGAGCACGCCGTTCAGCAAAAAGCATGCGTCCGCAGCGGCACCAGCGGCTAACAAAACCCGATTGCTTGAAGAGCGCAAAGGTGGGTGCACCAAGTCTTTCTTGGCAACTTCGTTGCACGCAAAAAGCGAAAAGTGCGAGTCTGGTTAGATGTGCGATTTCTTTAATCCTTAATTTTTCGCTGCCTACGGCCTCTCTTGCGGCGGGCCTGAGCTTAGAATATGCACGTAAATGTACTGCACATTCTGAGGAATAAAACTGGGCGGTAATATGTTTCCTGGCAGAAATAAAGCCGAAAACTTTGAAACTGCTTGTGATCGGCGTCTGTTTTCTCTACGAGTTCAATGGGCGAGAACGCCGTTCAGCAAAAAGCATGCGTCCGCAGCGGCACCAAACGGCTAACAAATCCCGATTGCTTGAAGAGCGCAAAGGTGGGTGCACCAAGTCTTTCTTGACAACTTCGTTGCACGCAAAAAGCGAAAAGTGCGAGTCTGGTTAGATGTGCGATTTCTTTAATCCTTAATTTCTCGCTGCGTACGGCCTCTTTTGCGGCGGGCCTGAGCTTAGAATATGCACGTAAAAGTACTGCACATTCTGAGGAATAAAACTGGGCGGTAATATGCTTCCTGGCAGAAATAAAGCCGAAAACTTTGAAACTGCTTGTGATCGGCGCCTGTTTTCTCTAAGAGTTCAATGGGCGAGCACGCCGTTCAGCAGTGAGCTTGCGTCCGCAGCGGCACCAAACGGCTAACAAAACCCGATTGCTTGAAGAGCGCAAAGGTGGGTGCACCAAGTCTTTCTTGACAACTTCGTTGCACGCAAAAAGCGAAAAGTGCGAGTCTGGTTAGATGTGCGATTTCTTTAATCCTTAATTTTTCGCTGCGTACGGCCTCTTTTGCGGCGGGCCTGAGCTTAGAATATGCACGTAAAAGTACTGCACATTCTGAGGAATAAAACTGGGCGGTAATATGCTTCCTGGCAGAAATAAAACCGAAAACGTTGAAACTGCTTGTGATCGGCGCCTGTTTTCTCTAAGAGTTCAATGGGCGAGCACGCCGTTCAGCAGTAAGCTTGCGTCCGCAGCGGCACCAAACGGCTAACAAAACCCGATTGCTTGAAGAGCGCAAAGGTGGGTGCACCAAGTCTTTCTTGACAACTTCGTTGCACGCAAAAAGCGAAAAGTGCGAGTCTGGTAAAATGTACGATTTCTTTAATCCTTAATTTCTCGCTGCCTACGGCCTCTTTTGCGGCGGGCCTGAGCTTAGAATATGCACGAAAAAGTTCTGCACATTCTGAGGAATAAAACTGGGCGGTAATATGCTTACTGGAAGAAATAAAGGCGAAAAATTTGAAACTGCTTGTGACCGGCGTCTGTTTTCTCTTAGACTTCAATGGGCGCGCACGCCGTTCAGCAAAAAGCTTGCGTCCGCAGCGGCATCAAACGGCTAACAAAACCCGATTGCTTGAAGAGCGCAAAGGTGGGTGCACCAAGTCTTTCTTGACAACTTCGTTGCTCGAAAAAAGCGAAAAGTGCGAGTCTGCTTAGATGTCCGATTTCTTTAATCCTTAATTTCTCGCTGCCTACGGCCTCTTTTTCCGGCGCGCCTGAGCTTAAAATATGCACGAAAAAGTTCTGCAGATTCTGAGGAATAAAACTGGGCGGTAATATGCTTCCTGGCAGAAATAAAGCCGAAAACTTTGAAACTGCTTGTGATCGGCACCTGTTTTCTCTAAGAGTTCAATGGGCGAGCACGCCGTTCAGCAAAAAGCTTGCGTCCGCAGCGGCACCAAACGGCTAACAAAACCCGATTGCTTGAAGAGCGCAAAGGTGGGTGCACCAAATCTTTCTTGACAACTTCGTTGCACGCAAAAAGCGAAAAGTGCGAGTCTGGTTTGATGTCCGATTTCTTTAATCCTTAATTTCTCGCTGCCTACGGCCTCTTTTTCCGGCGGGCCTGAGCTTAAAATATCCACGAAAAAGTTCTGCACATTCTGAGGAATAAAACTGGGCGGTAATATGCTTCCTGGCAGAAATAAAGCCGAAAACTTTGAAACTGCTTGTGATCGGCGCTTGTTTTCTCTAAGAGTTCACTGGGCGAGCACGCCGTTCAGCAAAAAGCATGCGTCCGCAGTGGCACCAGCGGCTAACAAAACCCGATTGCTTGAAGAGCGCAAAGGTGGGTGCACCAAGTCTTTCTTGGCAACTTCGTTGCACGCAAAAAGCGAAAAGTGCGAGTCTGGTTAGATGTGCGATTTCTTTAATCCTTAATTTTTCGCTGCCTACGGCCTCTCTTGCGGCGGGCCTGAGCTTAGAATATGCACGTAAAAGTACTGCACATTCTGAGGAATAAAACTGGGCGGTAATATGCTTCCTGGCAGAAATAAAGCCGAAAACTTTGAAACTGCTTGTGATCGGCGTCTGTTTTCTCTACGAGTTCAATGGGCGAGAACGCCGTTCAGCAAAAAGCATGCGTCCGCAGCGGCACCAAACGGCTAACAAATCCCGATTGCTTGAAGAGCGCAAAGGTGGGTGCACCAAGTCTTTCTTGACAACTTCGTTGCACGCAAAAAGCGAAAAGTGCGTGTCTGGTTAGATGTGCGATTTCTTTAATCCTTAATTTTTCGCTGCGTACGGCCTCTTTTGCGGCGGGCCTGAGCTTAGAATATGCACGTAAAAGTACTGCACATTCTGAGGAATAAAACTGGGCGGTAATATGCTTCCTGGCAGAAATAAAGCCGAAATCTTTGAAACTGCTTGTGATCGGCGCCTGTTTTCTCTAAGAGTTCAATGGGCGAGCACGCCGTTCAGCAATAAGCTTGCGTCCGCAGCGGCACCAAACGGCTAACAAAACCCGATTGCTTGAAGAGCGCAAAGGTGGGTGCACCAAGTCTTTCTTGACAACTTCGTTGCACGCAAAAAGCGAAAAGTGCGAGTCTGGTTAGATGTGCGATTTCTTTAATCCTTAATTTTTCGCTGCGTACGGCCTCTTTTGCGGCGGGCCTGAGCTTAGAATATGCACGTAAAAGTACTGCACATTCTGAGGAATAAAACTGGGCGGTAATATGCTTCCTTGCAGAAATAAAACCGAAAACGTTGAAACTGCTTGTGATCGGCGCCTGTTTTCTCTAAGAGTTCAATGGGCGAGCACGCCGTTCAGCAATAAGCTTGCGTCCGCAGCGGCACCAAACGGCTAACAAAACCCGATTGCTTGAAGAGCGCAAAGGTGGGTGCACCAAGTCTTTCTTGACAACTTCGTTGCACTCAAAAAGCGAAAAGTGCGAGTCTGGTTAGATGTGCGATTTCTTTAATCCTTAATTTTTCGCTGCGTACGGCCTCTTTTACGGCGGGCCTGAGCTTAGAATATGCACGTAAAAGTACTGCACATTCTGAGGAATAAAACTGGGCGCTAATATGCTTCCTGGCAGAAATAAAGCCGAAAACTTTGAAACTGTGTGTGATCGGCGCCTGTTTTCTCTAAGAGTTCAATGGGCGAGCACGCCGTTCAGCAATAAGCTTGCGTCCGCAGCGGCACCAAACGGCTAACAAAACCCGATTGCTTGAAGAGCGCAAAGGTGGGTGGACCAAGTCTTTCAAGACAACTTCGTTGCTCGCAAAAAGCCAAAAGTGCGAGTGTGGTTAGATGTTCGATTTCTTTAATCCTTAATTTCTCGCTGCCTACGGCCTATTTTGCGGCGGGCCTGAACTTAGAATATGCACGAAAACGTTCTGCGCATTCGGAGGAATAAAACTGGGCGGTAATATGCTTCCTGGGAGAAATAAAGCCGAAAACTGTGAAACTGCTTGTGATCGGCGCCTGTTTTCTCTAAGAGTTCAATGGGCGAGCACGCCGTTCAGCAATAAGCTTGCGTCCGCAGCGGCACCAAACGGCTAACAAAACCCGATTGCTTGAAGAGCGCAAAGGTGGGTGGACCGAGTCTTTCTTGACAACTTCGTTGCTCGAAAAAAGCGAAAAGTGCGAGTCTGGTTAGATGTGCGATTTCTTTAATCCTTAATTTCTCGCTGCCTACGGCCTCTTTTGCGGCGGGCCTGAGCTTAGAATATGCACGAAAAAGTTCTGCAGATTCTGAGGAATAAAACTGGGCGGTAATATGCTTCCTGGCAGAAATAAAGCCGAAAACTTTGAAACTGCTTGTGATCGGCACCTGTTTTCTCTAAGAGTTCAATGGGCGAGCACGCCGTTCAGCAAAAAGCTTGCGTCCGCAGCGGCACCAAACGGCTAACAAAACCCGATTGCTTGAAGAGCACAAAGGTGGGTGCACCAAATCTTTCTTGACAACTTCGTTGCACGCAAAAAGCGAAAAGTGCGAGTCTGGTTTGATGTCCGATTTTTTTAATCCTTATTCTCGCTGCCTACGGCCTCTTTTTCCGGCGGGCCTGAGCTTAAAATATCCACGAAAAAGTTCTGCACATTCTGAGGAATAAAACTGGGCGGTAATATGCTTCCTGGAAGAAATAAAGGCGAAATTTGAAACTGCTTGTGATCGGCGCCTGTTTTCTCTAAGAGTTCAATGGGCGCGCACGCCGTTCAGCAAAACGATTGCGTCCGCAGCGGCACCAAACGGCTAACAAAACCCGATTGCTTGAAGAGCGCAAAGGTGGGTGCACCAAATCTTTCTTGACAACTTCGTTGCACGCAAAAAGCGAAAACTGCGAGTCTGGTTTGATGTCCGATTTCTTTAATCCTTAATTTCTCGCTGCCTACGGCCTCTTTTTCCAGCGGGCCTGAGCTTAAAATATGCACGAAAAAGTTCTGCAGATTCTGAGGAATAAAACTGGGCGGTAATATGCTTCCTGGCAGAAATAAAGCCGAAAACTTTGAAACTGCTTGTGATCGGCACCTGTTTTCTCTAAGAGTTCAATGGGCGAGCACGCCGTTCAGCAAAAAGCTTGCGTCCGCAGCGGCACCAAACGGCTAACAAAACCCGATTGCTTGAAGAGCGCAAAGGTGGGTGCCCCAAATCTTTCTTGACAACTTCGTTGCACGCAAAAAGCGAAAAGTGCGAGTCTGGTTTGATGTCCGATGTCTTTAATCCTTATTCTCGCTGCCTACGGCCTCTTTTTCCGGCGGGCCTGAGCTTAAAATATCCACGAAAAAGTTCTGCACATTCTGAGGAATAAAACTGGGTGGTAATATGCTTCCTGGCAGAAATAAAGCCGAAAACTTTGAAACTGCTTGTGATCGGCGCCTGTTTTCTCTTAGACTTCAATGGGCGAGCACGCCGTTCAGCAAAAAGCATGCGTCCGCAGCGGCACCAAACGGCTAACAAATCCCGATTGCTTGAAGAGCGCAAAGGTGGGTGCACCAAGTCTTTCTTGACAACTTGGTTGCACGCAAAAAGCGAAAAATGCGAGTCAGGTTAAATGTACGATTTCTTTAATCCTTAATTTCTCGCTGCCTACGGCCTCTTTTTCCGGTGGGCCTGAGCTTAAAATATGCACGAAAAAGTTCTGCACATTCTGAGGAATAAAACTGGGCGGTAATATGCTTCCTGGCAGAAATAAAGCCGAAAACTTTGAAACTGCTTGTGATCGGCGCTTGTTTTCTCTAAGAGTTCACTGGGCGAGCACGCCGTTCAGCAAAAAGCATGCGTCCGCAGCGGCACCAGCGGCTAACAAAACCCGATTGCTTGAAGAGCGCAAAGGTGGGTGCACCAAGTCTTTCTTGGCAACTTCGTTGCACGCAAAAAGCGAAAAGTGCGAGTCTGGTTAGATGTGCGATTTCTTTAATCCTTAATTTTTCGCTGCCTACGGCCTCTCTTGCGGCGGGCCTGAGCTTAGAATATGCACGTAAAAGTACTGCACATTCTGAGGAATAAAACTGGGCGGTAATATGTTTCCTGGCAGAAATAAAGCCGAAAACTTTGAAACTGCTTGTGATCGGCGTCTGTTTTCTCTACGAGTTCAATGGGCGAGAACGCCGTTCAGCAAAAAGCATGCGTCCGCAGCGGCACCAAACGGCTAACAAATCCGGATTGCTTGAAGAGCGCAAAGGTGGGTGCACCAAGTCTTTCTTGACAACTTCGTTGCACGCAAAAAGCGAAAAGTGCGAGTCTGGTTAGATGTGCGATTTCTTTAATCCTTAATTTTTCGCTGCGTACGGCCTCTTTTGCGGCGGGCCTGAGCTTAGAATATGCACGTAAAAGTACTGCACATTCTGAGGAATAAAACTGGGCGGTAATATGCTTCCTGGCAGAAATAAAGCCGAAAACTTTGAAACTGCTTGTGATCGGCGTCTGTTTTCTCTACGAGTTCAATGGGCGAGAACGCCGTTCAGCAAAAAGCATGCTTCCGCAGCGGCACCAAACGGCTAACAAATCCCGATTGCTTGAAGAGCGCAAAGGTGGGTGCACCAAGTCTTTCTTGACAACTTCGTTGCACGCAAAAAGCGAAAAGTGCGAGTCTGGTTAGATGTGCGATTTCTTTAATCCTTAATTTTTCGCTGCGTACGGCCTCTTTTGCGGCAGGCCTGAGCTTAGAATATGCACGTAAAAGTACTGCACATTCTGGGGAATAAAACTGGGCGGTAATATGCTTCCTGGCAGAAATAAAGCCGAAAACTTTGAAACTGCTTGTGATCGGCGTCTGTTTTCTCTACGAGTTCAATGGGCGAGAACGCCGTTCAGCAAAAAGCATGCGTCCGCAGCGGCACCAAACGGCTAACAAATCCCGATTGCTTGAAGAGCGCAAAGGTGGGTGCACCAAGTCTTTCTTGACAACTTCGTTGCACGCAAAAAGCGAAAAGTGCGAGTCTGGTTAGATGTGCGATTTCTTTAATCCTTAATTTTTCGCTGCGTACGGCCTCTTTTGCGGCGGGCCTGAGCTTAGAATATGCACGTAAAAGTACTGCACATTCTGAGGAATAAAACTGGGCGGTAATATGCTTCCTGGCAGAAATAAAACCGAAAACGTTGAAACTGCTTGTGACCGGCGCCTGTTTTCTCTAAGAGTTCAATGGGCGAGCACGCCGTTCAACAATAAGCTTGCGTCCGCAGCGGCACCAAACGGCTAACAAAACCCGATTGCTTGAAGAGCGCAAAGGTGGGTGCACCAAGTCTTTCTTGACAACTTCGTTGCACGCAAAAAGCGAAAAGTCCGAGTCTGGTTAGATGTGCGATTTCTTTAATCCTTAATTTTTCGCTGCGTACGGCCTCTTTTGCGGCGGGCCTGAGCTTTGAATATGCACGTAAAAGTACTGCACATTCTGAGGAATAAAACTGGGCGGTAATATGCTTCCTGGCAGAAATAAAACCGAAAACGTTGAAACTGCTTGTGATCGGCGCCTGTTTTCTCTAAGAGTTCAATGGGCGAGCACGCCGTTCAGCAAAAAGCATGCGTCCGCAGCGGCACCAAACGGCTAACAAAATCCGATTGCTTGAAGAGCGCAAAGGTGGGTGCACCAAATCTTTCTTGAAAACTTGGTTGCACGCAAAAAGCGAAAAGTGCGAGTCAGGTTAAATGTACGATTTCTTTAATACTTAATTTCTCGCTGCCTACGGCCTCTTTTTCCGGTGGGCCTGAGCTTAAAATATGCACGAAAAAGTTCTGCACATTCTGAGGAATAAAACTGGGCGGTAATATGCTTCCTGGCAGAAATAAAGCCGAAAACTTTGAAACTGCTTGTGATCGGCGCTTGTTTTCTCTAAGAGTTCACTGGGCGAGCACGCCGTTCAGCAAAAAGCATGCGTCCGCAGCGGCACCAGCGGCTAACAAAACCCGATTGCTTGAAGAGCGCAAAGGTGGGTGCACCAAGTCTTTCTTGGCAACTTCGTTGCACGCAAAAAGCGAAAAGTGCGAGTCTGGTTAGATGTGCGATTTCTCTAATCCTTAATTTTTCGCTGCCTACGGCCTCTCTTGCGGCGGGCCTGAGCTTAGAATATGCACGTAAAAGTACTGCACATTCTGAGGAATAAAACTGGGCGGTAATATGTTTCCTGGCAGAAATAAAGCCGAAAACTTTGAAACTGCTTGTGATCGGCGTCTGTTTTCTCTACGAGTTCAATGGGCGAGAACGCCGTTCAGCAAAAAGCATGCGTCCGCAGCGGCACCAAACGGCTAACAAATCCGGATTGCTTGAAGAGCGCAAAGGTGGGTGCACCAAGTCTTTCTTGACAACTTCGTTGCACGCAAAAAGCGAAAAGTGCGAGTCTGGTTAGATGTGCGATTTCTTTAATCCTTAATTTTTCGCTGCGTACGGCCTCTTTTGCGGCGGGCCTGAGCTTAGAATATGCACGTAAAAGTACTGCACATTCTGAGGAATAAAACTGGGCGGTAATATGCTTCCTGGCAGAAATAAAGCCGAAAACTTTGAAACTGCTTGTGATCGGCGTCTGTTTTCTCTACGAGTTCAATGGGCGAGAACGCCGTTCAGCAAAAAGCATGCTTCCGCAGCGGCACCAAACGGCTAACAAATCCCGATTGCTTGAAGAGCACAAAGGTGGGTGCACCAAGTCTTTCTTGACAACTTCGTTGCACGCAAAAAGCGAAAAGTGCGAGTCTGGTTAGATGTGCGATTTCTTTAATCCTTAATTTTTCGCTGCGTACGGCCTCTTTTGCGGCGGGCCTGAGCTTAGAATATGCACGTAAAAGTACTGCACATTCTGGGGAATAAAACTGGGCGGTAATATGCTTCCTGGCAGAAATAAAGCCGAAAACTTTGAAACTGCTTGTGATCGGCGTCTGTTTTCTCTACGAGTTCAATGGGCGAGAACGCCGTTCAGCAAAAAGCATGCGTCCGCAGCGGCACCAAACGGCTAACAAATCCCGATTGCTTGAAGAGCGCAAAGGTGGGTGCACCAAGTCTTTCTTGACAACTTCGTTGCACGCAAAAAGCGAAAAGTGCGAGTCTGGTTAGATGTGCGATTTCTTTAATCCTTAATTTTTCGCTGCGTACGGCCTCTTTTGCGGCGGGCCTGAGCTTAGAATATGCACGTAAAAGTACTGCACATTCTGAGGAATAAAACTGGGCGGTAATATGCTTCCTGGCAGAAATAAAACCGAAAACGTTGAAACTGCTTGTGATCGGCGCCTGTTTTCTCTAAGAGTTCAATGGGCGAGCACGCCGTTCAACAATAAGCTTGCGTCCGCAGCGGCACCAAACGGCTAACAAAACCCGATTGCTTGAAGAGCGCAAAGGTGGGTGCACCAAGTCTTTCTTGACAACTTCGTTGCACGCAAAAAGCGAAAAGTCCGAGTCTGGTTAGATGTGCGATTTCTTTAATCCTTAATTTTTCGCTGCGTACGGCCTTTTTTGCGGCGGGCCTGAGCTTTGAATATGCACGTAAAAGTACTGCACATTCTGAGGAATAAAACTGGGCGGTAATATGCTTCCTGGCAGAAATAAAACCGAAAACGTTGAAACTGCTTGTGATCGGCGCCTGTTTTCTCTAAGAGTTCAATGGGCGAGCACGCCGTTCAGCAAAAAGCATGCGTCCGCAGCGGCACCAAACGGCTAACAAAATCCGATTGCTTGAAGAGCGCAAAGGTGGGTGCACCAAATCTTTCTTGAAAACTTGGTTGCACGCAAAAAGCGAAAAGTGCGAGTCAGGTTAAATGTACGATTTCTTTAATACTTAATTTCTCGCTGCCTACGGCCTCTTTTTCCGGTGGGCCTGAGCTTAAAATATGCACGAAAAAGTTCTGCACATTCTGAGGAATAAAACTGGGCGGTAATATGCTTCCTGGCAGAAATAAAGCCGAAAACTTTGAAACTGCTTGTGATCGGCGCTTGTTTTCTCTAAGAGTTCACTGGGCGAGCACGCCGTTCAGCAAAAAGCATGCGTCCGCAGCGGCACCAGCGGCTAACAAAACCCGATTGCTTGAAGAGCGCAAAGGTGGGTGCACCAAGTCTTTCTTGGCAACTTCGTTGCACGCAAAAAGCGAAAAGTGCGAGTCTGGTTAGATGTGCGATTTCTTTAATCCTTAATTTTTCGCTGCCTACGGCCTCTCTTGCGGCGGGCCTGAGCTTAGAATATGCACGTAAATGTACTGCACATTCTGAGGAATAAAACTGGGCGGTAATATGTTTCCTGGCAGAAATAAAGCCGAAAACTTTGAAACTGCTTGTGATCGGCGTCTGTTTTCTCTACGAGTTCAATGGGCGAGAACGCCGTTCAGCAAAAAGCATGCGTCCGCAGCGGCACCAAACGGCTAACAAATCCCGATTGCTTGAAGAGCGCAAAGGTGGGTGCACCAAGTCTTTCTTGACAACTTCGTTGCACGCAAAAAGCGAAAAGTGCGAGTCTGGTTAGATGTGCGATTTCTTTAATCCTTAATTTCTCGCTGCGTACGGCCTCTTTTGCGGCGGGCCTGAGCTTAGAATATGCACGTAAAAGTACTGCACATTCTGAGGAATAAAACTGGGCGGTAATATGCTTCCTGGCAGAAATAAAGCCGAAAACTTTGAAACTGCTTGTGATCGGCGCCTGTTTTCTCTAAGAGTTCAATGGGCGAGCACGCCGTTCAGCAGTGAGCTTGCGTCCGCAGCGGCACCAAACGGCTAACAAAACCCGATTGCTTGAAGAGCGCAAAGGTGGGTGCACCAAGTCTTTCTTGACAACTTCGTTGCACGCAAAAAGCGAAAAGTGAGAGTCTGGTTAGATGTGCGATTTCTTTAATCCTTAATTTTTCGCTGCGTACGGCCTCTTTTGCGGCGGGCCTGAGCTTAGAATATGCACGTAAAAGTACTGCACATTCTGAGGAATAAAACTGGGCGGTAATATGCTTCCTGGCAGAAATAAAACCGAAAACGTTGAAACTGCTTGTGATCGGCGCCTGTTTTCTCTAAGAGTTCAATGGGCGAGCACGCCGTTCAGCAGTAAGCTTGCGTCCGCAGCGGCACCAAACGGCTAACAAAACCCGATTGCTTGAAGAGCGCAAAGGTGGGTGCACCAAGTCTTTCTTGACAACTTCGTTGCACGCAAAAAGCGAAAAGTGCGAGTCTGGTAAAATGTACGATTTCTTTAATCCTTAATTTCTCGCTGCCTACGGCCTCTTTTGCGGCGGGCCTGAGCTTAGAATATGGACGAAAAAGTTCTGCACATTCTGAGGAATAAAACTGGGCGGTAATATGCTTACTGGAAGAAATAAAGGCGAAAAATTTGAAACTGCTTGTGACCGGCGTCTGTTTTCTCTTAGACTTCAATGGGCGCGCACGCCGTTCAGCAAAAAGCTTGCGTCCGCAGCGGCATCAAACGGCTAACAAAACCCGATTGCTTGAAGAGCGCAAAGGTGGGTGCACCAAGTCTTTCTTGACAACTTCGTTGCTCGAAAAAAGCGAAAAGTGCGAGTCTGCTTAGATGTCCGATTTCTTTAATCCTTAATTTCTCGCTGCCTACGGCCTCTTTTTCCGGCGCGCCTGAGCTTAAAATATGCACGAAAAAGTTCTGCAGATTCTGAGGAATAAAACTGGGCGGTAATATGCTTCCTGGCAGAAATAAAGCCGAAAACTTTGAAACTGCTTGTGATCGGCACCTGTTTTCTCTAAGAGTTCAATGGGCGAGCACGCCGTTCAGCAAAAAGCTTGCGTCCGCAGCGGCACCAAACGGCTAACAAAACCCGATTGCTTGAAGAGCGCAAAGGTGGGTGCACCAAATCTTTCTTGACAACTTCGTTGCACGCAAAAAGCGAAAAGTGCGAGTCTGGTTTGATGTCCGATTTCTTTAATCCTTAATTTCTCGCTGCCTACGGCCTCTTTTTCCGGCGGGCCTGAGCTTAAAATATCCACGAAAAAGTTCTGCACATTCTGAGGAATAAAACTGGGCGGTAATATGCTTCCTGGCAGAAATAAAGCCGAAAACTTTGAAACTGCTTGTGATCGGCGCTTGTTTTCTCTAAGAGTTCACTGGGCGAGCACGCCGTTCAGCAAAAAGCATGCGTCCGCAGTGGCACCAGCGGCTAACAAAACCCGATTGCTTGAAGAGCGCAAAGGTGGGTGCACCAAGTCTTTCTTGGCAACTTCGTTGCACGCAAAAAGCGAAAAGTGCGAGTCTGGTTAGATGTGCGATTTCTTTAATCCTTAATTTTTCGCTGCCTACGGCCTCTCTTGCGGCGGGCCTGAGCTTAGAATATGCACGTAAAAGTACTGCACATTCTGAGGAATAAAACTGGGCGGTAATATGCTTCCTGGCAGAAATAAAGCCGAAAACTTTGAAACTGCTTGTGATCGGCGTCTGTTTTCTCTACGAGTTCAATGGGCGAGAACGCCGTTCAGCAAAAAGCATGCGTCCGCAGCGGCACCAAACGGCTAACAAATCCCGATTGCTTGAAGAGCGCAAAGGTGGGTGCACCAAGTCTTTCTTGACAACTTCGTTGCACGCAAAAAGCGAAAAGTGCGTGTCTGGTTAGATGTGCGATTTCTTTAATCCTTAATTTTTCGCTGCGTACGGCCTCTTTTGCGGCGGGCCTGAGCTTAGAATATGCACGTAAAAGTACTGCACATTCTGAGGATAAAACTGGGCGGTAATATGCTTCCTGGCAGAAATAAAGCCGAAATCTTTGAAACTGCTTGTGATCGGCGCCTGTTTTCTCTAAGAGTTCAATGGGCGAGCACGCCGTTCAGCAATAAGCTTGCGTCCGCAGCGGCACCAAACGGCTAACAAAACCCGATTGCTTGAAGAGCGCAAAGGTGGGTGCACCAAGTCTTTCTTGACAACTTCGTTGCACGCAAAAAGCGAAAAGTGCGAGTCTGGTTAGATGTGCGATTTCTTTAATCCTTAATTTTTCGCTGCGTACGGCCTCTTTTACGGCGGGCCTGAGCTTAGAATATGCACGTAAAAGTACTGCACATTCTGAGGAATAAAACTGGGCGGTAATATGCTTCCTGGCAGAAATAAAGCCGAAAACTTTGAAACTGTGTGTGATCGGCGCCTGTTTTCTCTAAGAGTTCAATGGGCGAGCACGCCGTTCAGCAATAAGCTTGCGTCCGCAGCGGCACCAAACGGCTAACAAAACCCGATTGCTTGAAGAGCGCAAAGGTGGGTGGACCAAGTCTTTCAAGACAACTTCGTTGCTCGCAAAAAGCCAAAAGTGCGAGTGTGGTTAGATGTTCGATTTCTTTAATCCTTAATTTCTCGCTGCCTACGGCCTATTTTGCGGCGGGCCTGAACTTAGAATATGCACGAAAACGTTCTGCGCATTCGGAGGAATAAAACTGGGCGGTAATATGCTTCCTGGGAGAAATAAAGCCGAAAACTGTGAAACTGCTTGTGATCGGCGCCTGTTTTCTCTAAGAGTTCAATGGGCGAGCACGCCGTTCAGCATAAGCTTGCGTCCGCAGCGGCACCAAACGGCTAACAAAACCCGATTGCTTGAAGAGCGCCATAAAGGTGGGTGGACCGAGTCTTTCTTGACAACTTCGTTGCTCGAAAAAAGCGAAAAGTGCGAGTCTGGTTAGATGTGCGATTTCTTTAATCCTTAATTTCTCGCTGCCTACGGCCTCTTTTGCGGCGGGCCTGAGCTTAGAATATGCACGAAAAAGTTCTGCACATTCTGAGGAATAAAACTGGGCGGTAATATGCTTACTGGAAGAAATAAAGGCGAAAAATTTGAAACTCCTTGTGATCGGCGCCTGTTTTCTCTAAGAGTTCAATGTGCGAGCACGCCGTTAAGGAAAAAGCTTGTGTCCGCAGCGGCACCAAACGGCTAACGAATCCCGATTGCTTGAAGAGCGCAAAGGTGGGTGCACCAAGTCTTTCTTGACAACTTCGTTTCAAGCAAAAAGCGAAAAGTACGAGTGCGGTTGGATGTGCGATTGCTTTAATCATAATTTCTTGCTTCCTACAGCCACTTTCGCGCCGGGACTGAGCTCAGAATATGGAAAAAAGCGTTCTGCACATTCTGACAAATAAAACTGAGTGGTATTATGCTCCCTGGCAAACATAAAGCCGAAAACTTTGAAACTGCTTGTGATCGGCGCGTGTTTTCTCTTAGACTTCAATGGGCGAGCACGCCGTTAAGCAAAAAGCATGCGCCCGGAGCGCCACCAAACGGCTAACAAAACACGATTGGTGGAAGAGCGCAGAGGCACTAAGTCTTTCTTGACAATTTATTTGCACGCAAAAAGCGAATAGTGTGATTGTGGTTGGATGTGCAGTTTTTTTAATCATGTATTTTTTGCTGCACATGGCATCTTTTGCGGTGGGTATGTGCTTAATATAAGGAAAAGAAAGTTGTGAACGCTCTGATATATAAAACTGCCGCCGCGGGGGCTCAGCGGTTATGGTGCTCGGCTGCTGACCCAAAAGACGCGGGTTCGATCCCGGTCGCGGCGGCTAGAATTTTTTTGGAGGAGAAATTCTCAGAGGCCCGTGTACTGCGCGATGGCAGTGCACGTTAAAGAACCCCAGGTGGTCGAAATTTCCTGAGCCCTTCACTACGGCGTCTCTCATAGCCTAAGTCGCTTTGGGACGTTAAGCCCCATAAACCAACCTAAACCAACCATATATAAAACTGTGCAGCGTTATCTAACCTTCTTTGCGTAAAACGACATTCCTAAGTAATACGTCGTGCACCCAACTTTGCGCTTTTCGGGCTACCGGGCGGTTTCAGCCGTTATGTGCCGCTCCTGACGCATGCTGCTGGCTTAACGTGGAGCGGCGAGCTCGCCCATTGAACTCTTGCTGAAGGCACTCGCGGAAGACAAGCAGGTTAATAGTTTTCGGCTTTATTTATGTCAGGAAGAATAATACAACCACGTTTTATTTGTCTGAATATTCAGGCCCTTTTTGGCATGTATTAAGCACACACCCACTGCAAAAGAGGTCGTCGGCAGCGAGAAATTAATGATTAAAGAAATCGCACACCGAACCAGACTCGCACTTTTCGCTCTCTGCGTCCAACGAAATTGTCTAGAAAGACGTGATGCACCCACCTTTGCGCTTTTCATGTTACCGGGCTGTGTCAGCCGTTATGTGCCGCTCCTGACGCATGCTTCTGGCTTAACGGGGAGTGGCGACCTCGCCCATTGAACTCTTGCAAAAGGCACTCGCGGATCACAAGCAGGTTAATAGTTTTCGGCTTTATTTATCTCAGGAAGGATAATACAACCATGTTTTATTTGTCTGAATATTCAGGCCCTTTTTGGCATGTATTAAGCACACACCCACTGCAAAAGAGGTCGTCGGCAGCGAGAAATTAATGATTAAAGAAATCGCACACCGAACCAGACTCGCACTTTTCGCTCTCTGCGTCCAACGAAATTGTCTAGAAAGATGTGATGCACCCACCTTTGCGCTTTTCATGTTACCGGGCTGTGTCAGCCGTTATGTGCCGCTCCTGACGCATGCTTCTGGCTTAACGGGGAGTGGCGACCTCGCCCATTGAACTCTTGCAAAAGGCACTCGCGGATCACAAGCAGGTTAATAGTTTACGGCTTTATTTATGTCAGGAAGGATAATACCACCATGTTTTATTTGTCAGAATATTCAGGCCTATTTTGGGCATGTATTATGCACACACTCACTGCAAAAGAGGTCGTCGGCAGCGAGAAATTACTGATTAAAGAAATCGCACACCGAACCAGACTCGAACTGCTCGCTCTCTGCGTCCAACGAAATTGTCTAGAAATAAGTGATGCACCCACCTTTGCGTTTTTCAGGCTACCGGGCTGTGTCAGCCCTTGTGTGGCGCTCCTGACGGATGCTGCTGGCTAAACGGCGTGCTCGCCCATTTTAATTCTCACTGAAGTCACTCACCGATCAGATGCAGTTACAAAGTTTTCGGCTTTATTTTTGCCAGGAAGCATAATACCGCCAAGTTTTATTTGTCAGAACGTGCAGAACTTTCCTTTGCATATACTAAGCACAGAACCGCCGCAAAATAGGCCGTCGGTAGCGAGAAATTAATGATTAAAGAAATCGCACACCGAATCAGATTCGCACTTTTCGCTCTTCTAGTGAAAGGAGATTCTCATGAAAGACCTGGTGCACCAACCTTTGCGCTCTTCAGGCTGTGACGCCACCCGACGGCTAACCTAGCCTAATAATCTGGAAGGGTAGGTTAACGATGACATTTTTTTGGTGGTGGTGGTGGGGGGGGGGGGGGGGGGGGGGGTATTGTTGCTAAGTCTGAATAGTGTGAATCTGGTTCGCCATGGTATTTCTTTAATCCGTAACTTCTCGCTGCCTATGGCAATTCAGGGGTGGTTCTGGCTATATACATGCGCAAGAGCAGGTGCCGAAAATTCTGGGAAATAGAACTGGTCTAAATAATGCTGAATTCAAAAACGTCGCAAACGTCGAAACTGTTCGTGATTTGTGAGCATACTTTGCAAGAGTTCAGTAAGCGAGCTTGTTGCAAAGCTAGCATCGTGCGTCTGTGGCGCGACCTCTCGGCTAACGTAGCCCGATAGCCTTGAATGCCAGGGTAACTAGGACTTGCTTTAGGATTTCATGGCTCCCAAAACGGAAATTGTGAATCTGACTCGAGATGCCATTTTTTTTTTTTTAGAAATTAATGTCTGGCAGCCTATAGTGTCTTCTGCGTCGGGTATATAGGCGTTGTATACGAAAGACAAAGTTCTGAAAATTCCTAGAAATAAAACGGGGTAAGTAATGCTTCCTGCTTCCTGTGCGAACGCTCTTAGAGGAGTGCTATCTGATGCGATGATCCTGTCGATGGTTTTTCTTCGTACTGCTTGCGTCTTCTGTAGCCGTTCCATGGCGTTCCCGTTGACAGCTGGCAAAATTTCCCGGGTTTCGGGTGGTAAAATGTTGTAGGATGTTTTAAAAGGTACTCACCGTCTTTGCAGACGTGAGCTTGTCATACATGCGCGTGTGATTTATTCGTGCGGCGCTCGTGACATGGTTTCATGTCGTTCATGGGCCCAGCAGCTCGTCTGCCTCGCACTTTAGGGAGAGAGCAGGACCAAACCGAGATGCTTTACCAGCTTGCATAGGCCGTCTTCACGCACTCTGCGCATACTATATGGCTGTCGAGGAAAGCAAGCGCAGTGGAGCTAGTAAACGTTTATTTCTCCCAGGATTTTCCTGTATTCCTAATATCCGTGGCGTTGTGAAATCCTGTGCAAGAAATATGCGGATAGTGCGGCAGCTGTAGCGCGCAAAACAGCGAGGTGTTGTATCCGTGTTTCCGTAACTTTAGCTGTGAAGGGTAGGTCCCCGTTAGGAATTTTTCACGGGTATTCTTGTTATAACCTGGAAACAGAAAGTAGGACATTGTCAACATTCACGAGGGCACATTTTAGAATACTGCAAGTAAGCAACTCACTGCTTTGACTTCTGTGTACTCCATGATGCCGTCTTCTCCCCTGCACGACATTCCATGCGTTAGATAATGTCAAAGACGCCTTATAACGCAAAGCGGTTATGTTGCGCACTAAAGGGCCGACTAGCACGCACGCGCACACGCACTAAGACATTTCTTGACAATTAGGATAGTCGGTAATGCGAAATTTGAGCGCAGCTGTCGAGGTTCTGAAACGTGGGCGATCGCACAGGGAATACGCAGTGCAGAACGGCGGCGGAACCTGACATGGCTTCGGAGGCGCACCTCTGTCCTGCGTTTATATTACGTCATGCATTACGTCACTCCTTTCTGCTCCGTTAACGTGGTGCTTTGAAGCCGTCTTTTCTCTCTTCTTCTCTCCTCTGAAGGCCCCTAGGCTCCTACGGCGCCTTCAGACAAAAACCTATCCAAACCTAGACCACTAACATCACTCGCCTACGCCCAGCACTTAACGAAGGCAAATATCCATGGTGCGGTGACACCACACTCTAACACATATCACATGTTCCCAAAAACATCACTATCCAAAGCTGCGTAATGCGACCCAGAAGATGTGGGAGGTGAAGCTGACCAGCGCTCCTTGCCATCGCCAGGAGGTTGACAGAAGCCTCCGGAGCTCAGGACTGAAGGCCCACCCACAAGCGCTCCACCTACTATCCTCGTCAATAAACGTTCAATAAACGTTCAATAAATCAATCAATCAATCAATCAATCAATCAATCAATCAATCAATCTCCTTGCGCCCCTTCGGGTTAACCGCCGCGAACATCGATGACGCCGTACGGACAAAAAACGTATGACCGTAAAGTGACACGGATGACAAATACAAGCTGGCCTTATCGACAGAGTACCGTGTTCTAACCACTCCCACCGAAATTGGAGCTTCAATGAGATAGAAAAGACCAACAAACGAAATGCAGGTGTCGCCATTTGTCGCAAAATGGTGTCGCCGCACCATTTTGTCGCGCATCCCTGAAGCTACGCTACACCACCATTCACTACGGAACGGTGGCAGCTCGATCGGTAAGGACGTCACCAATTTGAGTCGACTGGCGAGAAGATTTGAAAGTCGAATTTTCCCAGCGATATATGCGTCTTTTGCTGTCAGCATACCCTGAATAAGAGCCGGAGAATCGATCTCTGCTGTGAACTATAACTGGATGAAGTTGTCATCGGTGTCCCTTCAACAGTTGATGCTATAAAAAGAACTTGACGCGGGGCAGATTAAAAAAGTGAAGCCTCAGCCTCAATCCCCTAGAAGTCATGCGTCCGTGCCTGCGCATGCTGAAACGTACCGCAAGGCCCGTCATTTACTCTAGCTGAAAATTTATACCGAAACGACTACAAGGAGCCACCCGGCCTACCGTCCCGTGTCATGTGTCAAGACTATGAGGTGGCTTCCTGTGCCACACTCTCCCCACACACCGCTGTTCTATTTATCGCCACGCTGTCTTGACATTCGTATCTTGTCCTCGCAGTATCTTCCCACCAGAGGCCCGCGCTCGCAGGCGGTGGGCTGTGTCTTCCCCTCCATAGAGCAGCGGCGAAGAGACGGTCACGTACAGGACGCCTACCAGGCTGCGGCCGCAAGAAAGAGGATGGAGAGACAGAATCCCAACCCGCGTTCACCAGCAACAAAGGCGAAACTAAGTCGAGCGCAATGATTGGTGAAGAAGAGGATTAGAGCCGATGGGGTGACGACGTAGCTGTCGTTGAAGTTCGCTCATTTCAGAGTCGTAGCCGCTCTTGAGTTTTCAGAGCGCAGCTCTTTGGCGCCCGTTTCTGCGTTTCGCGGCGTCGCCGTCGTAACCAGCAGTGGACACATTAGTCGCGCTTTAAGCTGCGAAACCAATGGAGCGGGAGCTTGGAAAGCAGAAGGCAAAATGGGTCAAGTGGTTTTTGAAGCGAAAAGCTTCACTACGAGGGCCGAAGCCGAGCTTCGAGTGAGCCGTGAGCCGGTGCACAGATTTGCCAGTTCTGCGCATGCGCGAAACCGAGTGACGTCACAGGCGGCGCAGGTGGCCACAGCCGTCGCCGCCGACTCCGTCGCCTGACCTTTCGCCGCAGCCGCGCGCTACTGCGCATGTGCGCCGCCGCTACCGCTGCGCGCGCTACTCCTCCTCGCCACCATTTGACCTTTCGATGCAGGCGCGCGCTACTTAAAAAGAAACCGCGTCGAGGCTGGGAATCGAACCAGGGCCTTTGGCATTTGAAGCGGAGACGGTACCACTCCGCCACCAATACTGAAGGTTTGAGCGTGAATAAATGCGCATCTAGCGAATGCATGGCTCTCATAAATGAAATTAAAGGAAAAAAAAAGTATAAAAATTTAAAAAGAATAAAAACGAAATAAAGAAAAAGAAAGAGAAAAAGAAACAAAAATAATAGCAATAAGGACATAAACAGGAATGAAAAATGAAATGAAAAATTAAATGAATTATGAACAACTATGAAAAATGAAATGAATAATTATGAATAATTATGAAAAATTTAAAATTAAATAAATAAACAAAATATACAAAAATAGAAAAGGAATTGAAAGAATTGAAATAAATAAAATATGAAAAAAAACAAGCAGTGCGCCAGGAAATGCTTCCGCCTTGCAGCACTTTACAGAGCCAAAGTGCCCCCTGAATTTTAACCGCTCCGATTTCAGTCTCTTCCTCCGCCTCCGCACAGGCAGTGTGTGGACGGCAGAACGCCTCCACCGTTATCGTGGTGCCCCCAGTGCATTGTGCGCCAACTGCGACAGCCATGACGTCAAACCAAGCGTAACTGAAGCTTTTCGCTTGTATATCCAGGCTGAACCAGACCTAAGCCACTGCCAATTTTTTGAGGATAGGAAATGAGCACTATCTGTCTCACACACCTCGGTGGACACCTGAGCCAGAGGGAAGGCGCATAACTGCCCTCTTGGAACAGCGGACACCTCAATTGTGCTTCAAGCTACGTGGCGGTAGTGACAGATGTGCGCTGCATGCGTTGGCATTGACAACGTTGAGAAACGCGGCGCTGAAACCATGGGGCTTCCGCGTTCGTAGTGTCCATTGGCGTTGGCCGATCATTTTAAGCAAAGGAAATGCACATAACTGGCTCCCTGGGTCAGTGAACGCCTGAATCGCGCTTATAGGTACGTGGGGTGATGAGAGAGAGATATGGGCTAGCCGTATGCGTTAGCGCTGACAATGGTGAGCGAACTCTCGCGATCAACCATTAACTGCCACCTGCCAGGGTGGCAGGGTGGGTGGGGACTTTAATGTAGATATAAAGACGGACAAACATGAATTCCTTACCACTCATGTGGGAGAACATCCCGTTCCACTCGCTCGTAACGCCTCCCACGGTTGTGACAACCTCGCGAAATACTTGCATAGACCTCTTCTTTGAGAACCAGGCATTGATGCAACAAGTCGAGCATGCATATATATATATATATATATATATATATATATTTCTCCGACCACAAAGCTTCCTTCATGGCAGTCAAGAACTGTTAGCGGAGTGTTTCTTGAGGAAGGAAATTGTGTGAAAAATAACAAGTTGTCTGTAATTGTACATACATGTCTTGCTCGAATTCATTGCCTCAATCTATCGAAAAGCTTAAACAGCTGATGTGCTGCGCTCAAATTTCGCATTAGGAAGTAACGTAATCGTCGGCAATTTTTCTGTTGTTTTGTCCCTGCCAGCCCTGTTCGATCAACACCTCGCAAACATGTCCGGTTGCTGCTGCCAGGGAACCTCGCGCTGTACATTTGAGTGTGCTTGAAGACAGGCAGGCAGGCAGGCAGACTTTCGCACAGAGTAATGGCTGCAGTGATACTTACATTTCGCGACCTATTCCGGACATCTTGTAGCCTCCGAACGGAATGTGAGGTCCTATGGCGAAGTAGGTGTTGACCCTGCACCATCAGAGGGTCACACGTCACCGCTGTACCCTCCTTCAACGAGAACGTGAAGAAGTTGACATGCTTTGCAACCAAACAGAGCCGATGTTGTCGCAGGACACGTTAGCCATAGATTATCCTATAGGAGACCATGCGATAGCCTAATTGGTAACCGGAACGAATAGGCAGCCTGGTTCCCGGTGTGTTCTGCTCTTACCTGCCGCCCGAATATTGTCACCAACGCAGTTTCGGCTCGTATATCTTACGTATCTTCCTAAGACCGTCCAAATCGCGTCTGGATTTAATTGGAACCATTACGATACGATAATTTAGCTCCCAAAACATTCAATTCAATTCACTTTATTCACCAGATATCTCTGGATGGTTTCCTGGATAAAAGCTGCTAACGCAGCTTGACGAAGTCCAGGAAACCAATACAAGGCAAAGCGCACAGCCTGTGACAACTAGTTATAAGCCATCAGTAACAATGATATTATAACAATAAATGGTAAAAACACAAAGCATGGAACAGAGGCAGTAATATAAAAATGTCATGAAACTCCTAGCTGTACAGAGAAAAAAAAGCGTAAGAACAAAGAGACAACTGAAGATGGCACATATTCAATCAACGAAGCAAACACAAGTAGCACACTGAGCTAAACAACACAGCAAATAAAAATAACAATGGTATTAATAGTACACAAGTATTTACAACGTTACAAAGTAGTTCCGTAGTTCCTTTCTTTTATAGCCAGTGGTGTTTTGAAATGCGTTTAAAGTACATCGAAGGTTATGAGCTAAAGACTAATTTACAGTTGGTACGAAAAAATGGTACGACCCATAAATCCTGATTTCGTGTGTGCATTAAAGCCTGGCGTAATTCTAAGCAGGCCAAAGTAGATAAATGATTTTTGACATGGGTAGCGGAAAAATACATTAGCTGAAGAAGTCGAAACTGGTATAGGTTATCTACGCGGATGATGGAATGTGCTTGGAAGGCGTTGTTTATTGGACTCGATTTTTCGAGATTTGCAACATGACGCAGAATTCTCTTTTGTATTATGAACAAATTGTTCATGCTAGTCTTTGTAGTTGTTGCCCATACTAAACTGCAATAATTTAAAAGTGATTGGAACAATGCATAATAAATTCAGATTTTACACATGATTCAGTTATCTTTTGCTGCGTCTTGCAATGATGCGGAAGGCTTACTATACATGGATCACCACACGGTATTCGCCAACCGTTCATTAATTTATTATTTAATTTCTTCAGCCAGCTGTTTCGGTTTCAGCAGCCGAACGAGGGCCACGACGTCACAGGTAAGCATAGGCGACATGGGGCATGAACAAAGCTGCAATATAATCACTGCTTCTTCGTTTTTTGTGGGTAAGGCTCTTGAGGCAGGTTTACTTTCAGTGTTGCAGTTAGTTAAAACTATAAAGCAGCAATTACATCGCAACTTTGTTCATGCCTCGAGTGGCTATACTGAACTTTCACGCCATAGCCATCGCTCGGCTGAGTAAACTATAACAAGGCAGAGAAGAGATCTAATTACAAATTATTTATTGGTCGTAGGTGGAATCAGGTGGTAATCCATGTATATTAACCTCTTACGTATCATTACAAAGAACAAAATGCAATATCCTCTCGTTTTTTCTTAATGCTCCAATGTTCACGTTTTTGGAGTCCGTGAAGAGGAAAGAAAAGGGTACGTACGGCTCTGACCATACTCCCTAGATAAGAGCGCAGACCCTGGAAGATGCCGAGAAAGAGCACTACATCTCTTTGCATGGCTGTGGCGCCTGTTCACAGCCGCCTGGATCAGACGCGCGGCGCTGTTTCTACAGTCCAACATCCAGGCGGTTGTGTTCTGTTGTTCAGTATACTGGACAGCTACGCTCGCTCAATTAACTGCCCTCACCTCGAAGAATAGCACGCATATCGTCCCGTTCTGACAAAAAGCTTTAGAGCGCAACGTCTATCTCCCTCAGGTGGTCTTCCCTTGTGGCATAGAGAATGCGAAAGGGACGTGGCGGCCATAACGTGCGTACCAGATGACGCCTGCTTGGAGTGCGTGCGCCACCATGGTGGCGGTGTTGAGGTCGTTCGTGATGATCCCCGCCGCCAGGCCGTAGCTGGTCTCGTTTGCCCTCTCGATGACCTCCTCGGTTGTGGTGAACTTGAAGATGCTTTGGACGGGGCCGAATATCTCCTCCCTGCGAACATCGTCTCTCTCACAACCAGCACAGGAATAAGGCTGTGCTGCTCAAAGGACCCCATACAGCGACATGGTTACGCATGCGCGAGAAAGGAACGAACTGCACATTATGAGCGCGGCGTTGCCGCTGATTATCCGCGCCTTCAATCTGGCTCTGTCAGTTGCGGCCCTTGCTACATGCACGGCAAAAACGGTTGGTCAGGTAATGTACGGTGTGGATACAACCCGAACACGCAGCGGAAAGTCTTCCTCAAAGGGGGCCATCCGGCCAATAGCATTTTGGGCTATTGTTAAGTCGCGGCTAATTAGGTTTGGCTAATCCGTTAATTCGTTTGTGAAATTGTACCTGCAATTTCACATTGTCAGGTACAAGGGGATCAACCGCAACGTCATGATAACGCGGAGATTCCATTGGTCGGATGGCCTTCTTTGAGGGGAAGTTTTCCGCTGGGTTCCCAAGTTGTATCTGATCTGGAAAGGCTCTTTTCCTTAATTCTTATACAACACCGGCTTGAAAACTACACCTCGAGTCAAGGCAGGGGCTCAATTTTTTCAAACTTTCTTGGTAGCCCCAGCCGACTCGACCTAGCACCTGAAGCCAAAACTGAATGTTGGCTTTAAATCTGCGGCGAATAGGAGCAGACCTGGCAATGGTCATGTCGTCCTTGACGTCCGAGAAGACGGTCGGCTGCACGAAGAAGCCGCGCGTCCCGAGTCGGCGGCCGCCGCACTGCAGCTTGGCGCCCTCCTTCTGGCCCAGCTCGATGTAGTCCAGCACGCGGTCCATCTGGGTGCCGTCGATCTGCGCACATCGGGGATGTCACATCTCTTCGTGATGTGCTGCCGCGGGCTCACCTGGGCCCCCTGGGTGCATCGCTCGTCGAACGGGTCTCCGACGACTCTCTTCCGGGCCAGCGCCACAGCCTTGGCGACGAACTCGTCGTAGATGTCAGCGTGGACGTACGCTCGCGTAGCCGCAGCGCAGATTTCTCCCTGGTTCCAGAACACGGCTTCGTGGGCCAGAGTGGCGGCGAGGTCCACTGGGCAGAGAGCGCAGCAGTCGCGAGCGTTGCGTGCACTCGGAAGAAACAAACAGCCCGAGCGCCGTTTGTCCGTGCAGCCCCGCCTCACTGTCTATTGAGTTCGGCCACTCTTTTCCCGTTGTTCTCTCTGTCCCCGTGTAGCTTGTAGTTAGCCCGGGTTCGAACCCGCCCCAAATGATCGAAATTATTCCGAAACCCTCCATTACGGCACCTTCTTCTATCTTCTTTCACTCCTACCTTCCTCTCTTCCCTTACGGCGCGGTTTGGCTGTTCACCGAGATGCGAGACAATTACCACGCCATTTCCTTCCCTTAAAAAGCAATTTTCCCTCGGAAACAACCCTCCTCTTGCACTTTGCGCTCTTGCAATACCTTCCTCCTTCCAGGGCAACCTGCTCTGGGTACCCGCCCACGCGGGAAACTCTGGAAACGAAGGGGTCGACCGACCAGCCCGAGGACTAACCAACCGGGCGGCCGGCCCCACAGACCCAGACACTCTTGTCGAGACTCCCCAGACCTTTGCCGAAATCACCAACATTCACAGAGAGACGAGAGGCCAGTTCCCGCCTCCCCATCCCGACTTAAATCGAGCGCAAGCCAACTTGCTCCGCAGGTTGCAGACACACTCAATCCTTAGCCATTCTAGATTTTCACTCATCACAAACGGAGAATACGAACCCGCCTGCCAAAATTGTTACCAGGGAGAAATCGCAACCCAGGCGCACATCCTCTGGGGTTGCGCGGGAAATCCGCCCCCTCGGACCGTACTGCCAGCTCCCTTCGAGGAAGGATGGAACCAACTCCTCAAAAGACCAGACAAGAGCATCCAACTGGCACTCATTTCGTGAGCCCAGGAAGTCGCCCCCACCTGGGGGCCACACCAAGCCCACCTGCCCTAAATCCCGCCAATCTATGGCAATAAAGTTGTTTCTTTCTCTCTCTCCGGGGGTAGCCGCCCTCCGGTTAAGATTTCCTATGATCTCGCTACACCCTCCTCCTTACAAGGTAACCATCCTCCGGTTGGCGATTCCTCCGCCACCCTCTGGTCTCCGCCACCCTCTGGTCAAGCCTTCCTATGCTCTCTCCACACCCTGCCCTTTCCAGGGTATCTCCTCGCAGGCAGCTCTGCATGCTTTTCACGAAAAAGCCCTAACCTGCCCTACCCGGTCGGCCTTGCATGCCGCACTCACAGCATTGGGCCCACGACTGGCGACCCTTCTCGGTGGATCCCTGGATACATGGGCATTCCCGGCAATGAGATGGCTCCCCAGCTTGCCTGCTTATACTATACACCAGGCGCCGGGGATCCCGAGGACAAGCCCACCGACGGTGCACGCAGTCAGAATTTACAAACTCACTGTCCACAAATACTACACGCAGCAAAAAGTGGACTTGGCACATTTACCACCACCAAACTCAACCTTATCGATCCGTGAAGCTCGCATTCTTTGCCGAATGCAATTTGATCTCCTTCATACACTAGCCAAACTTTAGTCGTACACGTACACTTCCACACTTCAGTGTCCAAACGGTCCTCATACATATGTAGACATAGAACACTGGTTCACAAAGTGCCACTCGGTCTTCCAGTCCCTCGCCTATCCTACCTCCTAAGTGAATTATGCGGTAATGACGATAATTAAAAAGCAAGTTATAAAGCACGTTGTGAACAACTGTGTGGACGCATGCAGTTCCATTATACACGTTCGAAATGGAAGGCTAACTTCGTTGTCCACTAGGAAAAGTATAACAATTCCTATGCCGATTCGAGGATGTTAAATCGCAATTTTTAAACAATAAAAATTTCGCGTTTAGACCCCAACAGGGGCCTGTCGCGTGACCATAACATAATTAAATCTAATCCGTCAAACCACAAAAAAAAGTTGTAGAGAACTGTAAAAACGTTTCAGTCCTCTTTTATCTTGCCCGGATGGACAACTATCCACGTATAGCATGCTCCTGAAGCGCTTCTTATAGTGTGTATATATATGATTGAGATATGGAGCTTCGTATTTCTACGCTATCTTCGAAAGGCTCATTGAAACGTAAACTTCCTAGAAACCCAGCTTACTTCCTTCTCTACATAGTGTTAAGCAAAAAGGGATTTTTCAAAGGACACAGACGGATTCGGGCACAGAACTGACAGCTGTGCGACTCACAGTCCGCGTCAGCGAAGATGATGAGAGGACTCTTTCCTCCAAGCTCCAGCGAAACTTTCTTCAAGTTGGACATTCCAGACGCTTGCAAGATAAGTCGGCCAACCTAAAATGAGAAAAAATAAAAATGTTGATCAGGCGTAGCGAAGACCTGTCGCCTAATCGGTCACTTGTCTAGGCTGCGATACGCAGCCCCAATGAACAGCCCAGCAAGACAGATCGAATGTTTCAGTCGACCCTTACAAAAAGGTTTTAGACAGTCTATAGAGTGTCTATAGACCTATGTCTATAAAGTCTATAGACTGGCTAAAAACAAATCCGAGAGAACAGTCTATAGGATATACAAATATTATGGACAGTCTATAGACAACAAATATTATGGACAGTCTATAGACAATCTATAGATTTATGGCTATGCACTTTTAGTAGACTTTTGTCTATAGACAGTCTATATACTATGAATAGACAAAAAATCAATATCTATAGGAAGTCAATAGAGTCAATTAGAAGTCTATAGACTGTCAGACCATTTTTATAAGGGGACGCCGTAAATAGCAACAAAAAGTCAGGACAAATTCCAGGTGCTTCTCTTGCTAAACTGCCCATTCTTTCACAGCAGGCGCAAACAGGCATCAATGCGCATCTGTGGCAAAAAAAAAATATGGCTCCAAAAAAATATGTAGGCAAGAGTACGAACCGAAATCGGAGAGTTGGATCGAAAATTTACATTCTAGCAAGAACTGAATTTTCGCGGTGCTGCTGTACCAACATATATGCGTGTTACGGATACTACTGTATTGTCTTGCGGCTTTCATTGGGGCTACGGTCCTGTAACTTCGAGTCACCACAGACCGCTCCCAGCCGGCTGCTCCAGGCAATCTACTTTCGCGGCTGTGCACGCTGTATATATATATATATATATATATATATATATATATATATATATATATATATATATATATATATATAGAAGGGGTCACAACCTTGCAATTATCTTAATTTAATACCGACAGTTTCGGACGGAGGACCGCCCTTCCTCAGGGTATACACAATGGGCACAAGAATATATATATATATATATATATATATATATATATATATATATATATATATATATATATATATGTAATCATACTTCAAATTCAAAGACCGTCAGTGGCAATTTTTCTTGCATGTCATCATCATCAGCCTGACTACGCCCACTGCAGGGCAAAGGCCTCTCCCATGTCTCTCCAATTAACCCTGTCCATTGCCAGTTGCGGCCACCGTAGCCCCGCAAACTTCTTAATCTCATCCGCCTGCCTAACTTTCTGCCGCCCCCTGCTACGCTTGCCTTCTCTTGGAATCCACTCCGTTACCCTTAAGTACTAGCGGTTATCTTGCCTTCGCACTACATGCCCTGCCCAAGCCTATATCCTCCTATTGATTTCGACTAGGATGTCATTGACTCGCGTTTGTTCCCTCACCCACTCCGCCCGTTTCCGATCTCGTAACGTTGCACTTATCATTTTCTTTCCATTTTATGCTGCGTTGTACTTAACTGAACTTTTTTCGTTAGCCTCCACGTTGGAAAGACACGAATAAAGTAGTCCGTCCTTAAAGCCGTTCTTTTACCCTAAAGAAGAAAGTAACCACTAGAAGAAAGTATAGGACAAGAATTTTTATGCTTTTGACTTGTGTGATATATTGAAACATAAAAAAAACATGATTTTGTTTACTGCTGTGATACGTCAGCGGAGTAAAACAGGACGCAGTGGACTATGGCCCATTGTTACCAACTGTTGTTTTTTAAGCTATATCTTACTATGTTCTAGCATATACCGTGGCCTCCGTGATCGAAGCGCGCGCGCCGCCGCCGGAGCAGATCGCGGCGGCCACGCATATACTATCCCTGCCACGAAAGGGTCTCTTGCGGTGCGCACACTACGGTTTGCTTCACAGTGTCTGACACAGTGTCTGATACAGTGTCTGACACGCCGCAGTTTGGCGGCAGCTTACATTGTCGCAATAAAAGCAGACCTGCTGATCGCAATATTTGAATAGCGGTAAAAGGCGCCCGTGTGTGCTGTGCGATGTCAGTGAATGTTCAAGATCACCAAGTGGTCGAAGTATATTCAGGAGCCCCCACTACGGTACCTCTTTCCTTTCTTGCACTCCCTCCTTCGTTTCTTCCCTATTATTATTGATATTATAATATAAACAAAGTCATAGCGCTTACTAGAAGCGGCGACCTGGATATGACATCACTCATTCCACGGTTGAGAAAGAACGTGAACTACAATAATCGGCAAAAGGTACAATAAAAATATACTCAGTCGGTAGAGCTTATGTACCAAGACCCTTCCGTTGCTTGAAGTGTTAGGTAAGATGGTGTCGATTCTGTATCGGACACGTGTAGTAATTATTCAGCAGCGAGGCACATCAGTGATGCACAGTATGTACTGCGCGCTTGCGCGTGCCTATATAAGCTGTGCCCTCAATAAACGGTGACCTTTCTTCTTCTGACTAGGCTGCTGTAAGCGCTGTCCCAGCTGCGCATTACACATTCCAAAGACGGCGCCTTCGGTTCCACCATGTTGACACAGTGAAGTTTTGTTATAAACTACTTAGACCCGACACGCTGTTGTGGTAACGCGTAGTAATCATAGTGCCACGTATCATTATAGTGTTTGTTCGTTCACGCTCAAGGCTGCAGGAAAGGGCTGTTATCATTTTTGTTCGTGACGCGAGAAGCGACCAGTCTAATCTCGATTGTTCGCAGCCATGAAAGGCTGCATATAGGTTTTTCCAGATTACTGCAGATGATCTTGTCCTGCTATCTGGAAGTTTCTTTGCCGGCTTTAAATTGAGCGATGCCGCGAGCGGCGGGCATTCTTGGTTCGACGACTGACGAGCACGTTTGTTGCTTACGCCGCCGCCGAGTGATTCAGTTATTTTGCGGGCGCAAGTCAGCCCAAATAAAGAGCTTCGTTTACAAGACTTTTTGGTATCTTCCTGACCGCTGGACTGCCGTCACAACAACGTGACATCTGGTGGAGGTGCTGGGTATGCCTTGCAGGTATCGGACAACCCCTGCAAGTCGTGACGCCAGCCCTTTGAGTTATTCGCCGAAAGACCTGACTCCAGTCTACCACGCAGCCTCTGGAGCCTCCAGCCATGACTTACGCCGCAGCAGTGCGCCGTCCTGTACCTCGACGACGGGACCCAAGCCCCTATCGCCCTTAGCCAGCTGCGCTGGAGCGCCGCCCTCTCGCCCCAACTCGCCCGTCCTACGAGCGTCGTACACGGCCGAGGAAATGCGTCGAGTGGAGAACACCCGACTAGCGCCGCCCACATTGCTTCCACTGCGGAGAAGCCGGTCACATTCTCCGGTACTGCCCATACAGGAGAATGGGCATCCGAGGGTTCCCTTAAGCCCCACCTCGATGGACACTTCCCAGGCGTACATGCGAAGCGCCTGCGCGCCCAGCACGCGCCGCGACGGGCGTCGAAAAGTGGCATTCACCTCCATGCTCCTGGTGCTGGCTCGCTCCCCTCCCGAGCCGACTGAAAGAATGTCAAGCCGTGAACAAAACATGGTTGGGGGGCGCTGAAAGGACGAATTAAACCGCGAAGAAAAGTTCGGGGAACACGAAGCTATGAAGAAAAGTCCTCGAGAGCCCCGCGGTCCTCCGATTGTTGTCAACCGGACCCCGCTTCCGACGCGCGCGCTAGCGCCCGTGCGCGGGCGCCGATATCTGACATGCACAGATATCTGCGTCCCGCTCGCGCCTGCTCGCGCGTAGCGCCTCGCGCATGCACAGACAAGGCTCCAGCATACGCCCGTGCGCGTAGGCGCTCCGCCCGTACGCCTCGGAAGTGTCCATCGAGTTGGGGCTTTACGACGCCTCACGACACCGACCCGGCTAGCGACCAGCCGAAATCGAGGATTTTTTTGCGTCGGGAAGGATACTCATCGCCGAGCCGCCTATCGCGTTCTCCGTCGCCATCGTCACCGCGCTAAGTATCTCCTAGCCTCCTAGCCGAGGCTACGCAGTGCGTGGACGCTTCCCCAGCCCCCGAAGGTTAAACTGAATAAAGCAGCCTCTGGAGGTGAGGTTGCTTCTGAGCGCAAGAACTAAGATCTTCCATCGACGAAAACAGAAGATCATGCCCCCTACGACGACGATGAACTCTACGACAACGACGACCCCTACGACAACGACGACCCCTACGACGACGACGACCCCTACGACGACGACGACCCCTACGACGACGACGACCCCTACGACGACGACGACCCCTACGACGACGACGATCCATACGACGACGACGATCCCTACGACGACGACGACTATTACGACGACAAATACGACGACAAAAACTACGACAACACCGACGACGACGACGACGACAGGGCCAGACTTGAAGCTTTTACCGCTGCCCTTACACCTTATTAGGAACGCTAAAGGACTCTAAAAGTTCTCGAAGCATTCTCCGTGTTTTGCCGCCGCGGTGGCTCAGTGGCTATGGTGCTCGGCTGCTGGCCCAAAAGACGCGGGTTCGATCCCGGCCGCGGCGGCTAGAATTTCTTTGGAGGAGAAATTCTAGAGGCCCGTGTACTGTGCGATGTCAGTGCACGCTAAAGAACCCCAGGTGGTCGAAATTTCCGGAGCCCTCCACTACGGCGTCTCTCATAGCCTTAGTCGCTTTGGGACGTTAAACCCCACAAAACCAAAACCAAACCATTCTCCGTGTTTAATTTCATTTTAAAGCTTCGAGACTATGCTTCTTTGGAAGGGGGGTAATGCCACGTATCATTGCAGTGTTTGTTCGTTCACGCTCAAGGCTGCAGGAAAGGGCTGTTATCATTTTTGTTCGTGACGCGAGAAGAGACCAGTCTAATCTAGATTGATCGCAGCCATGAAAGGCTGCATCTAGGTTTTTCCAGATTACTGTAGATGATCTTGTCCTGCTATCTGGAAGTTTCTTTGCCGGCTTTAAATTGAGCGTTGCCGCGAGCGGCGGGCATTCTTAGTTCGACGACTGACGAGCACGTTTGTTGCTTACGCCGCCGCCGAGTGATTCAGTTATTTTGCGGGCGCAAGTCAGCCCAAATAAAGAGCTTCGTTTACAAGACTTTTTGGTATCTTCCTGACCGCTGGACTGCCGTCACAACAACGTGACAATAGTACCACAGTTTGTGCACATACTTTTCACATTTTCGGCGATGCTTTACTCTGAACAACACTTTAAGATACACTAGCTTTCAGCGCCACATGTGAGTTGACAGCGGTTTCAATAATAGCTAGGGAACCACGTAAATGGAAGCACGTCTTGTGTCAGTTTTAACGTTCCTTTCCAGCGCAGCAACCTCGAACAATGCCTCACTAACTAGCCCATAACAAAGATCGGTTGAGTTCTAAAGAAAAGAACGAAACGAATACTTTTTTCGTGATCTCGAAGGTCTTGTGTTGCCTCTAAGCCAATTTTCCTGCGTGCTCGCATTGAACCTGCAGTATATCTTGTGGAGCTAAGAACAAAAATTTTTTTTCCAGTTTCTACGCTCTACTGCGTATTGCGCTAATCTCAGCGAAAGCTGCCTGCCTTTTGCTAATGCCTGAGACCTGCAGTGATGTCCAAGACCTGTTTGAACACCGCGAAAGGACCAAGACGAGCAAGAACAGACAAACGCAGCACTGTTCTTGCTCCTCGTGGTCATTTCGCGTTGTCCGAAGATGCTCCCAGTTTACGGTTCTGCTCAAGTCCAAAGCCTGCAGACTATGTGCCAACTCGGGCTACTACAGCTGTCACGTGGTCGGCACTGGAAACTTAATCAGAGCTCTCCGATATTAAAGCGACAGCATAATAAGCCTCACGGGTCCAAAATTAGTCGTCGCTAATAAAATTCGCCCGTTGCGTTGAGGGAATTCACGTCACTTCCGGTAAAGGAATCAAAATCTGCTCGCACTATTGCACTGCCCCCATATAATGGAAATATGGGTCCTGGTGAATTCTATTCTCGTCTGCCAGAGTTTCCCTTATCTGCAGCCAGATACGAGTGTGCATGCACTGAACGAGAGAGAGAAAGAGGCTCCTTACCTCGGTGGACCCCGTGAAGGCCACCTTGTCCAGATCCGGGTGGCTCGAAATAGCGGCGCCCGCCGTTTCGCCGAAGCCCGGCACGATGTTCACGACGCCGGGTGGGAATCCGGCCTGCGCCACGCAGTTGGCCACCACCAGCGCCGTGAGGGGCGTCTGCTCGGCAGGCTTCACCACCACAGTGTTGCCGGTGGCCAGCGCCGGACCCAGCTTCCACGACAGCATCAGCACTGGCACGTTCCACTGCGCATGCGCACACAGCCTCACAGCCTCGCTCCGCAGGAGTGCTGTCGCGTACTCCGCACGCATGCGCACAACATGTCGGCCCGAGAGAACACGCAGGCTCCGCACCCTCTTGCATTTGTCCGTGTGAACTCCTTGAACGAAAACTAGTTTCAAGTGAGCATCACGCCCTCGCTCTAGCCACGTGCACAGCCCGAACTGCTTGCGCATGCGTGGCGCTTTCTCGCGTCGCTAAAGAGTAGCGAAAGACAAACAACCAAAGGACCTCACCTCGCCACAAACAAGAACCGCCTTTCAAACGCACAGCTTTCGCGAAGCAAGTGTAATGCGCTAGGTTAATTAATACGACGACCGAGTCGAGGATACAGAGGGTGTATCGGAAACTGCTCACAGTTTGCATGTTGTTGCACAACCTTGCAGCGTCGCAGTTATACACGTATCTCTGTGAAACCGTTTGGGCTTGGGTTTGGGTATCGGCGCCCGTTGAAGGAACCGGAGCGCGAGCGAACGTGAACTAGCCACGCGAGCCTTCCAACGTTCTCATTACATCGGCGATAGTTCCTTGATGTCCTTCGCAAATCACCTGAAGCCGCTGCGACGGCGGCGTGGAAGTGACTGAAATGTTCTCAAACTCCCTCTCTCCAATGGAGGCGCGCGTGTCGACGGGAGGGTGAGGGGAGGGTGAGGGGACGTCTATGTCGTCAAGTCTGTTAAGACCGTGTTGTACAGACCGTGCTTAGACCGAAGAAGGCTACTGCATGGCACCCGGCGCCGTACCACTGGCACTCAGCCCACCGAATCAGTGGAACATGTGAACGGCCCGCAAGAATGCTCTGGCGTCTTTTCTGACTAGCACTGAATGTGACAGCGATGTAGTGTTTTTTTTTTTTCTGACCGAAAAGTTAAAGCAATTGTTAACAGCCGTGAGCCTGGAAAAGCCTGTAGTCGCTGAATTTCACCTTTACCTACAAATCAAACTGCGGTCATTGAGGACGTCAGAAAAATGTTCCAGTTCCATATTTTTCGCGCAATAAATTTTGTTTTTCACGCATACGTATGAAATTAAGTGAGTAGATTCCTTTTAATATGCACACTTTTCAAAAATCCTTAATCGTTGCCGAATTTGCGCAGGGCACAAAACCGGGATCAAGCACAGCGCTTTTCGAGACGAGGCGCAGCAGCCGAGAGAAAAGAGTCGACGTATATCAATCAATCAATCAATCATTTTTTATTCAAGACAATAATACAAAACTATTGTCTTGGGGGACGTGACAAAAGGCGGAAAAGTGCCTGACGAGGTCACGCCACCCTGTGGCAAGCAGCGGTTTGACACTCATGCAGAGTTACAACAGAGTTTACATGCAGAGAAATGTCTTAGATGAAACTGTATCCCCCAACCCCCTTATTATATTTTTTTACAGTGCATGAATATGTACAGGAACGGAGTACAAGAATAAGTGCAGCAACTTCTACTAGCAATGCATGTTAACAAAACACTTCCAAACATAAAATACATGTAAACTATCGAACTTGAAGCACATGGAACATAAAATTGAAAACAAGAAGAAAAACATGAACATAACACACTAGTCTTCCTTTAAGAATAATCCCTTCAGTGTTTTCTCAAACCTGCTTAATGAAAGATTTTCGGTTAATAGGGCATGAATGACGGGATAGCTGTTTAATAAATCTGCTATCTGACAGCTTAATCTTTGATGTCCATAGTTTGTTCGAGCTCGGGGCTTGACTATGATGCTCTTTCTTAAATCGTACACACTTCTTTTCTCCTGGTATCTTGTTTCAAAGGTAGATTTATCCAACCGGTATTGGCGGTAAACTTCCAGGCTTAGTCTGTATTTGTAGAACTGAGGCATTTGGAGTATTCCATGCGATCTATAGTAGGGCGCACAACTAGAGGACAGCTCTAAGTTACTGATAGCGCGTATTGCTCTTTTTTGTATTGATAGTAGGGAATCTAAATTTGTTTTCGTCGTGGTTTGCCACACAAGAGAGCAATAGCTAAAACGTGAATGTATAAGGGAGTAGTACACCAGTCGTTTGATAGAAGCTGGGAGGTAACACCTCAGTCTGTTTAAGATGCCTAAGGCACGAGAGAGATCAGTTCTAAGTGTGTGGATGTGAGCATTCCATAAGAGATTTTCGTGGAATGTCACACCTAGAAATCTGGTAGTAGAAGACTGTTGTATGTCCAGGCCATTAAGTTTTAAACATGGAATTGAATGCATTTCAGTACCTTTGGAGCGAAAGAGTACATACTTTGTTTTGTTTATGTTTAATGCGAGCCGGTTACTTCCCAGCCATGAGGTTAAGCCCAACATCCAATTGTTTGCCTCCCTGAACAGCACATCTAAATCCCTACCCGAAAAGAACACATTGGTGTCGTCCGCATATAAAACGAAATTCGAGGCACCCGGTATATTTACAATATCATTGATATAGATGAGAAATAAAACTGGCCCTAGGATGGACCCTTGTGGTACACCATACAACAGAGAGTTTGTCTCTGAGCATACACCATTGATGACAGTATACTGCTCACGTGAAGTTAAATAACTCATGAGGAGAGTACCAGCTATACCCCTGACACCGTAATGCTGAAGCTTTTTTATTAGTATATCATGTTGTACACTGTCGAACGCTTTTCTAAAATCGAGGAATATACCCAGAGTTAGTGCCTTGTTTTCGATATTGTGCAGAATTTCATCTTTTATTCCAAGTAGTGCTGTTTCTGGCGATTTGTTTTTCTGGAAGCCGAACTGTTGCCTTACGATAATATTTTCCGAGGTTAGAAATCCAACAAGCCTTTTGTTTATGATATGCTCAGCTATTTTCGAAAATACAGAAAGCACAGAGATCGGCCTGTAATTGTTCACGTCATCGAAAGAGCCTCCCTTATGTATAGCCGTCACACGAGCAAGTTTCATTTTGGCTGGGAAAACTCCCTTTTCCATTATAAGATTGCAGATGTGTGCAATAGGAGTACTAACTATTTGACTCACAGCCTTCAGTGGTTTTGGTCTGATCTCATCAGTGCCAGATGCACAACCGTCTTTTAGAGACATAATTATATCTTGCACCTCGCTGAAATCACTGGGGGACAAAAATATTGTATTCGGATTTCTTGCAGTGACATAATTTTCCCAAGGTGTAGAAGAAGGTGCATTTGTTGCGTCGGCTAAAGGAGCACCAGCAGCAAGAAAATGCTCATTAAACAGGTTTGCAACCTCTGCTTCAGACAGATCGGCATTCCGAAAGTTCACTTTTTTTGTTTCTGCATTCTTATAGATTAACTCTCTCATGGTTTGCCATACCAGTCGTGTATTACCGTTCACCTGTGCAAATTTATTTGTGTAGTATTCGAGCTTTGCTTTCTTTAAGTCTGAATTTAGCAGATTTCGTACTTTCTTGAATGCATGAAAGTCACTTGCATCTTTTGTTTGCAAGAATGTTTGGAAAAGTCTGTTTTTCTGTTTGATTCTTTGAAACAGTTCACGAGAAATCCAGGGCTTTCGTACTTTTTTGTTCTTTTTTCGGGGCTTGAGGGGAAAACATGTGTTATAAGCAGATACAAAGCATGAAAGGAAAGCGTCGTAAGCGGCATCGGGGTTCGAGAGCTCCAAAATTATGTTCCAGTCAACATTTGTCAGCACTTACGGGTATGATCCACTTACGGGTATGATTTGGCCGACGACCCCGACAGGTTCACGTCTTGTGTAGGCGAACGTGCTGCCATCTGGACAGAGGGAAACAGATCAACGCTGACGTGGGTGAGAGCCGAAACGCGCGATTTTTTCCGCTCAACAACTGCAATGCTCTCGTGTTTAGGCTGGTACGTCAAGCTCAGCGGAGCGGGCCTGTAGCTGCCTCTCAAGGGGAGATTAGGCGACACACCTGCACTCCGGGTGGACAGACGATGACAGCTCGTCAGAGAATGGCCTGCAAGGGATTTCCAGGCGCATGTCGGAGCTGCGCTTACATCTTTTACACGGACGATGAAGACAAATTGAAATTGGCTGATGTCGATAGACTACCGCATTCTAAGCACAAACATGCTATCACTGAAAACTGATATTTTGTAAGCTAGGTTTGGTTTGGTTTATGGGGTTTAACGTCCCAAAGCGACTAAGGCTATGAGAGACGCCGTAGTGGAGGGCTCCGGAAATTTCGACCACCTGGGGTTCTTTAACGTGCACTGACATCGCACAGTACACGGGCCTCTAGAATTTCTCCTCCAAAGAAATTCTAGCCGCCGCAGCCGGGATCGAATTCGCGTCTTTCGGGTCAGCAGCCGAGCACCATAACCACTGAGCCACCGCGGAGGCCTAAAACAAAAAAGTTGCAGGGTGTTAACGTATAGAGTTAAACCCAGTAGAGGAGCGAAAGCATGTTTAGCCCGGTTGGCTCGTGATTTTGCTTTCCTGCGTCGTCGGCACGTATGGCGGCGATATTAGACTCAGGTTGAAGCTCTGATCGAGGTCAAGCTGATCTGACCTGTTCGCACCGCAGATGGAAGACGGCGATGTGCAATGCACAGCGCAGCAGTGTGTTGCAGTTTAAAAGGAGGCGTGGCCGGCTGCTGGGATAGCATAGTTCTCTCGTGCAGCGGCCAGCGAAGCTGATCTGTTCGCGCCGCCAAGGGTTTGAATCGCAGTCACGGCAATATTTATTTATGGTTGCTCAAGGTCACCTTCAAGGTCAAGCTTCACACAAACTCTGTGAGCCGGTTTGACCTCGGGAAGTCGAGCTTTCACACTAAGAATGAAATATAGGTGTCGCCATCAGCGGCCGATTTCTTAACTAAACTGCGTGCGTCGACACATTTTTTTCTGCCGGTCCTCGCAGGCTATAGGCTTCTCCTCCATCCACTTCAAAACTGGGATGACGGAATGACGTAAGACGTCACTAGCTTTAATCGAGTGGCGAGAGAATGTTTAAATACAATTCACTGGGCAGCCACAAAAGAGCAATATAATCAAAGTTTACTCAGAACCAGAATAGATCCTCAGCGTCGTTTTAATGATTTACATCGACTATACGGTCGCATTTTCCGTTTCCTGTATTCGGAATACTTGTTATGTTCGCTCATTTTGTATCTTGAGGCGAAGGTTCGAGGGAAAAAAGTGTCCGCGGCAAACGCAGCGGCTGGTGCGGTTCCTCTGTTTATCCGCTGCCGCGCCCGTGTTTTTGTAAAGAAAACAGATATAAGGTAATGACACGCAAGCGCCACAGCTAGGCTTCGAAGGGAGACGAATAACGGAAGAAGCGGGAGCCAAAGCCGTAAAAAAGTCCGGGCACTCTTGACGCCGACCATCGTCTCAGCAGGACGTGGCCGAGTTGGACACCATTCTGCTCTCGGAAGCAACCGCCAACGTGGAGTTCTGAGTGGGAGGAGCCCTTGCTTTCCGCGTTGCATCGTCCGAAAGTACGGGGGCTTCGGGTGGTGGGACGTCAAAAAATGGCGTTCACAACCTCTGCTGAACATATGCAGAACTTCTCACAATGAAACAGTTTCAGCAGTATTTTGTAAATATGTAACGTTTCTTTTTTTCTTTTTTTCTTACTGTGTCATATGATTTCCTGTTTTTTGTTTTTTGATGTGATGTTAATCAGAGTACGACATCGTTCAATCTATTATGTGTTGTCAGAATAGGTTCTGCAATGTTAAAAATTTATTTCTCATTATAAATAGTGATTCAAATAATCTGCTTTTAAGTTATATCTTTTATTGTATTATATCTGCTCTTGTTTTTGTGATCTATTTATTGCGTTTCCACTGTTTTTGTCGTTTTGTAAAAGCCGAGTGAAGGTTTCAGTGGCCACGTCAAGCTGCCCAGAGCAGCTTTTAGCCCTGAAAGCCTTCCAGTGTAAACTGGAAAATAAACCTTGAATTGAATTGATATATATTGCTCCGCTGTATTCAGTCCCAGAGCGCCGGCTTTCGTGGAATGCGGACGCGCCGAGGTCGGGAAAGTTGAAGGAAGGCCGAAGCAGCCTGCATGTGTGGTATCTATACAAAGAACAAGTGAGACTGAAACGCGACAGCGTCTCCATAGCGAGCGCTCATCATCCGCATTACCACGCATGTAATCGCCATTAATTTTTATCCACCCTCCTATTCGCGGACGGACGGGCATATCACTTAATAAAGGGCGTCCTCCGATAGCAGTAAACAGCTTCTAAGTATCTTTATAAACGCACCCTGTATACTGTTGTACCGTAGAATGTAAACTTGGGTCACTGACCACGTCAAAAAAGGGTTAGTTGACGTTTCGGAACCGCTACGGGTTCCTTGTTCACAATGAATAACCGGCCGCTACGTTAAAACTCTCTAACGTGTGCGGCACACACTGCCCACGTGGCACACATTGCCCCGTATGTAGAAGGCTAGATTTTCAACGTACTCCAGGTAACATTCGAAACAGGGCGTAAAAATCGAAGATAAGCCTCGAATGACACACGGCCTCATTACAGAACAGACCAATAACTACATGGTCCTCAAAGGGAGGTCCCGCAAGGCAAGCTTTCTATCTAGGGTGGCGCCAACTTGCCCGCCGGACGTTCGGGCGGGCAAGGAAACAAACAACTAAATAAAGTGGTGCACTGTGTAGTGTTACTTTTCAGTTATTGCTTTTATAACCCACGGAATACCATCCGTAGAAGCAGTTTCGGCCTAAGCGACACGTGGAACCAGCATCTGGCTCGGCGAACAGCCACAAGAAAAAGAATTGCGAAGAAGTGCCGCTGTGGCAGCGGCTCCTCACCCGTGGGTATCGTTTTTCCGTGAACTTTGTCGGCGAACCCAGCGAAGTAGCGAATGGTGTCGATAGAAGCCATTATGTCCCCGACTGCACTGGTGAAGGGCTTGCCGTTGTCCAGGGTTTCCAAGCTCTGCAAAACGGTAACTGAGTTCGGTTAAAAGGTTTATCTTTCAAGGCAACCAATTCAAAAGAGAAATGCGCTCGAAGCAAGGGTTTTACAAGGGCTCAACCTTCCCAAAATACCGGCAGTCTCCACCTCCTGCGTCTATATGCCACATGTTTTGCAGCTTGCCTTCAAGTCGCAGATACGGGATCCCATCGAGCGAAAAGCTGGTATCAGAGCAAGCTGCCGTCGGTCTCCCGTTTGGTCAGTGGGTTCATTGGTCTGCCGAGGCCAGCTACACTTCTAGCCAGCGTCTCCGGATACATGCCACTTCTTGGTTCATTGACGCCTGGGGCGTCAATTTTTTCGAACTGCCACGCACCGCTGATCAAAACAACCACCGGCGCCGGAAGTCATTCTGGATTTTGTCACCTTCTTTTTCAGACTAGAAAAGACATTTTGGCGCCAACATTGCTAGATCGGGTTGGATTTCGTGGCAGCGCCCATGCACCTAGAGTCACGCAACGCAAGGAGCCCCACACTAGCACAAGCTTTCAAGTGCCTATCGATGGCAATTGGCGGGCTCGCCGCGGCAACTCGCGGCGGTCGCGGAGTCTAGGGAGGCACGCATTTCAATTCTGAGATTTTTCCCTGGCCGTTGCATATGTACAAAAATGTAAAGGTTCTTGAACGACAAAGATTGATTAAAATATTTGTCCTGTATACTTGCTAATTTCATGGCCTTTACGTTTTTCATATCAGCGGCATGCACAGCTTTGCTGGCTTCGGACTGATATAGTTCTAGACTTCGTGTGATAATTTCTTTACTTATTAAATACGCAAAAAACAGAGAAGCATTGGTATCAGGTATATCTGCCATGATTTTTAAAACATACGAATATACATTCCTTTAATTAAAAAATATATATTTCACTTGTCTAGACAGTGCGTAGCGTTAACTAATACACTATGGCATTGTCAATGGCAGTGCCGTTATTATTCTTGCGTTTGATCCCTCCACAAAATCTATGAGGAGGCCGCGCTGCAACATGAGCCCCCCCGAACAAAATTTCTGGCTACGCCACTGATTGACGCCGCTATGCCTCGTCATGGTGAGCGCACGTAAAGCGCAGCATAAATCTGGCCCACTCGAGAGTGCAGCTGTAAATGGTCACTGAGAGACGGCTGCGAGTCTCACCGCGATGTAGTCGAGCTGTTCCTCCATCAGGTCGGCCAGTCGGAACAGCAGTCGCCCCCTCTTGGAGGCGTCCATGGTGCGCCACTCCGAACCCCGGGCGAAAGCGGCTCGCGCGGCCTTCACCGCCTTGTCCACGTCCTCCTGTGTACAGCAGGCACACCCAGCTCGCGCATACGCAGCCCCTCCTGACTAGCTACCAGCAAAAGCTGCGGTCATTTACTACAGAAAGAAGTGATGAATGAAAAAGTTCTCCCTTATAAAAATGGTCTATAGACAGTCTATAGACTTCTTATAGACTCTATTGAATTCCTATAGATATTGCTTTTGTCTGTTCATAGTCTTTAGCCTGTCTATAGACAAAAGTCTTCTAAAAGTGTATGGCCATAAATCTATATATTGTCTATAGATTGTCTATGGCATTTGTATTGACTCAGCCAACAAGCGCTTTGTGCTTAGGCTGACCAGAAGACTTATGTGTACGAAAAAGTGGTGAATAAATTGTATTGTATTGTATTGTATTGTATAGACAGTCTATAGACTTTATAGACAGAAGTCTATAGACACTCTATAGACTGTCTAAAACTTTTTGTGAGGGCCAGGCCCTTAAAACTACTCGGAGTAACTGATAATGCGCACAGGTGGCCAGGCGATTGCAGCAGAGAATTTATTCTTTGCCTTGCTTCCATTTTTCCTATCTGCGAGTAAGGAACTTTTTCAACTTTCGTGCAGGGGGTGACGTCACTCATCGTCGCAGCACCGAAAACAGAGGGCTACCACAGCGACAGGACGGCGTGGCAGGGTAAAATGGGGTTTATGGTTTATTAGGGCTTAACGTCCCAAAACGACTCAGGCTATGAGGAAAGCCGTAGTGGGGGACACTTTATGAAGTCGACCACATGGGGTTCTTTAACGCGCACGACATCGCACGGGCCTCTCATGCCCAACAATTTTGGATAAAAGCATTTTGAGCGGTAAACAGTTTATGAACGCAACTTTTGGATGCAATGCAAGATTTCAGTATAACAATCAATATATCCGCAGACTTCTCAACGGCATCCTTGAATTCTTTTATTAACGTTTTTGCTGTCGTCATAAACTCTCCCCATTGGTTTTCTATGGCTGTCTCACCTGCTCGATGCGATCGATGGAAACCCTCCAAAAGAAAGATTCTGCTACATATCAGAGGAATGGACCTTTTACCTTCAATGCTTCCATAACAGTATCTTACAATTTTTCGACATTAAAACCTTTTGTCTGAGACTGTTCGACATGAGCATTTCGCCTCCATCGAAATTCTCCGCGCGGCCGAGATCGAATCCGCGTTTTTTTCGGTCAGTAGCCGAGGACCATAACCACTGAGCCACCGCGGCAGGTATACAGCTGGGCAAGGTTTACAGGTTGTGAGCCCAAGCCGGTGGAAGCCAAGATGACAAGCTCGGCCGGCTGGAGCGCGCCTCCGGAGCCCACTGGCAGTCAACGTGGAGGGCCCGAAATGCGTGGTTGTCTCACGCGCCTCATGCTCAGAACAATGGGGAAGTAAGAGGAAGGTCTCACACTCACCTTGTCGCCTTCTTGCACGTCAGCAATTTTCGCTCCCGTTGCCGGATTGTACGTCGGGAAGGTTTTTCCCGACACCGAGTCGACGAACTCGTTGTTAATGAAAATCTGCCATGAAATATAGAGTTTTAGACTCAAATCCATTCAGAAAGGCCTCTTAATAAAATAAGAATCAAAGGCATTTTCTGCCAGAGCATGCAGACCGTCACTACAACTTCGCTTGAAATTTTGATGGCTATAGCACATCGCTGCACTGATTTCTGGAAAGTCTCCAGTCATCTCAAATAAGCCGAAAAGAAACGCGTTTAACAAAGCGTTAAATACGTCGTCTTCCACTTCCCGAGAAGTTATAAGGAGGGCACATTACTGAAAAAGGCTTGACGTACTTTAACGCTGCTGGAAAGCCTCGCGAAGGTTTCAGTTCCATCAGGCAAGCTTGGTTCATAAGACGCTGCAGTTTTGCAAGGTCTGTGTAAGCAAACTGCCGGAACCACTACTGCATTAGCATACCTTGACGAACTTTACTTCAGGGTTGCGTATGGGCGGCATTTTTCGACGCAGGCTTCAAACTGTGCACGGACCGACTTAGCTATATGGAAGCAACACTGTTCCGGAGTCTCGATGTTGGTCTGCGGAAAGTGGGCAAGTTTTAAGCATGCCAGGAGCTTAAATAGACGTTGCCAAGACTGGGCCGGGTTGCACAGTCAGGAGCAGCCCACGCCCGCCCAACTGGCGCCCCATATAGCGGTTGTCCTTGGGCGCATGTCTCGTGATGAATTGCCGGACAGATGAAAGGGAAACATGCGCACCTAGATAGGCGCCAAAGGACAGATGAAACGTTCGGAATTTATCGCTCCACCGCCGCGCACCTTGTCATGCAAAGGGGGCGTCCTGTTCGATTCATAGCCCAACGGGAGAGGCATTAGCATGCGATGCAAATGGCGAACTTATCGCGGGGCCAGCGAAGCATTCTGGGAACGTTCACCCAGTCTCTTCGCCGGGCTAGGTCTACACTCTTAGAAAAAAAGGTAGTGAAAACGTAGTAACGGCTGCTGTTACAACTACCTATGTACTATGTTCCTACGACCTTGTTACTACCTCAAAAGAAAATTAAGTAGTAACAAGGTGGTTACTTGCGCTGTTACTGCGTTTCTTGGCAGTTGCTACTCTTGTACTACCTCATTATAACCCTGGTAGTATTCATTACTACCTTGATTTGGAAATGGATGATCGGAATGTGCACATATATGTATACTAACATTCCTGGTGACATTGCTACTCAATGCCCCATGTTTTTATATGATGAAAAGGGTTTCCTAAATGGCAACAAATCTAATAAAATTGCCAGTGCTGTTTTTTGTTTTCAATAACATATATACGCAGCACCTACATGTTCCATTTTTTAGTTTGATTTCTTAGTTTCACTTTTCACCAACCCCAAGCTACTGTTGCTCACTTGTGCTCATTTTTCCTTCTGGTTTTAGTTTAAGGTGCATCCATGTTCAATGTTTTCTCTTTTGGGGTGTTTTTTCAGACATACGATCTCATTTTTTTTTTAATAGGTAAAGAGAGCGGTCATTGTCAGCGACAGGTGTGCGGTGTTCCAGCCCTTACCACAGCCTCTCAACAGGCTAGAGCAGTTTGCCCAAGTAAAAAAAAAATAAATGTTAATAAAATGCAACATGCAAACAAAATTACTCCTATTCCAGGGGCTCAAAGGAAAGAAAGACTGGACATTTCCAACTAAACAACAGGTAGTAAATGTTACTACCTTGCAGTTACTACGTACAGTCACTACCTAGGTAGTCATATATGTGACGGTTGTTGCTACCCCAAAATGTAGTAACATCAACTACCTTTTTTTTTAGAGTGTAGGTCCGGTCCGCTCGAAACGTCCATAAAGGATCGGGCGGGAAAGAAGCCGCTTCGAAACGGCCTCTCGGTTTCGAGCAGTCGCGAGGTTTTCCGTCGAGAGGACGCAGTGTGTCAACAACTCTTTGAGGCACCGCGGGGTCTCGGTGGCAGGAGGGTTCGGTGCTTACTTTGTGGAACCGGGAACCACAGAAGTTTTGAATTGCGAACATACGCCTTTTCCGGTTTTCCTTTCTGGGCGCAGCCACTGGGCTGCGGTAGCAGCATCCCGGTTGGCGGTGGTGGCGAAAATATTTTAATGAAATAGTTTAGGAGGTTGTAGCGGCGGTTGGAGCTCTCAGTCCGGAACCCCATTGGCGTAGGCTACTGTCCGGGCTCTTTGGATGAGTTTCTTTTGACTCTTTTCGTTCGAGTTGGTCAGAGCTGCCTCCCACCCCTCCTGCGTTGGCCGGTTATTAACAGTGATCGCCTGATTTCGTTGGCAGGCCCATACCATATGGTACAGGTCCGCCTTCTCCCCGCAGAATTTGCATTGTGTGTCAAATGACTCCGGGTCTATGGCATGTAGTCTTCGTGGGTTGTTGTAAGTGTTGGTCTGTAGCTTTCGGAGGTGTTGTTCCTCCCCTTTATCTAGTTTCTTAGCCGGCGGAGGGTAGACCAGACGGGATAAAATAAAGGCGCATCTAGTGAATGCATGGGTTTCATAAATAAAATAAAAAGAATAAAGTCAAGAAAATGGAAATAAAAAATAATGTAATAAACAAAAACAAAACCGAAATATAAATACGATATGAAAATAAAAAAAAACAATAAAGATAAGGGAGCGAAAAATATGAAAAATAAAAAAGTAAATAAAAACATACAGTGCGCCAGGAAACGCTTTCGCCTTGCAGCACTTTAGAGAGCCAAAGTGCCCCCTGAATTTGTATATTATCTTTCTAGAAAAAAAAAACTCGTTTTATTGAGCTTCGAACTTCCAAACTCTGCAATAGCGAGGAAATCACCCGTTCCGGCCTAATAAGTTCGTTTCCCGAAATGGGTCTTTCTTACATGCTGCGCAGTGCCCACCGGCCAAAGGAGGTCCGCGCGAACAGCCGGGGTGGGACGCTAATGCTTGTCCAGCTGCGCATGAACGCACCGTGAATCTTCCAGATAGCGTCGCCCGTTGTGCCCACAAGCGCCAGACCGAAGGTCAACGTCGCGTGACGGCGTAGAATAAGCAACGCATATTTATGCTGGCCGCATATCCACCGCAGTATGGCATTCATTTCATTAATGATGAGACATATGCAAGTGATGCTGCGGCAACAGACGTTGGACAATTCGATTATGTAGCTGATAAGGAAAGGGAAGATAGCTGTGGCGCTGCATTCGCGAAGGTGATGAGAAACGCAGTGGCTCTCGGTCGATACAAACGTTACTAGAACCAACTGAGTTGGTTGTAGTAACGTTGGTCAATACGGGTCCGGACGCGTTGATGTCCTGCGGAGCCATTACTCAGTCGCGGGGGACGAACGACAGCAAACTGCGGGGACAGCAGAGCTCCCTCCAACGACAAACTGCTGCGACGCACACAGCAGACGGGCCATCACTTTTTAAGGCGAAAGCCTTTAATTGCTCATACTGTCGTCAGCAGACGCGTCGGCAGGAGTGTCGACGGACGCGTCGGCAGCCGTGTCGACAGACGCGTCGGCAGGAGTGTCGACAGACGCGTCGGCAGATTCGTCCGCCTTCCGACGTCACCGCTTAAAAGGCTCAAGGTTCCGGCATGAATAAAGGCGCATCTAGTGAATGCATGGGCTTCATAAATAAAATAAAAGGAGTAAAGTCAAGAAAAGGAAAATAAAAATAAGAAAATGAACAAAACAAAAATCAGATGTGAAAATAAAAATAAAAACAATAAAATTAAGAAAATGAGCAAAAATAAATAAAAACAAAATATGAAAAATAAAAAAGTAAATAAAAACAAACAGTGGCCAGGAAGGGAAAACTTTATTTACACTAATGGTTTTTCCTGCGGTTTGGGGGCATCTTCAGAGACGTCTTGGTTCTACCCCCAGGAGCCTTCTCTGTCGAAGTCGTCCGCCTCTAATCAGTGGTCGGTTGCCCTCAGTCCAGGGCTCCGCTGGCCACTGCCGCCCGTTGAGCTCGCTGTACCAGACCTTGTTGGTCTTCGCAGCGGTCGCTGGACCGCAGAGTCTCCCACTGCTCCGCACTCGGGTTTTGTATTTTGGGGACCACGTCTATGTTTTGGCAGGCCCATGTGATGTGGTATAGTGTAAGTTTTTCGTCGCACCAGGGACATTTGCTCGTGTATATCGTAGGGTGCATTTTGTTTAGTATATGTAGGTTTGGGAAAGAGCCTGTTTGTAATTGTCTCCAAGTGACAGCTTCCTCTCTGCTGAGAGATTTGTGCGGTGGGGGATATCGCATTCTTCTGCCTCTATAGTTTTGTAGTATGGCCGAGTATTCCCTGGGTGCTGGCGCGAGTTCCGCGGTCTCGTCGGAAGCTCGGAAAGTAATGTATCCTCGAGCTATCCTGTCGGCCTCTCGGTTCCCTGCCACCCCCGTGTGCCCCGGTACCCACACAATTTTGCGTCGGATCTTGTCGTTTTGTTCTTCCCGGTTTTTAATTCTGTCACTCGCTGCGAGGAGTATACGGAGCGCGTGACGACCTATTCTGCCATTCATGTAATTTCGGCAGGCTGTTTGAGAGTCCGTAAGTATTGTTAGTGACCGCCCGTTTCTATAGCCCTCCGCCAACGCTAGAGCAACGGCTACTTCCTCGGACTCTGCAGCTGTGCAGCCTCGGAGAGACGCGCTGGTCATTTCGCGTAAAGACGAATCGACCACCGCCGCTACAGCGATTTTGGTATCTCCTCCTCTCCAAGACGCGTCTGTATACACGGTCGTGGCTTGAGGAGCGTATGTTTTCTCGATGAATTCGGCCCTCGCTTCTCTTCTGCCTCGATGGAGGTTGGGATCCATGTTTTTTGGTATTGGCGCTACCTTGAGGGTCTTGCGAAGCTCGTCGGGGATCGTTGCCGTCCTCGACATTTCTCGCATCTGCTCGCGGTATCCGAGCCTCTGCAGGAGCGCTCTTCCTGTCGTTGTTTGCAACAGCCTGAGTTTTTGCGACTCAAGCTGCGCCTCTCGTAGCTCCTCAAAGGTGTTGTGTAATCCCAGGGCCATGAGTTTTTCTGTAGACGTGTTGCGTGGTAGTCGGAGCGCTGTCTTATACGCTTTGCGTAGCAGGGCATCCGCTTGTTGTATTTCATTTTTGTTGAGGCACTGGTAGGGTAGGCTGTAATCATGCGTGCGACCTGTAGCGTTGTTGCTTTCAGTAGGGTAAAAGTGTGAGTACTGCGCTGGTTGGATTGAACCCACATGCCCAAAATTCTTATTGTTGTCTTTTCGGGTATGGGCGTCCCTTCTATGTAGACGTTGAGTTTTAGGTCCTCGTTGGTTGGGACGGTCCGGTTTTGCTTGTGTCGTGTCCGGTCGCTGTGTTGAATGCAGCGAAAGACGCACACGGTACTTTAAGACTTCGTTTATTTAAAGCCGATGAGGGTGCGACCAGCGTCGACCGAGGCAGGAGCCGAACTGGCCGCACACACACAAAAGCAATAAGGGGACACAACAGCTTGCCTCTCCAGACTCTCAGCAGTTCCGATTTCTCGGTCGAGCATGAGAGTCCTCTTTCTGTGAGGTATTGCTCTACACAAGAGGCCGCTTGCTGTAGCCTTTCTTCCTTCTCTCCGAGACAGCCCGTGTTTGTCCAGACTGTTATATCGTCAGCATACATTGCATGCCTGATGCCTTCGATGTTCTCTAGTTTTCGAGCTAGGCCTATCATAGCTATGTTGAAGAGTAGGGGTGAGATAACTGACCCTTGGGGTGTTCCTTTGTTTGGAGTTTGAATTTTTTCCGATCGAAGGTCTCCTATGCCGATGGTGGCAGTTCTATCGGACAGGAAGGCTTTGACGAAGCCGTGGATTCTGCGTCCGCAATCCAGGTTGTCTAGGCCCGTAAGGATCGCTTCGTGGCTGACGTTATCGAATGCCCCCTTGATGTCCAGGGCCATTATGACATTTTCTCCTGTCCGAGGTACGTTTCGCAGGACATCTTCTTGTATTTGGAGGAGAACGTCCTGCGTCGAGAGCTTCGCTCTGAAGCCGAACATGGTATGTGGTACACAGTCGTTGTCTTCCATATAATTTTGCAGTCTGAAAGTCACAACCCGTTCGTAAAGCTTGCCAAGGCACGACGTGAGTGATATAGGCCTGAGGTTTTCAATTTGTAGCTTTTTACCAGGTTTAGGTATCATTATTACTTCGGCGTGTTTCCAATCTTCGGGAACCGTCTCCGCCTCCCAATGTTTGTTAAGAAAGGTGACGAGCTCTTGTATGAGGTCGTCGCTCAGGTTGCGGATTAGGGCGTTGTCGATTCTGTCCGCTCCGGCTGCCGTGTTTCTGGTGGTGTTTCTTATGGCCGCGTAAACCTCTTCCACAGTTATGGGGCGGTCGAGTTTCTCGTTTTCGGCTCCTCGATACGGTCCTTGGTATCGCGGGGGGTTGTGATCGCCGAAACATGTTTCTCGTGCCTTCTCCAGTAGGGCGATGTCTGATCCCTCGAAGGAGTGGATGAACCGGTGGATGGCTTTATTGTTTTCTGATTTTATTTTGGTCGGATCGATTAGTGCTCTTAAGAGATTCCAGGTTCTGGCCGTGCCTAGAGTTCCCCTAAGTGAGTCGCTGAGTTGGTCCCAATTTTGTTTCGCGAGTTGCGTCGCGTATTCTTCCGCCTTTGCCGTAATTTCTGCTATCTTTAGATTTAGTTTCCTGTTGTGTTTTTGCTTCCGCCATCTTTTGGTGAGACTGCGTCTCGCTTCCCATAGTCTGAGGAGGTGGGCGTCTACTTCAGGCGTTGCTGTCGTTCTCCTTAGACTTTGTGGGGTTAGTGGCACGGTTCGGACCCTGAACTCAGGGCCAACGCCACTCCGCTAGCTCGACCACACCTGTGGCCGCGAAGAACAACACCACCGAGGAATAAGCCCGCAGGCAAGAGCTTTAATTGGGATCTCCCAATGGTTTTCCTCGGTCGCGCGCAGGCAGCAGCGGCAGGCAACAGGCACAGGACACAGGCACAGGAGACAGGCACAGAGCAGTTCAGGTCACCTGGGCCGCCGCTGGTGTCGCGTCCGCTCTCTCTCAAGGCTCGCTCTCAACTCCCCATCCGACTGTCCCGTGGGCGCGGCCCGCGCGGCAGCCGAAACCGAGAGCGGTGGGCAAGGAGGGTTGCCCACGTGACGACGCGTAGTCGCGGGCGCCTCCCCTCCGCTCCCTCCGCTGCTGCGTCCAGTCGAGGGCCGCCAGAGGAAGAGCCGCGGTAGGCCACGAGAGAGAGAAGGGTGCATCCGGCGGCCGAGGGGCAACATGAATCCCCACAACTTTTTGTGCATCGTTGTCGCGTTTCTCTCAGCATGCCGCCGCTCCATTCCTCCAGTGATTGGATACCGCCTTCAGATTTGTTGCAAGCCCCGCGAAACGCGTTCCAGTCAGTGATTTTCGCCTGTCCAATCTGGCGTCTTATGGTGTCGGATGCTATTCGTGTCCGGAGGATAAAGTGATCGCTGCCTAGATTTTCCATCATGTTTTCCCACTGTGACTCCCTGCTGTTCCTTACGAAGGTGAGGTCCGGGCATGTGTCCGTGCTCACGCTATTCCCGATTCTCGTGGGGGTCGCAGGATCTGTGATTAGACTGCAGCCAAAGTATTCCGCTACTTCCACTAATGTTCTTCCCTTGATGTCTTGTTTCTGGTATCCCCAACTCCTGTCCATGGCGTTGAAATCTCCTACGATGATGAGTGCATTTTCTTTGGCCAGCTTGTGCGCTCCATAAAACAGTTCGAAGAGTTTGGCTTTTCTTTGTCTCGGCGGGCTGTACACGTTCAGTAAGAACGTGCTGCGTCCCTTTCGCTTTTTCGGAATAAGTTCAACAAGCGCGTGTTCAACGTCGGTGTCGGCGATGGTATCGTGCCTGATGGCGGTAATGGTTTTGCTGACTAGGACGGCCGCTTTACCTTCGTTTTGACTCTCGTAAACCTCGTACCCTTGTAAGGTCGGCTTGATTCCGGTCTCTTGGAGCGCAATTACATCAGGAGGTGTGAGTTGTGTGTTTATATATTGTTTTAAGAGGGCCTGCATGCTTTTTGCGGTAGCCTCTGCAGTTCCATTGCCAAATATCTAAGTATTCTTGTTCTTGCCGATACATATTGGTCATGTTTACGCGTTACTGCTGTTGCCTTGTTCGCTTGCGAAAGCTGTTAGCGCTGGACGGTATACGCCCTTTCCCTAATGTTTTCGGTATGTTTTTGCTTTCTAAAAGCGCTCATGATCTCTCAGATTTGCCCTTGGAATTGTACTTGCATCTGTTGAATTTACGATTGGATTTGCTGCATCATATCCTGCATCATCTGCTGCATCATCTGTTGCATTCATTCGTGTTTCAAGGTCTCCTTCGTTCGATGCCTGTGGTTGTCGTTTTGGAAGGGCTCTAGTCGTGTCGAGTTCCCGCTGTTGTTCCTTTAGTGTTTTTGTGAGTTCCTCAACTTTGCGTTCGAGCTCGTTTTGTTTGATTCGAGCCAGTTCTAGCTCGCGTCTGAGCGCATCGCTGTTCGCGTCCTTCGGTTCTGTGACACGACTGTCTTTGTTGTTTGTGTTGTTTATGTCACTACCCTTTCCTACCGAGTGCGAAGCAGTGGTAGAAGCCCAGCTCACCTTGCCGCCGCTTGTCTGGGAAAGCTTCTTCTTTTTCTTTTTCTCTTGCTTCTTCCCCTCCTGTGGGCCGGCTGGTGGTAGAGGCGGGAAGGAGTTGAACCTCGATCGGCTCCTCGATGTCTCTCCCTCTGAGCGGAGCCATCGCTTGGGTGGTCGCCCGCGTTGGTCGCTCCGTCCTCTGCCTCCTGTGGGTTTTGGTCTTGCTTTTTTCAATCTCTCTCGGCACTCCTTGGATCCGGTCCGGTGTGCCTCGCCACAGATTATGCACTTGGGCGCGCACTCGTGGTCGTCGGGCGGGTTTGAAACTCCGCACAGTCCGCACACAATGATGTTCAGTGTGGGGCAGACGTCGGAGCGGTGTCCTTGCTGGAAGCAGACGTTACACACTTGCCTAGTGGGGTGGTACTGGTAGCATGGTACTTCTCCTCCGTAATATATGACGAATTTCGGCAAGACCGGGCCGTCGAACGCGAGCACTGCCGTCTTGGATTTTCCAAGCATCCTTGCCTGAAGTATGGTCACTCCTTGAGTTCTGACTCGTAAGTGTGCTTTAAGTTCTTCAGGAGGGGTACCTGGGTCTACACCGTGGATCACGCCGCGCAGGACGTCTTCCGGTGCTGCCACGTAAGCGTTAACATCATAAGTCTTTCCGTCAAATTTGAGACGGGTAATGTGCCGCACTAGCTGTGCCGTTTGCTCGTGCGGGGTGCTAACGATAATGATATTGGATCCGGTGCGAAGCCTTACAAGTAGGTCCTCGTCCTTACATTGCTGGCCGCACGCCATGACAATGGCGCGCGCTACTTGGTGGGTGGTGAGGGACTTCACCATGAGTCCTTTCTTAGGTCGAATAATGATCTTGTAGTCGCTTCTGGGGAGTGGCGGCATTCTTCGCCTAGGCCTGCTCTGCTCCCTTGATCCATTGTTGTTGCAGCTGGTCGCATCAACCGGTAATTTTCCATCCTGAGGTTTGGCGGCCGGGCCCGTTCCCGTGCCTTTGCGTTCTTTTCGCCTTTGAAGTTTTCTCTGGCGCTTGGATTGTGCAAGCTCCCAGCTGGCATCGTTGTTGTACCCGGCTGGCTTCGACGAGGAGTCGGACGGGATCTCGTCCTCACTTCCGAAGTCGGCGTCTCCGAAGTCGTCTTCATCCATCTCTTGTAATTCGTTGAGAAGGACGTTTGGTGATTGTAGTGGCACATCGTTGTCTTGGCTGGGCCCCGCCATTTGGTCTGTCGTTGAAACGGCGTCGACGCAGTGGCCAGGAAACGCTTTCGCCTTGCAGCACTTTAGAGAGCCAAAGTGCCCCCTGAGTTTTTCGTTATCACGACGAAACAGGCAAATTTCGGGTGTGTGCGTAAAAATTGGTTCACCCGTAAATTGCTTTAGTGCGGCGCATCGTAGTATAGTTAATAGAGCTGTCTTTTTAATGACGTAATGAGAAAAAAACGGGATGCATACAGATTGCAAAGAAAAAAAAACCTTTGACTGCCAAAATTTGAGAGACCGGCACGAAATTTCACAAAAGTATATAATATATTAAATGAGACAAAGAAAACAAATCTAGAATATATCAGAAAAAAGAAAAATCTAGAATACACATGTTACGCGTTACTGCGTCAGAAGCGAGTATTCAAAGGTAGAGAACTCATCGCACTAAACTTTGCGATCCATAAAAAAAATCAACTGCCCGAGCGATGCACTTCGCGCTACTCTGCAGTGGAGCGCCAAGGTGGACCCCGGGCTGGCTTGGAAAAAAAAAACTGCTGGGAAAAAAACAGCAAACTGCAGACGGCACGGAATCGTTAATAGCATGCCCGATACCTTCTTAGATGTTCGGAGAGCAGTGACTCTCCTCGGCAACGGCGCAACCGAAAGTTTCAGATGGGCACCTGTCGATAGTCGGGGCTGGATGCAGCAGTCGTATCTCTGTCAGAACAAAAATCAGACAAATGGACGACATCTTTTCAAACAGAGCTGTCGCTTGCAGCAACTAAGTCAAGTATCGACGCTGGGGGATCGCGAGAAGAGGAAGTCATCCTCGCCCTGAACGCTCCGCGTCGACATGTTTTCCGGGTAGCTTAGAAATACTCGCTCATATGACGAAAAAAACCCAGTCGGAAACTGAAGTGCAGTCCTTTCGTAACATGCTGAATAAAATTACTTGTCAAGAAGCGGTCCGGATCGCGAAGAACAGGTCCTATTGCGCTATCGTTCAAACTGAACGACCTGAATAGGCGCTTTGTACGCTGTAGTGTACTCAGTGAACTCTCGGCTTTTTTTCGCATTGTGCTGCACAGCGATGTGCTACACCTGATATGGCATGTAATTCCCTATCAATGCCCTTTCCTGCTTGATAACCAGCTGGGGTGTCACTAACTCCCGTTTGCTCGTTTAGCCAATCTGCTATCTTCCTTCATCTTAACACTTTCCTTTTAAGAGCTCTCTGCATTGCCCTCATTTTAACCTCCAACCTTTACGTTAACCTCCAAGGCTGCCCCCCTCCTAGACGAGATGCAACTATCCTCCTAGGATACCGCTGTTCGTCATGACCTGAAAGTACCCTCTATGCCTAATGTAACCAGGCTGCGTGTTTTGCTTATCATTCGTAGAGTGTTACGGCTTCCCGATGAGGTCTTTAAAGGTGAGAGGAGGAGGTTAAGAGTTAGGGTCTTAAGGGTGAACGAGAGTGAAGCGTGGCGCGACTACGAGGAGGCAGCGCGTGGATGCGCGTGCCACCACAGACAGACCCCCCTCCTTCCCCACCTCCGCTCATGCAGTGGTGGTGGACCTGAGGTTCTGTCGTGTCCCTGCTTTTTGCGCTGTAGAGCCTCGTGCGAATTGCCCACTATAGCCCGGACAGTCACCCTTCTGGTGGACGACGGCGCGTGGGGCGCGCACCACTCTGGCGCCATCTTCGCCCGGTCACACCGGCGGCGACGAAGCGGCTCAACCCGCAAACGGGCACCTAAAGAGCTGCGCTCAGAAACAAAAAAAAAGCGCCCGCAGTAGCACATAAAGAAGCGCTTGCGTGAAGGTGCACGGAGGCACAGTCACGAAGCGCGGTTCCTACAAAGCATGACAGTTCAATACATGTTTATCTTCACTCGTTCATTATTTCATCTTTTCACTATTGGACACGGTGCTATTGGATTAATTCATTCGTGTCTGCATTTACTCACTCTTAGATCCATAATTCGTTCCTACATCCATCCATCGCTAACTGAAGGAACATCGAGGGCAACGTCGAGATAGGCCTGTATCGGTGTGTCACCGCATTCTAATGACGAAGAGGCTACTTTCACTTAAATCGGAGTTTTTGAAAAAACTAGCAAAGGGAATAAAGTGAAGTACAGATGTCGCCATCACCGGTTGATTTTAAAAAGAGTAAAACTACGGTGTGCCAACAGTTTTTCGGCGCAGGTCTCCAAAGTTATACACCCAACCGATTTTAAACGGTGATCAAAGGAGTCTTTGGTGTAGGCGTCACAAGTTTGAAACGAGTGGCGGGTAAATTATCTAAATCGCGATTTCCTCAATTATAAATGCACAGTTGCAGCTCGATAACACACCTGAGAGAGCCACAGAATCGAATTTCACTAACAACAAAAAAAATTGAGCTCTCGGTGTCTCTTCAAGTATTCGTTATTAATTATAGATATAAGCAGGCTTCGCACTTCACTGCTTCTTTGCGAGGCCAGAAAAGACCAAGCAGCCGCGTCCTGCTCGGAAATGGCAGAGTGGGGCTTCTATCGAACGGCGAAAAACAATCACCGAGAAACAAGTCACCTTGTACCTGCTCAGCCAGCGTGAGAGAGTGTGACTGAAGAAGGGAGGAAGAGAAAGTTGTCTGACGCTTGTATTCACGATTACATAATTTCGTGTGGCAGATTCCTCTGCTAGAAAATGAATTCACTACTTTTTATTCTGTACTTTTTATTTTGTACAAATTCTAGCTTTAAGTCCAAAAATTATCCAATTATTCTACTCCTTGCACATGAGTGCGTTTGTATCCGCTATGCCCTCTGGTCAATCCCCCGCCGTGGGTATGCGCCATTAAACCTGAAGACATCATCATCAGCAACTGCACCGAGCCAAGTGGTAGGCCGGGGAAGGCAAATGTGAATTCAAAAGAAGACAAAAGAAGTCGGCAAAGAACTGTGCGGCGCTCGCACAGCACTTTTTCGGCCCACCATTTGAAGATTTTTTCCGGCTCAACGGTACCTGCGGCCAAAGAGCGCCATGGCACAAGGCTTTTTTCGCCTACTCAAGATGAGGCCAAAGACTCATTTTTCAGACATTTCACTCTATATTAGCCGAGCACCACATCAAGAAAAAGTTTTTAGCCTTTGTATGACCGGTGAAACCCGGCGGCACTGGGAATCGAACCCCACACCCTCCCGCATGCAACCTACCTCCATTTCGCTCATCAGTGGCGTCGCCTGCCAGAGTCTACTATGAACGGTGTCTGTCGATGAAAATAGACAATTTTTATTGAGAATAACTCTACTGACGTCAGAAAGCAAAAACAAGGAAGAAGCCCACGCTACTCTACAGAAGTCACCAATCATGGGCCCTTTGGAGCTTCAACTTTGCTCACGCATTCTTCTCGGTTACCTTAGTGATGATCTGTTGGGAGAGAAATAAAACATCCTGATAACAGTCCGCAACAAAATAAAAATAATCTGTCTATGCTGACGCTTTCGAAGGGGACGACTGATTCGCTCAATGACTGGTGCGAAGATAAACGCACAGCGTCAGTCAAAAGTTCCAAGGCCACAGGGTTTGCTTTCCACTAGCATAGTCAGGCCGTTGAGGTACCCTCGAAGCTCAAAATATCTGTAGAGAATAGAAGAAGGATCGTTCTACCATCTGAGAACCTTTATAGCTTTATCGGAATCATAAGTGCCAGGATATACTGATGAAAAGTGGACCATGTGGCCTGGGAACTTTTGACCAACCCAGTATGTCCAGGAGAACAATAAATGCGACACCTGAAGGCAGCGGGTCTTTCACCGCGCAACCCTGCTTCATATGTTGCCTGGATGCATGCAGGGACCAAACCATCGCTCACTACTGGACTTCATAAAATCAGCTAACCTGTTCCCATTAATTTAATCATTACTGCATCCTTCGTCACAATTTCGCCCATCGATGCCCTGAGGCAACAGATCTTGTTTAAAAAAAATAGTGGAACTCAAACAAAAACGTTATAAAGTGCATATACAAGCGTGTATACGAATGCACTTGGAGAATATTTAGATAAACTGCACAGCATTCTATATTTCACTTCGTTGTTATCAGTGATATATATTTTTTAATAAGCAAACTCTGGTTGTGTGGAATTTTGTGTTGGTTTTAATGCTTGCTTTGTTGCTGTTATATTTTTGCGTCATGTTTCATCATTTCAGCAACAGATTTTTATTCAGGCTGATAGTGCGAATGAATAGAATTGAAGGATGTGCCCCGCGCTGGCGACGTATTGGACTTTTTATTTTTTTAATCGAGGCCACGTTCCATGAAAACGCAGTCAGCCTACCTAATTTCTTCACGACACTCACGTCCCTGCTTCCCTTCCCTGAATGCATATCGCCTTTTCGTTAGGCTAGCCGTCGGAAATTAATGTCTAAAACACATTACAATGTGTAATAACGAAAATCTATTGACGGCGGGAAGAAAAAGAAGAGAGATTAAATGGTTTGTCTCACCGTTTTAACCTCCGTGTACGCCAAGATACCATCTTCGCCCCTAATTAGAAGATGACACGACATGGGTTACCATTCACATCATTCATATCACCCTCAATGCAGTGGGAGGTACACTCAACTTACATTTCGCGTGAAAGGCCTGACATCTTGTAGCCCCCAAACGGCGTCTGCGGGGTGATCTCCATAAAAGTGTTGATCCTAGAAGAGAGAAGAGCCAGGGAGTGTTTAGAACATTTCGTCAAGACTCCGCTCCTGACGCGCATCGGCCTCACTGAACCTCTCTCGTAGCAGCTCTCCACTCGTTTTCTCAGCAGCTACGCTTGCGCTCTCACGCAGCGAGGTAACAGCGACAACCAGCGAGGGCGGAGCAAGGTTTGCGAGAAATGCACCCACATGAAGCGACAGCGGGTCAAGACATTCCGTTATACAATTCTCAAGCCTAACAGAAAGGCTTTTTAAATAGAAATGTCACACCACCACCAAGTAGATCCTGCTGTTTTCGAACAGTGGTGACGATGAGCGCTCGTCGTGCGACAGCGATGACGAAGCACCGCCGCAGTAAGCCAGCAGACCAAACGAGGCCGTGTGAGCACACGCAGGAATTGGCATTTGGCAGAGTGGCCGCATATAGCTTCCCGATGGTACACATCTGGTGCACTACAGCTCTGTTCTCGGTACATAGAGCAAAAATTGAAAACTGATTTCTAAGGAAATGAATTGGCGCAGTTTTGTGTCACTTCTCAGTGGACACCCGAGCTGCGCCGTAAGGGAAGAGAGGAAGGCGGCAGTGAAAAAAGAAAGAAAGAGGTGCCGTAGTGAAGGACTCCGGAATAATTTCGACCATCTGGAGATCTTTAACGTGCATTGACATAACACCGCACACGGCCGTCTTTTGCATTACGCCTCTATCGAAACGCGGCCGCCGGTAGATAGGGAAATATGTGCTACTTTCGAAATATAATCTCCCCTTTGGTGCTCCCTAGGCGATTTTTTGTTCTGAAAAAGAAAAAAAAAAGAGCAGCCACATGTGCTGACATCTTTTAGGTCTTCATTCTTCAGCATCACTTATGGCGCATCTGAAAGGACGCCACAAATTCGTATCCTAGCGTACGGTGCCGAATTGCTTTGCTCTGCGTTTTCCTTCATGTTATGCCGACGAAGACGGTGCCGCAGAACCGAGAAACGCGGTTTTAAATTCTAGAGTCCCAAAATTATCCAAATACTCTACTCCCTGCACATGAGTGCGTTTGTATCCGCTATGCACCCTGGCGAATCCTTCGCCGTGGGCATGTGCCATTAAGCCTGAAGACATCACCATCATCATCATCATAAACAGTTCCCGCTGTAAAAAGCAGGCGTACCAGACGACGCCCGCCTGCAGGGCGTGGGAGACTGTGTGGGCCGTATCCAGGTCGCGGGTGAAGAGTCCGGCTGCGAGACCGTAGGAGGAGCTGTTGGCCCTCTCAATGACCTCCTCGGTGGTCTTGAACTTGAACAGGCTCTGGACGGGGCCGAAGATCTCCTCCCTCGCTATGGTCATGTCGTCCCGGACGTCGGAGAACACCGTCGGCTGGACGAAGTACCCGCGGCTGCCGTGGCGCCCTCCGCCGCAGTGTAGCCGGGCACCCTCGCGCTTGCCCGCCTCGACGTAGCCCAGCACACGGTCCATCTGCTCCCGGCTGATCTGCGCAGTGTCAGTACCTTTCTCTGCGCTGTTGGTTGAACGAACGGACCGGATTGAAGAGAAATACACGCGCACGACAGCGGTGACTCCAACTACTACCCCGCTGAAGTAAATGCTGTATTACATAAACAAAAACATGCAGTCAAACGATAGTATTACTTCGTTATCTTGTTTTCGTGGTACTCGTGGAACTACGCAAATGCGTTGCCCCATATGCTCTCCTGGAGTCCATGCATAACGTTCCTTTAGTTGAGATTTCAATTAGAACTGTTCCGAGCCGTCTGAATTTATCAGCCAGTGCATTTATATGTGACAGCACTTCTTAGAAGTCTACGGAAAATCCATTGCCCATAGATTGTCCACAGAGTCATTAATAGTCATAACAATGCTACGCGCCTTTCCTGCTCACTTCTGCCGTCGCGATAAAGGGATTTAAGCTCTGCCAAGCCACTGCTTGGCAGGTATCCCGAAGAAAGGGTGAAACGCTGTGCCAAGTTGCTGCTCGCGAAGTGCAATGCACGACATAATAGGCTTGGGGTAATCCTCAATGCTGCTCTGCTAGAACGAGCAGCGAAGCCATGTAAAAAGGGTTTTGCTGTGCAGAATAGCTGACTTTCGTAGTTTTTCAAAGGGTTCACACACTTTATTGAAAAAACTCTAAGGAAAGTCCGTAGATTCTCTAAATCATTTCTGTAAAGTTCCGACTGCTGCCGTTGCCTAGCAGTCGAGCGCCTCTCTGCTCCGGCATCGCAATCCCGATTTCGAAAACGCGCGCTAACCCTTGAATCTTCAGACAACACCCGCTGGTTGCAATGCTACAGCTACGTTCAAAATGTATCGAGCCTTCTCCTTTCCCGCGTATACCAATGAAGTGCAGAAGACTTCCTTCGGTGGAGATGTGAAGGGGACATTCACGCATATGCGCGGATTTTTTCCCGCCAGCAGAACGCGTCCGTCGCTGGCAGTCGGCCAAGGGATCCCCGCCGACCTCCTCTAAGCCAACGCAACCGGACCTTGGACTGGTCCCCTGTTTTTGGGCGTAATAGAAGAGTTCACCTATGAGCGGGGTCGTTTAGTGAGCGCTCGTCCGATTCGAGAAGTTGTGAAATGACGAAACATGAGAAGTGATACTGCACAAAATGTTGTCGAAAGCATGGCGACACCAAAGTGGAAACCATTTGCAAGATTCAACAGGCTTTCGGGGACGATGCCATGAGCAACTCACGCATAAAGGAGTGGCACAACCCCTTCAAAGGTGGCCGCAAATCAGTGGACTGCGAACCGCGTTCAGGCAGACCCTCAACAAGCCGAAACAAAGATGTCATTGAGCAAGAGCGGACTTTGGTCATGGAGCACAGTCGCATCCCAGTCCGAGAGCTTGCGACCGAGATAGGGGTAAGCATGGTATGGGTACATTCAATTTTGACCGAGGATTTGGCCATGAGGTGAGTGTCCGCGAAATCTTGTAGCGAAAATGCTAACACAGCAGAAGCAGCGCCAACTGGTTATATCCGACAACCCTGAGGCCAAAAAAAAAAAAAAAGCACGGCAGATGCGCAGCAATGTTAAGGTCATGTTGACCACTTTCTGCGACTATACCGTGGGGTGGTGCATCACAAGTACGCACCACAAGGCCAAACAATCATAAAGGAATACTAGCAGGAGGTCCTTCGTCGCCGTCGTGATGCTGCGCGGTGCAAAAGACCGGATCTGTGGCAGCAAGAACTTGGCAGCTACAGCATGATAATGCGCCCACCCATTCTGCACATCTGATTCCGACTTGCTTCGCCACCAAACACAACATTCATGTGGTTCATCAGGATCCCTACTCCCCCGACATGGCTCCGTGTCACTTTTGGCTAACTATTCCGGAAATTCGCTGAAAGGAACGCGATTTGAGTCAAGAGAATACGTCAAGCGGAATGCGACGGCCCGGCTGATCGCCATTCCAGACGACGAGCTCCAGGAGTGCTTCCAGCAATGGCGGGAGCACTGGGAGAGGTGTGTATATATCACCAGGAAGACCCCTTTGAAGGTTAATCAGGGTTTCGAACCCCCATATCAATTAATATATTTATGCCCACCAAAGGTTCGATACTTTTTGAACGCACCCATACGGCCTGCTGTGCACATGGACGCAATTCTAACATACCGATTCCTATTACATGAGCTGTCCGCTGCCTCGTGGCGATGGCCCAGTAGTACGACGTATCAGCCAAGCAACAGTAGTTTCAAATTCAGCGCAATACGCACAAAAAGTTCATTTATGCCTGTTTGAAAGCACGTCGCCACACCATAACATAATAGCGTTTATAGTTGCTGCGCGTTCTTTATATCATATTCGGATACTCCATCCTCTACTTCCTTCGCCGTTTCGCGCCCCATTCACCAGGCTTTTAAGACAGAGTGCCCACGAGTGCAGGCAACCTTTCTTCCTGCTCAATATTTTGCGTCGCGACAGATATGAACCACTTTGGTTTCACGTTCATACAATGGACGCGCTTTCCTACATGTGCACGGCTTCTAACGCTTTTTTTTTTGCAGTGCTGTTGTCACGGCGTTTTCAAGCAAAGTAGCAATGTCGTAACCACTAGTGAAACCATACACCTAATGAAACCTTCCACCCAGTGCGACCATCCATTATAGCTGTCTGTTAAATATTTTCGCACCACCGTCATTGCTTCAAGAGCTTCAGACAGACATTGCTTCAGACAGGCAATTTTTCAGGAAAGTTAGTTCGCAGAAACCACACGAACAAAAAAAGGTTGCACGAAGAGAATCTAAACGCCATTCAAAATGGCCTCGCGCGGAAGCAGAGTCCTATAATAATGTTGCATCTGGCCTTTGAGAAGCGTTTTTATCAGCGTCTGTTACAAACAGTGCACGATAAAATAGCACTCAACGTTCGAAGTTTGGTTCAACTTCGGAGGTCCGAGTTTTTTTTACTGCGTAATCGGTGCTACCCTGCTAGCGGCGATCGCTCAGGCATATATATCAAGGTGTTTCAAAAATTCATCAGGTTTGAAGTGACGTCCCATGCCTGCACATTCTGCTTTAGGTGCCCGTTGCTTTTGTTAACGAAGAGACGGCTTGTAAGTACATATGCTCACAGATGCACGAGTACTAACTACCAATGCAGACACCAACTAGCCCAAAAGAAGTCGTTTCTAGTCGACAGCAGTGCCACAGCATCTCGCTTACGGCACAGATCGGTGTTGGATTACGAATTTTTGTACGTAAACACGCACGCATTCGCCTTATGCATGTTTCAGGATGCATGCTTGATGCATTTATGAGGCGCAAACGAAACCTCGTCAGACGGCTGCTTTCAGTATCTTTCCGAGCGCTTTGCAATTTTTCTCGCGATTTTCGCTGTTCTCTAAAAAAAAAATTCGCTGTGGCTTAGCTTGGTTAAGCCCGGTAATTGCGAAAGCAATATCCGTACCTGCGCCATGGTTCAGCTGGTAGTGTAGCTGGTGGTGGTGCTTGTGGTTAGACTTGTGGTGATGCATCGGTTATACAATCCAATTCAAACAAATCCACTACTATCCAATCCAATCAAATGTAATCTAAACTAATCTAATTTAATCCAATCCAGTCCAATCCAATTCAATCTAATGCAATCAAGGTCAAATGAAGGTCAATGGTGGTCACCGCCGTGGCACGGCAAAGGCGTGAAAGTGCAAATAGTATTGCTTTCGCAATAAAATTAAAAAACCTTGGAACAACTGTTTGCATAAGCATCCGGAAAAAGGGGCCATTTGAGGAAGCATTCTTTTTGAGGCGCTCACCTGGGGCCCCTGGCTGGTGGCCTCATCGAAGGGGTCTCCCAGCACCCGCGCCTGCGCCATCTTGACGGAGATGGCGACGAACTGGTCGTAGATGGCCTCGTGCACGAAGATGCGCGTCGGGGCGCAGCACACCTGGCCAGTGTTGCGGAAAGCCGTGTGGTGGGCCACGGCCGCCGCCACGTGCACTGCGAAAACCGGGGGCAGATTTCGAGCAACACCCGCTACCGACCTCGCAAACGAGACGCCACGCACTCGAACTGCGAGTGGAGCGTCGCTTCCACCTTTTCTCGCGACGCAAGGAGGAAGCTTCGGACAGCCTCTAGAGGAGCGTCGCCTACACGAGCCACACCACAGTTATCAAAGAAAATGCGCCATTTTTGCTTTTGGAATGTCCGAAATGCACTGTGCGAAGAGCGGGACACAACGCAAACATATAATAAGACATAACAGCGATGAACTATGTGTCTCTTTCGCGCTGTGCATTCTAGACATTCGAAAATAACGACCAACCAGACCTGACACAAGCTTTGTCACTCTTGCAGCCTATAATTGTGGCTGCAAATCACCGCCAGGCGCTTTTTCATTTTTTTTTTACGTCGTGTGCGGGAGAAAACCTGACAGCCATGCTGGGTATAGGTACAGTCTTTGCCAAAAGAAACCAGGCTGCACGGTTTGCTTCTTAGGCGTATATGGAAGCTATTATGCCAGCCCTGAAGCTCTAAATCTCTGTATGGTGAGGAGGACCCCTGTCCTCACCTTCAAAGAACTTTTTGATCTTTAGGGAAGCAGTGAGGGCTCTGTTATACGAATGAGAAGCAAACCACGTAGCATGGTTACTTTTGGCAAAGACTATGTCCGTCTTATGCTGCCGCGCCGAAACACCTGTTTAGAAATTATGCTTCGCACGAAACCATCTCCCAGGCACGACGACATCCGCCTGTTCTTTGGCGGAGGGACGGAGAGAAGTCTCTCTCTCTCTCCAAGTGACGAGAGAATTTTGAGGACCAATATTTTTTTTCTTTTTTGCACAGCGGATATCACGGTGTCGGGCGTGCCCCCTACCGCAATGACTTCGTGAGAAACGCCGAGAAACTTTGAGAAAATTTTTTATATCACTGAACAAACGGTTTTATATATCCCGGTGCAGGAAATAATGGCAGCTTAATGCGAGGCTATCAGGCGCCGTCGGAACTGAAAGACCAAGATGCGTATTTATGTAACTGTTGTTACGACCCATCTTGAGACCCGCGATGAAACGGTGGTGGATTCAACAGTAGCGGCAATTTCGACGGGTCGTTTGACCCCCAAGATGACCCCACGGCTCGGTGCCAACGACCTTCTAGAAGGACCGACGACCGGGGAAAAAAAGGGTGTCCCTCGTCTTAAAAAAACCCGGAACGAATCAGAGGAAGCCTGCGCAGCTGCGGCTGTGACGTCATCATGCCACACCTGTGTTCGATGGACGCCAGCTGCCAACACAGTGCGACAGGGATGCGGACTTGCGCTTCCTCCTCGCCAGTTCCCAAGTGTGGGCTCTCAACAGGTGTCTTCCTTGGTTGTGTCGTGTGGTGCCGATCTTTTGTGTCACGATGAATTGCCGCCTGGTGAAAGGGCGGAGCCTTGGGCTATTTAACCTGCGCCCAAAGTGAGCACGAACGCTCTGGGCCCTGGGAAAAAGGCTCATCCAGTCGATCGACGTCATGAACTCTTAAATTTTGATTCCTTGCTCTTCTTTTGTAAATTTATGTAAATAAGTGTCTTAGTTTCTTGCCAGTAAACCTGCTTGTTTTCGTATTTCCCCAACCTTCGAAGCTTCAGACTTTCCTCAGCCCGACGACTCAACACGCTACCAAATGGAGCCCGGGTTCGAGCTTTCCTGTGCGCCACAACACTGTGTACCGGGGCTCAGGGCCCTCATTTTTACAACTTTTACGGTGCAAGGGCATATGTGGCCAAAGAGCGACACGCGACAAGATATTTGCGTTTACACAAGGCGGGGTGAAACCATTTTTCCAAGCTATTCACCCTGAAGAAGCCGAACACCAAGCCGGCTGAGCGCTTGTACTCATTGTAACACTGGTGGGAGCCTGGAGGCACTGGGGGCGAACCCCCCAACCTCCCTCATGCGGGACGGATGGTCAACCCACTGGGCCACCGATGATTTAATTGAAATTATTTAAATCATTTAAATGATCTAATCTTCAATAGTCTGGCTCACCCCCACTCAAGGCAACAAGAAACGCCACACGGCTTCGAGTGAACGACCCAAGGGCACTATGCGACGCACTCACCCTTCAGACAGTGTACTTACAGGCGCGGACAAAAGTAAACGGAGCACGCAACTGTCTTCGAATATTTTTCACGCGTCACCTAATTGAAATTTCCAGCAGTGGTACGCGCATGCTGGTTGCGGAGGTTAGTGGGCTTTCTTGTAGACAAACAACGCTTCTTCATTACCGATGGAGAAAGCGTGATTGCCCTTCGAACGCAATGACGTGCTCCGTTTACTTATGGCCACGCCTGTACATACAGCGGCAAGCAACAGGCGAGTCCCGAGCGTTCCCATTCAAATTGCAGCCCTATATTAGCGTAAGTACACAAACTTAAGCAGCTGTGATCAAGGTACAATCGACAGCACGCTTGTCTAGAGCGCTGAGCCACGGAACAGAAAAAAGTGAAATCTTGGCTCAGCTGCACTATAACTGGTAGAATGCAGCTGAGAGGGCAGATAGTATATGCCTACGCGCCTTCGGTCTAGCGCGAGAATTACATCTACTGCCGAGTAACTGCTCGAAACTTTCACTTTCTGCGTGTGACAGAGCGTCGCTCGAGCGCTCTAGACAGGCGCCCTGACGACTGTCATATCACATTGTTTTGGCAATGCCAATTGCCCTGTACTCAAACCCTATCTTCTTTTCCAACAGCGCGGAGGAACTACAGCTCTGTAAAAGTCGCTGGCGGTGGCCAACGGAGTTAGCTGATCGCAGCGAGGCTCCCGCGAGGGCGTTGCGCGCATACGCACAGTCGGCGTCGCTGAAGATGATCAGGGGGCTCTTCCCGCCCAGCTCGAGAGACACCCGCTTACAGTTGGTGTCGCCCGAAGCCTTCAGCATCAGCTGGCCAACCTGGAAGACGAAAGTAGCACTTCTCACAAACAGTGTCAAACGGTTTATCGTTTCCGTCTTGAAGATGACCGGCACAGGTTTGAGTACACGGCCTCTCTTGCGCAAACAGTCGAGGAGCTTCTTGCTCATTCTGTCTCCCCACCCCAGAAGCGCTTGAAAACTCTGGTCTAAAGGTGGATTCACACGACGGAACATTTGCCACGCGTCACGTGACGTCTCACTTCGTATCCACGAGGTCTGCGCCTGGCCCGCGTATATAGAAAAGCCATGTGCATATTTATTTATTCACAGATACCTGCAGCGCCCGAAGGCATTATTGCAGGGAGGGCGTACAACGAAATCAAGCCCTATAAGTGCTATTGCCAGGTGATGCGACATTCAAACAAACGGAACAGCTATAAAATACAGCAAAATGAGGCACACACACGCGTACATTAATGATACAGAGTTAAGATTAAGTGATTCAATGAATAAGAGCAGAATAAAAGCACGAACCGCTTCAACAGATATGTGCAGTCAACGACGTTTTTGGGGGATTGTTCCAAACTGATGCGACATGTGGAAAGAAAGAGTTCTGATAAACGTTTGTTCGACATTTGATTTCACGCACCTTAAAAGCATGATCACAACTTGCAGATACAAAATGTGGCATCTGTAATCCGATTATCGTAATCCGATTGTCATAATATGTAATCCGATTATCGTCCTGTCTTCCTAACTTTGCCTCTGCAGGCGGTAGTAAAAGGACTAGGCATGCCCTTTCTCCATGCTACATTCACCAGCACTGCGTGCGGGCCAAGCGAGACTCCTGGTCCGCGGGCCAATGGTGCGTCGTGTGAATCCAATCGGGCACGCTAAGAAGGGTCGAGACCTGGGTGGATCCCGTGAAGGCGATCTTGTCCACGTCGTGGTGATTGGCGAGCGCCGCGCCCGCCGTCTCGCCGTAGCCCGGCACCACGTTGAGCACGCCCGCCGGGAAGCCGGCCTCCCGGGCGAGGCTGGCCGCGTACAGCGCCGTGAGCGGCGTCTGCTCGGCGGGCTTCACCACCACCGCGTTGCCCGTGCAGAGCGCCGAGCCGATCTTCCAGCAGAACATGATCATGGGCACGTTCCACTGCGAGGTTTGAAGCGAAAAGCTTCACTAGGCTCGTCAACACAGCGCTTGGCATGAGCAACACTACAGATTTGCCAAAGCTGCGCATGCGCGAAACCGAGTGACGTCACGCGGAGCGCAGGTGGCCGCTGCTCCCGCAGCCGTCGCCGCCGCCTCGCGCTGACTTCGTCGCCTGATCTTTCGACGCAGCCGTGTGCAGTGCGCTATATACATATACATACATATACATATACATACACACGCACATACACACACACACACACACACACACACACACACACACACCGATCCAGAAGTGGTAGCTTGGGAGTTGGCTGAAAAGCAGCGAGAGCTTTTCGCTTATCCAGGCTTAACCTTAGCTAAGCCACAGCCAAATTTTTCAATCAAGCCATTCAAAAGGTGCATTCTCCAAGTTTGTCCACAGCGTCGCACGACGCGTGTAATACCATAAATGGTGAGGCCATAAAATAACTAATGCCAATGGGATGCGCACAGTCGAAGCAGCATAAGAGGGAACAGACTTCTTGCACACAACTACAAATTTTCTGGTCAGTTCTTTAGTAAATTTGAGAACTTCTAGATATTAGGTACTATAGTTATTATAGGCCGCAAAGAAAACTACTTTGCAAACAGAAGAAACTGCGCTTCTCACACATAATTAATAATTACGGAGCTGTCAATAAACGACTGCTCAAACTCTCATACTGCTCACGACTGTACACAGCACTGACGTGTAACACGCGGTGCGCATCTCTCTCGAGACAAAGACTACCCTGGTTGAAAGGAATTGAAACGGGATCAGCCGTGCCCGTATGGCAGGGGCATTCTTTGCACTGAAAGGCAGAAAAAAAGCCACTGCACTCACCGGAATAATTTGCCCTATGACTCCAATCGGCTCGCGCCTTGTGTAGGCGAAAACTTGACCATCTAGAAAAGATGTAAAAAAGCTAGCTGGTTATTCACGGCATGCAGTCGAACATTGTAAAGGAGAGCGATGTTCTGCTTGGTATGGTGCATCTGTGAAACGATCAAGATAAATATTCTTCTTATTTTACGGTACTCATTGCAAAAAATTGCCCCAAAAGGGTAAAGTGAGGCTGAGGCTTTCTTTGGTTCCTGTCAGTGTCAGTCGGGAGGTGTTGGTGGGCATTGTTTGCTGCATTTTCAACTTCGTCGCCGCACCTGACGGAGGCGCTGGTGAACGGTGTCAGACTATGCAACCAACAGCCCCACTGAGCGATGGCTCATACCATGGGATCTTGCTACCCACGGGACGAAGCCAATGCCTGGAATGAAACTGGCCAGCATCACCACCTCGGCGGCCAAGGAAGCAGCACAGTGCGCCTCCTATTCGTGTACGTGCGCATCCGCATAGCGGCGAGGTAGCGACACCGCATAAACAGAAGGGGGTTGACAACCGCAGCCAGGGAGGTGATCGCCGTCCAAGACAAAGAGCGAAGACCCGGCTTTGAACTGAATGAGTAGGTAGCAGAGGTCGCCGCAGGCGCGCATTATAGGGGCATAGCGATAACAGGCAACCAGTGCCCAGCGTAACCCGTGTGGCGTTATTTTTTTTTTTCATGCAGTACTGTGTAAAAGCGGGCAGAGCATATATTATTCTATTCCTTTATAATTAATTTTCAGCCAAACTTTTTATTAACTTCATAGCTGCAAAGCGTAGTTGGTTTTTTTTTTTTTTTCGCATTTTATGTGGCCAACGACATCCACCAACCAGCACAACGCCGTCTGTTCGAGGCCGCGATGGCAAGCTCGCTAATTCTTTCGACTGAATATTTCACTGCACAGTCTCGAAACAGAAACTTGAACAATGGAAGGCAGGTCAGATTCAATCCACGTACTGCCCAAAATTTTGATGAGTGTACTCGTCTTTGTGTAGGCGACTTCGGACATCATTGGCGAGGATTTTAAACCTTCGTCCAGTAAAAAGGTAGCGGGGATGAAGATGACAGGGAGGTGGGTAGACATTGGGACACTGGCGCACTTGGTCCTGGAAATGCTTCGGTTCAGTGGAAAGAGAAGAGTGGTAAAGTTTCGTACCGACCTGAAGAAAAAACTATTGGATAGCTTTGAAAGACTTTTTTTGTTGCTTGTTATCCCGAAGTCTGCTCGCTAAAGTTAGGTCTTGAATTATTCGCTGTTCTTCAAGGCCGAGCACGCCACCTTCCCATCCTCTCACCCCCACGCCTCCCCCCCCCCTCCCCCTCCCCTGTCACCGCAGCTTCGGTTGGTCACGCCCTCACGTCGAAACGCCGAATACCAGACTGAGACTTCCTTCCATTCTTCCTTTAAGTAGGTGTTACCAGACAATACAGCCACCGCGGTGGCTCAGTGGTTATGGTGCTCGGCTGCTGACCCGAAAGACGCGGGTTCGATCCCGGCCGCGGCGGTTGAATTTTTTTGCAGGAGAAATTCGAGGCCCGTGTACTGTGCGATGTCAGTGCACGTTAAAGAACCCCAGGTGGTCGAAATTTCCGGAGCCCTCCACTACGGCGTCTCTCATAGTCTGAGTCGCTTTGGGACGTTAAACCCCATAAAACCAAACCAGACAGTACAGTCTCAAAGTGAGAAATTAAGTCAGTGCAGTCCAGGTGGTAAAGAATTCGGCACGCCTTCTTTCTCGGGACGAAGAAGAGACAATGACAGCCGCCGAGTTCCTTGTTGTTCGTGGCCGTCACTGGCGCTGCTTACGCCCGAAAACGGAGGCGGGTACCAGTTACAGCCAGCGCCCGCCGAGGCGGACGCGGTGGTTGCGACGCGCGTCTGTTTTTTTACTCTTTCCTGTCATATCTTTCAACTCTCCTCTATCTGCACGTGGCAGCGGTTGTGTCTCACTCAGCTCGAGCCAGTCGGTAGGCCCGTGCAATTTCTTTTCCATCCTTCTTTCAGTCGCAACAACAACAGCAAAGCTGCCCTCTTCAACGGTACCGTCACTGAAGAAAAAAAGAAACAGAAGAATGGGGAAGGCTGACCTGCTGGCACTGTCTGGCCGTGGACCTTGTCGCTGTACCCGGCGCAGTACCGCAGGCACCTCACGCTGAACTTGACGTCGTTCACTGCTTCGCCGAACGGCTTCCCGTTGTTGAAGCTCTCCAAACTCTGCAACCCCGTTCGCATTTGAGAGATTGTCAAAACAGGTGCTTTAGTAGCGATTAAACTTTGCTATGCAATCCCTCACAGCATGGCGTTTAGTTGAAGCCCATGCAGCTTCTGACACGTGTCACCTCCAGCCAGCACGTGCACACTGCTCCAAGGCATTAATTCCCGCTTGAATCAAGATGTCACAGGTCGTATTATCGGAGCCTGCGCTGCACAGGTGGCACTGCAGTTATTCCACTATTCGACTAAAAACTGCTGCCGTCAGTCGCTTGGGTCGCTACAAATGCGAGGGCACATTCTGAACGATTAGAAGGCCGAGTTTGGTTGATAGCACTATTTGCCTCGTTTCTGTAGACATAACCCAGATAACTGACGCGCACCACGTGTGGCTTCGACAGAGCGCAGAAGCTCACGCTAATAAGCTCAGGAAGGTGGCGTGGAATAGCGCTACGAGTGCCCCAAAAACTGCTTTCTTCTCACGCTATGCTGTGTGTTACGGCGCTGTAGTCGACACGGCAAACTTCAGCGCAGGTTCCCCTCGGAGCCGTGCACTGCGGCGTCCCTCATAGCCCACATGTGTCGCCTGGGGACCTCAAACCCCGCATTTCCCTCTCTACAGCTGCTGCCTAAAGACGCTCACCGCCACGTAGTCGGCGTCCCGTTCCAGCAGGTCGGCCAGCCTTGAGAGGAGGGCGCCGCGTCGGGAGGCGTCCATGGTGCGCCACTCGGAGCCCCGCTTGAAGGCCGCCCGAGCCGCCCGCACGGCCGCATCCACGTCCTCCTGCGTAGGGGAGGGGGGGGGGGGGGGGGGCATTTACGACCAGAAGAGGCAACGTGCAGCGACGCGTATTTCTACGTTAAACGTATTCACAGCGTTCGCTGCCCTTTAGATTCGCACCAGCACGCTCGGTGATGCGAGGGCACATATGCGCCTGGATTCTATATTGCTACCGCCTCGGCCAAGACCGACATGAATCAAGGGAGTACCAAACCTATTGCCCCGGCCGTGCAAGGGTGCGAGACGAGGTACACAAGGCAGCAGGAGCTGTGGAAAAGATGGCGCGCACTCGATGCCACAACGAAGAAGCGTACTCTGCTCAACGCATGGGACTTGCATTTGGCACGATATCACTGGAGTTTCTCTAAAAGGCGCATTTTTCGGTAAAAATCGGGTTTGGCCCGATTTTTAGGAAATATTATATTGCCCCCCATATTATATTTTATATTGCCCCCTCTTTCGCAATAAACCATTTGGTTGTTAGTTCAGCGCATGTGTCTGGCTCGCCTTCTTCCGTCCCGTCCGTCAGCGCTGTTTTGCCGTACCATTGAACATGAACCAACCAGCCCGACTCAGCCCTCTCCTTGACAGCAAGCATAGCGTAAAATCGGGTTTTACCCGACAACGAAGGGCCCTAAATATACAGCAGGTGACAAATGAGCATGCAGGACATGAGTGAGGACGGGATGCCTTTGCAGCTTAGCCTACGTTGAACAGCACTGTATACGCACCTTGAGCCCTTCCTGGACGTCAGCAATTTTTTCTTCAGTCGCTGGGTTGTACGTGGCGAATGTTCTGCCAGACTTCGCGTTGACGAATTCATTGTTGATGAATATCTGCAATGCCAAAGAGAACAGAAATAGGAAGCGCTTCATGCTAGAAGCTACAGCAATCATTGCGAAAAATCCAGGCGCTAACAAACAACGACACAGATGGGACACAGCGCTTTGTTGTTTGTTAGCGCCTGGATTTTTCACAATGAATGTATACCAACTAGCTCAGCTTCCCGCCCTGTTGCTACAGCAATGCACAGCACTGTGTAGGCAGACTGTGTCCAGGTTCTGTTTGCACAGCACGGCGCGTTATCTCGAAGAACAAGAGAGCGATATTAAACAAGACGTTGAATGCTGATTCAGGTTCGAAAAAAAGCAACAGGGCTTAGAAAAACTGAAGAACTCATGACACCTTGACTACCCGCTTCTAGAATACCGTGCCCCATGAGCAGGCAGCACGTTGTTTTCATCAAGTTAGCCAACGATTTTCTGTCACGTAGTAAATTGATTTGGTGTTGGCGGACATAATTGCCTCTGCGCGCCGGCGTTTTTACGTGGAGCGCTGGAAAGCTTTTCTCAAATGTTATCAGCTGTAGCAGCCGCAAGGTCGTGGTTAGTGATGCTGCACCGACACAGTTCCAGTTGACGCTCCCGCCATCGTGCAGTCTGTGCGGTACGTCGCGAGCAGTCAGCGGAGTTTGTTTCATAAGCGAACCACTCCAGCTCAGCCATATCAACGGCAGTGACAGCCCACACGCACGCAAATTAAGTGCAAGTATATTAAGGACAGACAGCACTGCACAGCTTCAGCACGCTATACCAGCTGTAGCGACTGGCAACGTCAACGGTCAAATCAAGTCTATAGTCAGTCGTTTTTTTTCTGTTTTTTTTTTTTGCCTGCGTATATGCAGTGTAGCTTTCATTTGGCGAAAATTTCACTATCTCTGTCCGAACCCTCCAAACACCACCACCCTTCAGCAGACCGCGCAGAAGCGGAACACACAACGCAATGGGATGGCGATTATTGCGAAAGCGAAAATGTAAAACCAATACATGCTAACGCAGATTTGTCGCATCACGTGTCAACTTATTGCGTTTACTCTTTATTTTTTTACAGCGACAGCGAGCGTCTAGAAAAATCATGGCGCCGTCGTCATCACCACAGTCACCTGTGCAGGCCACACCGCTAAAGCCCCTCGCCACGACTGCCTACCGCATCAGGCCACACCAGCACTGTCAACGTCGACCCACACGCCCCACCCTGAAGCCCTCCCTCGCCTCGCCTTTCACACCCGCCTTTTCGAATGGGCGATCACGTGCTATCGTGCCCCAACACTCCCGCTCCACACGCCTGCTGAGGGTCGTAGAGGGCCTCTGACTGCCCTTTGAGCAAAAAAATTGGCTATATTCCGGGGTTTATCAGACATCGCCTCTGGAACGCGCGGCCGGCTTCAAATGTTTTTTTACAGGATCATTAACAGCAGAGTCACAGCCGTCGCAGTCAAGCGATCTCGCCACGCTTCTGTGCCGTGCCCTGTATTCTTCGCCCACGACCGGGCGGAAAGCCTTCGCGAGCGAAACTTCAGTTTCTATTCCGGTTTTTGGGAGGTAGGCGCGGAGTAGAGACGCGAGCAGGCTTGTCTAAAGCGCTGGAGCGGTGTGCATGCGGGACAAATAAAGTGAAATGTTAGCGCAGCTGCTCTCTTTGTGGCACAGTTCTCGACATTTATCGCCAGTGTGGCGATGCTACTTCGTTCAAGTGCAGCCACTTCCTTTGAAGCCCAGTACCTGCTCAAAAACTGCAATTTGTTTCCTTTGCAGCAGGTCTTTCGAGCAATCTTGGACATGTTTGCTCACCTCTGTACGCCAAATCATAACTCCGCCACGCGAGATTTTTTTAAAGCATGAAATGCTTTTAGCTCCCGTTGTCGGCAGTGTGGTGACGTCACGACGAGACCGAGAGCCAACATCCGGGCACTGAATTCCACTCATCCGGGCCCTGAATTCCACACATCCGGGAGGTGAAAGCATCCGGGCACCGTACGAGATTTAACGAGACTCTCGAAGAGAGAGGGCCGCTTAGAGCAAGAGGGGAGCTCCAGGGCGAGAAGGGCTTTGGGCGAAAAAACTGCTTCCGCGCCGTCCCCAAGGATGGCGCCGCGGTCCCACACTCACGCATGTTCAAGACCGGCCGCTGGGCCTTCAGCTCATGACGTTTCCCCCTTTGGCAAGCAGATGTATACACGCTCGCGGAGAATTCGAACGCGCTGCATATACATTCTTGTCAGGCCTGCGTCTCGTCGTGTCCGCGTACGCTTCTGCATCGTCCTGCATTTCGATGCCGCCACCGTCACAGCTGCTTAAGCCGAGCAATGGAGCCTGATGAAAGGAGAGGTAGGAAGCGTCCTGCGGAAAGCGATCGCTTTGCGAGTGATACGCCACAGCAGAAGACTGCTCGACCCTGCCGACAACGCCATGATTATGCGGCCGCTCCCGAAAGCGACCAGGCCGCCACGGTTCGTGGCTGCCTACCTAAGCCCGCAAGTTCCACATTCCCACGCCGAGCTTCAAGCGTAAAGAAAGCCGCCAACAGATATCCGAAAAACCTTATCTTACCTCCACTATAAGCAACAGTTGTCTATAGTTGGTTGTAGGTTACCTTACCTTACCTAATTAAGCAAGTCCATGCAGTGCTAAAAATACTTAGAGGTGGTATTTTCTCGCAAGGTTCTCAACGTAATAACAACGGCCCTTTGAAAAACGGAAGGGCAGATCACTGCTGTAAAAAAAAAAAAAAAGCTCCAGAGGCACTATGTATGCACCAGCGTTATGTCACGGCATATTCACCGCCACTAAATGACTTTACTTTTTTTCTCTTTGACCCTCAGGGGTGCCGAAAGAGGTTTTTTGTGCGGCCACAAAGTTCAAATAACGCTCGCATACATGGCTCACCCTTCGAGGCTAAGAAGCGGCAGCTGCGTGACCTCTCACCTGCGTGAACTTGACCTCGGGTTTCCTGATGGGCCCCATTTCGCTCACAAATTACCGCCGGAGGCTTGTTACCCAACTGAAAAGCGAGCGCTTCGAATTCCGTCCGGCCCTGTCCAGGTACGTCCCCTGCGTGCTTGCACTGAACGCGGCAGGAGCCCGCCGATACGCGCAGCTAAGAACCAAGTGCCCGCGCCCCCTTGCGGACAGCGAAGAACGCGATAAAACAAGCGTTCCGCGAAGATAACTGCCTACCGGTCCCTTCTTCTCCGAGTTGGGCGATGTTTACAGACCGACTCGGAGCCGCAACTGAACTTTCTATATTACAGTCATGGCAGCTGATAACGGCGCCGACTACAGTCTGTCGCACAGGCGTACAAAACCGCGCAACTCGAGTGTCACACCGGGCAGCATGGGACATAGGCAGGTGCAGAACGGCACGCAAGACAGCCCGTCAGTCAAAGCTAATTGAATACAGCGCATAGGATAAGGCCAGCAAAGCGAAAGGGTGGCATTCTTCCCGCATCGCAAGAACCATTCCGACATACAATCGAGCATCGGAAAGAACAAAAAAATCGTGGGGCACGTGTGTGACAGTGGCAGGGGCGGCCACCGCCTCAATGGACATCGCCCCGCTCAATGGACAAGCGGAGTGCAAGTAACGGAAACGGCCCAGCAGTTTGTGTGCGCGTGTCGCATCGGTCAGCGTCCTGTGCAATGACGTGTACATTCAAAAATCTGGTATCTGTCGCGGGTCAAGAGTTGCTCCTGTTCTGAGCGATATTTTTGTGTGCGCGGTTGATAGGTGCCTGCAGCGTGATTTGGAAGGAATGGTGACGAAAGTTTTCCGTTATGTTGACGATTTTATAGTTTTTGTGGATTGTCGTGACAACACCCGACCAATGGTCGATGTTTTGAAGGTGTTCAAAGAAAGAGGACGTGGCCTGAATTTTACGTGTGAAGCTCCCGAAAATGGACGCATTCAGTTTTTGGACCTTTCCTTGTTTTTCGAGGGCAACCATGTGTTCTGGTCGTTTTCACCAAAATCAAAGAAACCCTTGTTGAATTTTTTTTCTGGCCATTCGAAGTTGATTAAGAATGGCATTGCATTGAATGCATTAAATTCGGCTTTCACAAAGTCCTGTTTCCATCGGATGGACAAAGCGTTCGCTGATCAGGTGGCCAGACTAAAAAACGCGGGGTTCCCGGCCTCTGTGCTGGCTTCGGTGTCGCAACGGATCCTTACGGTACAGAAACAAACTGTAAAGGGGACTAGGTCGCATAAAGAGAGCGCACAGGAAAGGAAAAAGCTCGCCTGCATCCCTTACATACATGGAGTGTCTCACAGCCTTAAAAAGGTGGCTCGCCGTTATGAGGTGGACTTGGTATTTTCAGCCAAGAATAAGGTAGGGCGGATATGTGCCGCCATTGAGAGGTGTGACGCACCGCGGGAGAGAAGGAACGCTTGTGGGGTGAAGCACTCCAATCCGTTTGTGGACTGTGCTTGCGGTGTAGTGTATTCCATTCCCCTGACATGCGGTCGACACTACACGGGGCAGACGGGACGATGTCTGAATGTACGCCTCCAGGAGCACGCCAGGTCCCTTGACGGGGTTCGGGGACGCACCTGACCAAGCATGTCAAAAGCCACAAGTGTGCCCCGTTGTTCAAGGAAACGCGCGTTCTCTGGAAGCATAAAGATAGGACTTCCCGGGAGATTATGGAGGCCTTCCGTATAAGGAAGTCGGCAGATGTATGCGTGAATTTGCCATCATTGCTACTTCTTGACGCCGAGGTTGATTATCTTCAAAGAACACTAAACTATAATAACAGGTAGATTCGTCGTGATTTAACGTGTGTTCTTGCCTGTAACCTTTGTAACCGTGTTATGACTGTGCATGTAACCATTGGTTTTGTCTATATATTTTGTACTTTTAAGAAATTTTGTCAGTTGTTAGTGAGCACTTGTGTTGTTGTCACTGTCTCTGTCCCTGTCCTTGTGGTGCCACAGCAGTATGAATTCGTACCAACTCGCCCAGTTCTCAACCCTTTTGAATAGTTTATGGTTTATTGGGGTTTAATGTCCCGAAGCGACTCAGGGTATGAGGGACGCCGTAGTGAAGGGCTCCGGATAATTTCGACCACCTGGGGTTCTTTAACGTGCACTGACATCGCACAGACGCGGGCCTCTAGAATTTCGCCTTCGTCGAAATTCAACCGCCGCGGCCGGGATCGAACCCGGTCTTCCGGGTCAGCAGCCGAGCCCCGTAACCACTGAGCCACCGCGGCGGCCTCATTTATATCGTAAAATTAATAGCCGTACACAGCTTTGTTAGTGCTGTTAAAGCCACTTGAAGACAGCTCCTATGGTGACGAATGCAACAGACTCGCATTAGAAAGCGAGTACACCGGCAGGTGTCAGTGAACCAGCTGTTTAGAGAAGGGCCGACGAGTGCTGGCGGACGGAGCGACGTCCGACAAGGGGCTCCCTATCATCGCCTGGAGGGCCGCCCTTATCATCGTGGCCAACATCTGTCTGCTTCCGCGAGTGAGCGCTCTGTTCGTCTCCGAGGCACCCCCTGCGGCTGCGCCGCTGTCGCGAAGCCACTCGGGCAATTGAACTGAGGCCGTGCAGGAAGCTGGCAGCCTTGTAACTTGCCAAGGCCACATTTAACCCCTCCCCTCCAACAGATTTTTCAAGAGTACAGTATTTAATTTGGTCATGTTATTGTAATACGCTCTCGAGAAGAGGTAAAAGCAGGTAGAAAAACTGGCAGTGGTTTAGCTCTGGTGAAACCTGGAGGATTGCGCAAGCAACGAGAAGAGAGAGAGAGAGAGAGGCGATGGAGAGCGCGCGCCAGCGGCGGCGGCCCCGGCGCGCTAGGATCAGAATCATTTCATTTCATTTATTTTCCCTTAAAGGCCCGAGGGCATTACATAAGGGGGGAGCAAACTCAAGATTAGTACCAACATGACAAGAACACTACAAAGAAAGAGAAAAAAAATAACAGTGAAAAGGAATAGAAATGTACAGCAGGCAAGGGGCGTCGAAAAGGTTATACAATATGTAACAAGTAAAAAAAAAATTAACACATGAGTAAACAAAGGCTAAGGAATGAAAAAAAGCAAGGACACTTGTCTGTATCAAGCACAACATATAACTGAAAATATTGCTCTCACGAAAAATGGTCCTTTAGCATTTCACGGAATGATTTGCGATTAGTGCATGATACAATGGTGTTTGGCAGGGCATTCCATAGAGCTATTGCGTGCGGGAAAAAAGAAGAACTGAGTGCTAACGTGCAACAGTTGATGCGTGCGATGCTATGATTATGGTTCAAGCGGCTGGACGTCCTATGGGGGGGTTATAGTTTTGCGTGGCGTGAGGGCGGATGATAATAGAAATGGTGCAGAAGACAGAGGCGAGATATGATGCGGCGTGACACGAGCGATGGAATGGAGACGGACTGTTTCAGTGCAGTGATGCTGGTTTTTCTTGAATAGGAAGATGTTATAAAGCGGATGGCGCGGTTCTGTACGGCTTCGAGGTCGGCGGCGAGATAAGCTTGAGATGGATGCCAAATGGATGACGCATATTCTAATTTCGGGCGAATGAATGTCATGTATGCTAGTTTCTTTATTTCATGGGATGCGGCCTTCAAGTTACGTCGTAAGTAGCCGAGTGTGCGTGAGGCTTCTGCGCAAATCTTTTGAATGTGGGTTACCTATGATAGTGATGGTGTTAGGTGGAGGCCGAGATATTTGTATGATAATGTGGGGTCGACAAGAAGTGAGCCAATGCTGTACTGATGCGGATTCACAGTGTATTTTCTCGTGAAAGACATAGATTTGCACTTGCTAATGTTTAAGGAAAGGAGGGACTTATTACACCATGAGGCGAGTGTGTTAAGATCGGTTTGTAGTAAAGATGAATCATTGGTCGCCTTAATAACTCTGTATATGACGCAATCATCTGCAAAAAGCCGTAAATTAGAGTTTATGTTACAAGGGAGATCATTAATGTAAATGAGGAATAGAAGCGGTGACAGTCCGGCGCCCTGAGCGACCCCTGATGTTACGCTGGTGAAGGGTGAGTGGCTATCGTTTGCGGAAGTGAACTGCTTGCGTCCTGAAAGAAAATTTTCGATCCAATGGATTAGGTTTGCGGGAATTCCTAGCAATGAAAGCTTTTGAAGCTTACTCACGCAAAAATTGATATAGAAATTGCTGTGTAGTCATCTGGATCCTTAGCCGCTACGGCTAGTGATGGATCCATTACAAACATTGTCAGAGTTAAACAATCACTATATGGAGCATTGCTATGAACAACAACATGTGTTTAGCTTGGTGCATCAAATTCCTTGTTGAGATAGTGCCGTTTTAGTTTAGAAACAAAGTTGGACGTGTATTTCATGTAACACGGAACGGTATTCCATATTTTAGCCTCGATAAAACATATTGAGCGCCACCCGTATATGTTGTGAGCTATGGGTAAATTAAAATTATTATGTTGTGCCTGCCTAGTGTCACGTTTGGGAGAGATGAATATGGAAGAAGGATGTGGAGAGTTCGTGCTAATTATCAGGTGGACTAAAATGGCCGTTTTGTACTCACGTACATTGGTGAAGGGCATTAAGTTATGCCCTTGCCGCTATGTGCCGCTACTAAGCATGCGCAACTGGCGAGCGCGGCGGCGGCACCTCTGAGTCACCCGCGCAGCGACGGCGGCGGCGCGCCAGCTGTGCGCCGTGTGACGTCAGTACTTCTCGCGCATGCGCAGTATTTCGTCAGCTCCGCGAAATGCTCGGCGACTCGCGTAGTGTTGCTTTCGAAACAAAAATTCAGGGGGCACTTTGACTGTCTAAAGTGGGTAGAGGCGGAAGCGTTTTCCGCACCACCTTCGCTGTTTCTGTGGCACTGGTGGGGTCACATATAATTGAGTACTAATTACTAAGTGAGGACAAATCACTAATTAATGGTTAATTACTGATTAATGCCTGAATACTGATTAACTGTTAATTAATGACGCTTAAGCTTCGGCTTTAGGAGTGGAACGCGACAGCGCGTTGTAGCGCTGCCAGGGAGTCCACGGAACGCCACCACCCGTTCGGCGCGATGCCTTGCCCTTTGAACGCAACGCATTTTGAGGAAAGGAAATTACGCAGTAACTGTCTCACAAATTCAGGGGGGCACTTTTTTGACCTAAAGTGTGGTCACTGATGTGTGGTTAAGATGTTCAGCTTCGCCTCTAAGAGTAGAACGCGACAGCGTCTTGCAACGCTGCCAAGGAGTCCATAGAACGCCATCGCCCATTCGGTTCTACGCCTCGCTCGTCGGTAAATTGGTTTTTGAGGAAAGGAAAGGTATCTGTCCCTCATTTGTCGGTGGACACCCAAACTTCGCCGGAAGGGAATGGAGGAGGATGAGAGTGAGTGAAGACACCGTATTCACTAGACGCGCCTTTGTTCATTCCAAAACATCGAGCTGGCATGGCGGAGTGGATAGCATGCTCGTCTCACGCCGAAGACCGGGGTTCGATTCCTGAGCTCGACCAATTTCTTAATCGGTTTTATTTATTTATATGGCCTGACTAGTAAAGCTAATTAGGCTAATTGGGTAATTAAGCAATTAACTAAGCTCAGTCCCACTTACTTGGAGCATCACTATACGATCCCTTCAATTGGTTGCATGGTTACTAGCCAAAGTACAATTGGCCCCGTTTGAAATTCGCGCACTGTGACGTCACGACCGTTTCCACCAATTGAAAAGCGTGACATTTTCTGTCGACAACTGCTGCTTACAACGATGAGACATTAAAGGCCTCCGCCTTAAAAAGCATGCCTCCATAAGAGGCCTACACCCCGACTGCGTATCGTCAGACAGTTACTTAGTAACAAAGAAAACACTTTCAAGATAAACATATACACTAATGCAGAAAAAAGAAAGGTGCAGGGAATTGTCAAATTTATAAAATCTAACTCGTAACGGAACCAAACACTGAATCGTCTAAACAGCAAAACACGTAGACGACTATTTACAGTAAACAAAACGTTTTGAAAGTAAATATTCACATTATAGCGAAAAAAAAATTAAAAGCGCAGAGAAAAGATAACGATATGTGGAAAGTCCATAAACAGCTACAACAGAACGGAAATTAATTAACACAATATCAGCAATTTCTCACATTCACATAAAGAAGGAAAAGCAACCTAATTTTCTTTCTAAGACAAAAGCCCCATAGCACTCGCTAAAGCTATTTCTTCTTAAGATTGGTACGCATTGCACATAGTTTCAATTTGGTTACCTATACTTTGTATTCCATGGTCGGCCCTAGACCTGGTAGCGGACAGGGAAACCACACGTAAATCATTCTCACACACACATGTAAACCATGTTATAATACTTAAAATATAAGTATCATAGAAATAAATGAAATCTCGCTTGATCTTATAGAGAACATGAATCGCCGAGCTTGATCTATAATAACGAAAAAAAATGGCGAACACGAAAATTTCGAAAAGATTTGTTTCGCGAGCTGGGCTCGTACACATTGCACGTAAGGCTTTGTTCTAGGAGGAAAACAACTTATGTGAAGCAGTTTTATCGCAGTTTCCACGCACGGGTTTGCAGTATATAAGGTAGAAATGAACAAGAGCGAAATTTAGTCCAACCCAGATATAAAGAGCTCGAAAGGGGTTGAGAGTATCTGTTCTCGCTTCGGCGAGCGCGGCTTCGGCCGCTTATCTGTTTTTTGAGCAGCGTCCGCTTCGGCGGACGCAGTTGTTGCTGCGACGCGCGTCTTTTCTTTCCGTTTTCTCTTTCCTCTGATTGTTTATCTCTCCTCTGTCTGCACGTGGCAGCGGTGGTGGCTCGGATCGAGCCAGTAGCAGGCCCGTGCAATTTCCTTTTCATCCTTCTCTCAGTCACAACAACAACAACATCGCGAAATAGTTGGATATATCGGTAATTCGATACATAACGACGGTAACAGATTTATTTATTTATTTATTTATTTATTTATTTATTTATTTATTTATTTATTTATTTATTTATTTCCAAATACTGTTAGCCCTTGCGGGCTGTTACAGGGTGGGAATGGTATAGTCAGTCAGTACAACACAGTTCCAACTCTTTTACAAAAGTTTCAAGTGAACAAGTTTTGTTCAATACGTGTCGGTCAAGGTTATTCCATTCTATAATTGTTTTAGGCAGAAACTAAAACTTATACACATCAACTCTCGGCATGTATGACATAACTGCGAAGGGATGGTTAGTACGCGATGACAGTCTTCCGGGTGGTCGCAAGTACAAGGTAGAATCCAGATTGAACATATTGTGATAAAGCTGATAAAAAAAAAATCTCTGCCTCTCCCGTAACCGAGAGTAGAGTAAGCATGAAATGTTTACGGGCATAACACATTGGTTGTAGATGGTACTAATGAAAATCTTGAAATGGGTCTAGTGTTCAACACACCACACCACACATACTGTGCACTGGTCCATGTGGACGCAATCGTTTCCTGTGTGTGTCTGGGGAATCTCTTCCGCTCTGCCTCGTCAGCTGTATCCGGTTTCTGTTTGCCTTTCAGCTTTGTAATCGTTGTTTTCATTCCTCGGTCATTTGTACCACTTTGCCTATGTGACACTGGTGACGTCACCACTGGATTACGTCACACATAATTGATGACGAAGTAATGACAAATTAGTAATTAGTGACTAATTACTGATTAATGACTAAATACTAATAATTAGTGACTAATTACTGATTAATGACTAAATACTAATTACCGGCCGCCGCGGTGGCTCAGTGGCTATGGTGCTCGGCTGCTGTCCCAAAAGACGCGGGTTCGATCCCGGCCGCGGCGGCTGGAATTTCTTTGGAGGAGAAATTCTAGAGGCCCGTGTACTGTGCGATGTCAGTGCACGTTAAAGAACCCCAGGTGGTTGAAATTTCCGGAGCCCTTCACTACGGCGTCTCTCATAGCCTCAGTCGCTTTGGGACGTTAAACCCCATAAACCAAACCAAACTAATTACCTGCTAATTAATGACGCTTAAGCTTCGCCTTTAGGAGAGGAACGCGACTGTGTGCTGTAGCGCTACCAGGCAGTCCACGGAACGCCACCACCCGTTCGGCGCGATGTCTTGCCCTTTGAACGCGACGCTTTTTGAGGAAAGGAAATTACGCAGTAATTCTTTGTCATCTCGGTGGAATGAATGAATGAAAAACTTTATTGTAGAAGTGTTCTTTCTCGCAGCGTAGGTGGGCACCCGAACCGCACCGTAAAGGAAGGGAGGAACGCCACCACCCGTTCGGCGCGAAGCTACCGGCGCTTGTATGCCGGTACTGTAGGAGGGCTTAGAGAGTCTCATTAAATCTCGTTAAATCTCGTACGGTGTCCGGGTGCTCTCGTTTCAGCTCCCGGATGTGTGGAATTCAGTGCCCGTATGAGTGGAATTCAGTGCCCGGATGAGTGGAATTCAGTGCCCGGATGTTGGCTCTCGGTCTCGGCGTGACGTCACCACAATGCCGACAACGGGAGCTAAAAGCATTTCATGCTTAAAAACTTTAGCCTAGCAATTTTTCTGCGAATAGCCAATGTTGGTAACTGTGCTCGTAATAGAAGTTCTGATACGGACTGCGTTCTTCGGTAAGACGAAAATATAAACCTTACTGCCAATCTTTGAACACGTTCAACATTTTATACAAGATATTTCTGATTCGGATCCCAAACTACGCTTGCGTATTCCGGAGTTGGTCTTGCTATTGATTTATATGCTTGTAGTTTGACATCCGATGGTGCATCTTTTAGCTTCCGCCTTAGGAATCCAAGTTTTCGTTGAGCTGCTCCACAAATGTTTTGCACATGATCACTCCAGTTTAAGTCATGGCTAATCGTGATACCTAAATATTTTAATTTAATAGAACGCTTTAGTTCTCTGTTATTAATTATGTATGGGAACACTAATGGAGTCTTTTTGTTCGACACAATCATAGAAGTTGACTTATCATAATTAATGCTCACGTCCCATTTCACACACCAATCATACACAACCAAACACAATCAAACAGATAAGCCTCTCAGTAGCCCATACGCACGAACACATTCCACCCACGCTGCACTACGCTGTTCTTGCAGTGACAGGCTGCCTGCCTGCGTGCTGGCATAGCGCCGGTCGCCGTGCGTTTCTCTGACTAACCGCTCCGCGTCGAAGCCGCAGCGGACGGTTCTTTGGAATTAGCCAGTGCTTATCCGAAGACGTCTAATCCTGTTGCCAGTACAGTATATATCGGATAATCACTCATTGAAATTAAGGTACAGTGGGTTTACGCAACGCCTTCTACGTCGAAGCCAGTGAAGCACGCCAGACGTGGGCTGTCGCAAGTCTTCAGTAAGGTTGTCTTCACTGCACGACAGCGATGTGGCGCGGAAAATGAGCACGAGAAATCGAAGGCCACTCTCAAGCAAGCCTCACCTTCAACTCGTAACATGGTTTCACAGCGCTGCCAGCAGAGGACAAACAAAAAGGGCAGAAAGGACGGTGCATCTTTCATCCGATCATATGTCAGAAGGGTCAGGGTTCGGGCTAGTGGGTAGTCAACATGAGGATCCATAGAGCACAAAATTGAACGGACACAACACAAGCGCTAAACTTCCACTGAACGATCTTTATTTGGCGTGGACAACCTTATAAAGATCACGTAAGGTACAGGTACAGATGACTAACAATGATTATCTTGTCAAGTTCATGACGTGTCAGGAATGAGAAAAAACACAATGCAAGCCACCAATCACTGAGCACGTTACACACTATCGCCCGCTGCCTTGAATCCAAGAAAGTTAAGTCCTTTTTTGATCATATGTCTGTATCAACTGTTTCTTGCTGGAAGCCTGCTCGACTTCCCCACTTAATTCTCCAGGCATAATTTAAAGTGTACTGGGCATTTTAATATAGCTTTCTTGCAAGGTGAGCTCACATTTGTATTCGTTTTGTTCTTCATTATTCCCTGGTTGCACTGGAACGTTACAACAATGTTTGATTTGATTCGGTTCGGTTTCGTTTATGGAGTTTAACGTACCAATGCGACTCAGGCTATGAGGGACGCCGTAGTAAAGGGCTCCGGAAATTTCGACCGTCTGGGGTTCTTTAACTTGCACTGGCATCGCATAGATTCGACCGCCACGGCAGGGATCGAACCGGCGTCTTTCGGGTCAGCAGCCGAGTGCCACAACCACTGAGCCACCGCGGCGGCTTACAACGATGTTACTTCTCTGTTTCGAACAAACGCTAATACATTTTCTTAAAATCATTTTTCCTAGCATCTGTGAAACTTTACAAATATACAAACGACATGACAGTGCTGAACGCAGGCCGTGCGCCGTTTCCCGTCCATCATGCAAAACCAACTCGGCCAGCAGTTCGTGCTTTCAAAATAAACGACGGGATGACATTTTTCGAACCTCATTAAAACGATACAAAATGCAACTTTTTCTAAAACGGTAAAGTAACCCGGCAAGTGCAGGCTGGGTTGTGATCCGTCACTTCGGTCATCACTTTGTAAGGCGCATGGGAACTAGAAGCAGGTGTAGTGGGAAAAGCTCCCGCTTTTCCCAATACACCTGCTAAGCCGGAAATATCGGATGCCGACAAGGGCGCTTGAGAAGAGTTAATGGCGCAGGTGCGCTATCCCCCCCCCCCAAAAAAAAAACAAAAAAAAACGCTACGCCATTGCCGCTGCTGCCGCCACCGATGGTAGGAGACAGCTTAAGAAAACTGCAGTTGGTAACATTGTGCTCAGACCGCGGCGTTCTGTATTACTCCGCTGGTCAGTTGCCACAGCGAACAAAATCAGCAGATTTTTGAAGGTTGACTGCTTTAAACAAGCCAGGGGCATTAGAATTCTTGAACTTATAATTTTGTCTCGTGCTTAACTTCTTGTTCAGGTAACAAGAAAATGCTTTTGCAGCGGTCTACTTTTTGTCACGTAGGAATCCTGTTCGGCGGGACTGGATTAAACTGAATGTGGGCGGAGATTCACTTGAAACCTAAATAGTATCCGACTATACATCTGCTCCAGTGGTCGCAAACCTTCGAAGCCGCTTACTGCTTGAAACGGCCAGGTAAATCCCCTTCTGGGACAACAGCTCATAAATGTGCGAAAATTTGTTAATGAGAACCCACTGGTTTGAACGGGTTCTGCTGGAACCAGCAGGAAACCTGCTGGTTTTTCTTTGTTGTTCTGTTTGGAGGGCTTTTTCCTTTGTCTGCACGGTAATAATATTTTTCACCTAACAGAATTTCGCAGCTAAATCTATTTGACTGTGAGCGCTAAAAATTGAATAAATAGTCCCAAAATTTAATGAGAGAGCTTTGCTATTAGCTGCGGGACACCCATAATGGGGAATATATAAGCATGAGCCCATAAGGTATTAGAATGTGGGTACGAGTTCTACATGCAAGTTGCGCGTATATTACAGTGCTTTATTGCTTCTCTAGTTGCTGCTTTTCAAGGGGGGTTTAAAAAGTACTTCTTAATTCCTACTAAGGGCACGCAGATGTGCATGGTCCTGCAGGATGAGTTTCGAGTTTTTGCTGTTTTTTGGGGGGGCGTGATTAACATCTAGGAAGTTACTTTAATATTAGATTTTAATGTTTCAGAGAGGTTATGGTTTATGGGGTTTTAACGTCCCAAAGCGACTCAGGCTATGAGGGACGCCGTATTGAAGGGCTCCGGAAATTTCGACCACCCGGGGTTCTTTAATTAATATTATTATTTATGTACATACTGCAGACCATGGTTAGGTCCAAGCAGGAAGGGCAGGTTCACAAAAATCAAAATTATAGCAACAAAAATACAACAATACAGCAACGATAATGTAGTAAAACAACAGTACAGCAATGCAAGACAGAGGAGAAAAATACATAATACGCAATATCAAAGATGGCTGAGGAACGCGTCTGATTTTCAGGGTTGATTAGGTTCGGTTAATGAGTTCCAGTCGGATATGGTGCGTGGGAAAAAGGAAAACTTGAACGATTTAGTCCGGGCAAAATGTGGTTTTAAAAGAGCTTTGTGATAGTGTCGTGTATTCCGTGTTGGCATTGGGGAAAGATAAGCCTCTTTTCAGAAAGACCCCGCCGCGGTGGCTCAGTGGTTACGGTGCTCGGCTGCTGTCCCTAAAGACGCGGGTTAGATCCCGGCCGCTGCGGCTGAATTTCGATGGAGGCGAAATTCTAGAGGCCCGTGTACTGCGCGATGTCAGTGCACGTCAAAGAACCCCAGGTGGTCGAAATTTCCGGAGCCCTTCACTACGGCGTCCCTCATAGCCTCAGTCGCTATGGGACGTTAAACCCCAATAAACCAATCTTTTCAGAAAGGTTAGACAATGGAAGGACATTGTACGAACGGTTTAACCAAACAGAATTAAATGTAACGCTTCAGTGCTATTTGGAAGCTAATGGATACATGTCCCCAACTGGTTACAGCAGCTACTGGTTCCATCAGCTGCTGGGAATGTGCTAATAAACCAGTACTACTGGAACCAGTAGGATCCCAGTAGAAAACTAGCAACAAATTTTAATCTGCAAGCAATCGCGAACTGTCATAAGCAGCAGGTGGGAATAAGAATATTCCCATTTTCACGCAAGCCGGCACGAAGCCGCGGCCTCAGATAGAGAAACGGGAGCGCCCAAACGTTGGGAGGTGGTGGTGGTGAAAAACATTTATAATGCAATAAATATTTACAGAGAGGTGATTGGGGTAGGCCCTATTGGCCCTTTCCCCTAACAATACTAGGTGGAGCCCCTATTCCGGGGCCCCATTGGCAAGCAACGCCGCCCGCGTCCGGTGAACCAAGGCCTTTTGGGTCTTTAGGTCCTGACAGCCGAGCAGGGCCGCCTCCCAGTCCTCTCTGGTGGGGTTGGGGTTGGGGGGGATAGATGGGTTTGATTGACACGCCCAAACCATGTGGAAGGTGTCAGCCACCTCCCCACAGAACTGGCACGTGCCATCAAAGGATGCGTTGAAATGTTTAAGTACCGCCGGGCACAGTACAGTGTTAGTAAGAATTTTGATGAGGAGGCGCTCGTCAGCGCGATCCAGACCCTTACAAGGGGCCGGGTAGCGCCGGTGCTCCTCCTTGTAGTAATCGGTGATTTGTTTGAATGTAATGGCCGGATTGTCTGATTGGGAGTACCCTTCCAAGGACAGGGAGATAGCCCGGGGGGAGAGTGCGCGGGCGGCCTGATCGGCCTGTTCGTTTCCCTGGAGGCCCTGGTGGTGGTGGTGGTGGTGGTGGTAAAAACATTTATTTCGAATGAACTAGAGGTATGTTTGGATCAGCCCGTAAGGGACCGATCCTTACAAACACTAGGTGGAGGTCCCTAGTATGGGACCCCAGTGGCGGTTGCCGCCGCCCGGGCGCGCCCGACTAAGGCTTGTTGGGCCTGTAAGTCGTGGCAGCCGAGCAGGGTCGCCTCCCAGTCCTCCCGGGTTGGGTTGGGGATGGGGGGAATAGCGCTGGTGACCGGGGGCCCAAATCAGGTTGCGTGGAGTTGGATCTTCGCATCGGCAGCTATATTCCAATATGCGCCAGGCAAGCGGGGGAGCCCAGCCCAACTCATAGTTCCGACAGGCCCCTCGCGAGTCGGTGATGATGTGTTTCGACTTGGGAGTAGTGAGAGCAAGAGCAATGGCAATCTCCTCCGCGTGTGTTGCGCTGTAGGCTTTGAAAGTGAGCCCGTTGACTGTGTTTGTGTTGTGTACGACTGCGGCCGTGTACCACACCCCGTGGTGTGGGCTGGCAACGTCCACGTAATACACATGTTGTTGGTTACCATAGTATCGCGCCAACGCTTCCGCGCGCGCCTGGCGACGACCGCTATGGTCTTCTCTGGACATGTTGCGGGGAAGGGGTCGGACCCGGAGGGCGCGTCTCCAGGGTTCTGGCACTCTCTCCCTTTCCTCAATGTGGTAGTCATGTTTGATGTGTAGCCGGTCCAAGAGGCGGCGACCGGACGTGGTCTGTGCAAGACGCGTGTATTGGTTAACTAAGTGGGCTTCTCGAAGCTCCCGGAATGTGTTTACCACGCCCAAGGCCAGAAGTCGCTGGTTGGACGTGGTGACCGGGAGGTCGAGAGCCCGCTTGATGACTTTCCGGTGGATGACCTCCAGTTGGTCATCATCATGTTTGCGTAGGTGCAAGTAGGGGGTTGAGTAGAGGATTCTACTCGTTACGAAAGCATGGGCAAGCCGCAGTGCATCCTTGCTTCGTAATCCGCCCCGCTTGTTGGAGACCCGGCGGACCATGCGGCCCACCTGGTCTCCCACCGTGCGAAGTTTGGCTAGGGTGGAAGCGCCGGCCCCTTAAGAAAACGCTAGCAGATCGACCGCATAGCGTTTGCGCTGCATAGCATGCTACGTAGAAAATGATTTTTATAGGCTAAAGTCCTTCAGCGAAAAATGCATAGTGCCGTTCAATGAACTGCTCCTCGAAGTGGCATTCACGTCACTCAAGGCGGAGTACAGTTTCTTCTTCTTAGCCCGATCGATGGTGGGCAACTCGCACTGCTTAAACCATTCGGAACACCACGGCACAAAAGCAATGAAAATTCAGGTATCTTCTTCGTAGGTAGTAAGCTGGCTATAAGGTTCTTGTCATCATTTTTTTACCATGATGCACTGGGATGAAAATGAAAATTGGTTTTGAGGGAAGGAAATGGCGCAGTAGCTGTCTCACATATCTCGGTGGACACCCGAACCGCGCCGTAGGGAAGGGATAAAGATGGGAGTGAAAGAAGAAAGGAAGTAAGAGGTGCCGTAGTGGAGCGATGCGAGCCGAGGAAGTAGCGATAGCGCTCGCTGCCGCCCACGGCAATTCGAGAATCATCATTACGGACTCCCGGAAAGCATGTGAACATTACTTGGCAGGGGAGATCTCCCCCTTAGCTGCTTGCATTCTAAGACGGACTGCCACTGATCCAACACCGAAAAGAATCATTTGGGCTCCTGGCCATCAGGGCTTACGAGGTAATGAGGCCGCTGACGCGGCTGCCCGAGCGCTTATTCACCGGGCTCCTCATCCCAGCTCTTCTGGCTCGGAGACTAACCAGCCACTGCTGCGATTCAGGTAAATAATAACGCATTATACCGACATCCACCGCCTTTTCCCGGCCCCTGCAAAGGGGCTGAGTAAGACGGAGGAGCGAACTTTAAGGCGCCTGCAGACAGGTACTCTACTCTGTCCTGCAATCTTAAAGCATTACGATCCTAACACGGATGGGCGATGCCCGCACTGTGGGGAGACCTGTGATATCTTCCACATGGTGTGGGCACGTACTGAAAATCCCCACCTCCACCCTTCCCCTACCCCTTCCAGAGAGGCATGGGAGACTGCCCTCCTCAACTGCTCCTCGCCTGAGTCCCAAAGGGCTCTGGTGAAACGGGCGAGAGACGGGGCCTCGTCATGCGGTGTCCCGGACTAGGGACGCCGACCATGTAGCGGGGCCACTCTGTGGCTGCCAAACTCTATTTCAGAAATTAAAAGTTTTCACCACCACCTCCGGAATGCTGCGAACAGCGCCGCGCTACAGCTGACGGAAACAGACGGAAATAAAGTAGCTGCTGCCTCCTACCTTTAGCGTTCCATTTCCAAAAAGTCAATATATCTGCTTCAGCCATCGTCTGCAGTGATAGTCAACACAGAATGAAACGTTGTAAGCCAAAACGGAGGTGAGCGAAAAATCAAATGTAACCGCGACTAATAGCAGACGACCGTACCCGAGAGCCAGAGGGGAAACAGCAGCGTCAGTTTATCATGAAGTGGAGGCGTGCGGAACCACGCTGTGTCCGTTGCCGGTGGGCACACTCACAACTCTAGCCACCGTATATGCGTAAGGACCGCACTGCTGTATCTCCAATGGTTTCTAAATAAAAATCTGCAAAGATTTTAAAAAGCACACCTAATATATACGTATACTGCCACATACATAGTGTTTTTAAATATTGCCTAGAGGGAAAACTAGCTGGTGCTGCAGCGTCTAGAACTTCATCCACCGCGGGAACATCGGGAAGACGAGGTTTCGTGTTTGGCTTCTTGGCTAATAATATAGGCAGATGTACCTAGAAATTTGCAGTTGCGCCGCGATGCTTTCATATGCGCAAATGAAATTACATCAGTGCTGCGTTTTTCACTTATTCAGTACATTTAACGCAAGGTAAAGTTCGTTGTTAGGCCCGTATGGAAACTTTCGCAGCGTATCTTCGAGGTTTGCCTTGAGAAGAGTCGTATTTTTACGGCTAAATCCACATTTTATGCCTAACTATAGTCAAGTTAGGCAAGAAACCTCCTCTTCCTCGCATTCCTGCGCCTCTGCATGGTGGACGAAGTGTAGCGCTGCCGGCTTTCCCTCTATAGTTATATTAAGAAACTCTATGGGAACGGGTACCTTGACTACAGTTACCGACGATGGCGCGGACGAAAGATGGTGGAAAAACTTGTGCCCACTTAGAATTGAACGACTCGGCTGAGGTGATAGCAGCAATCTGCACTCGGCGGCGTCGAAGATCACAATCACCGCCGCTTTCGCCCGAACTCAATTTAAAGCTGACGAAAGACTTTCGATATTATGTGCGGAAAGCACCTGCAAATAGCTCGGAAGTATAGTAGTAGCTGCTCGTGGCTACTTTCTCCAGGGAAATCTGGTCGCCTCTCGACTCGCAGAGTGATAAGCCTATACGTGCCAGCAGCTTCGAGCATGAACAGCGATTTCGCGCATATGTATTTGCTTTTTTTTGGGGTATTTATATACGGCAATCCCCCACTCCGATATTTTAGCAGCTTGGAAGAAAAACAACATATAAAAGACACGATACAGTGGCAAAGAAAGTTGAAGCAAAATAAGCAACAAAAGAAAAAGTCCACTTTTCCTTATTACAAATTAGCATGGAAGAGAAGCAAATGATGATGATCGCAAAACTTCTATGTCACTAAGATTATTTCAGTCAGTTACCCGTCTTGAACAAAATAATGCTTATAACAATGATTGCGCGGCTAGAATGGAGCCATTCTTAAAGCACGCCTTTTTCTGGTAGTATATCCGGTTCACAAGGAAATTGTTTCATAAAGGTTCCTTTTATAGTGCTCTTGTTAATATGCCAGTAACTGAGGCCCGCATAAAGCTCTTAGTTTTCTCACATTTTTTTACCTTTTTAATGTTCGTTTTAGTATACGGTTCCTAGAGAAGTAATCAAGCGTAATCAAGAGGAAGAAGAACGACTGATTCCTAGGAATGAAGACGAATTGAAGGAGTAGAAAATTCTAGAGCGCGCTTCAGATAGTACATCCTGTTTGCAGCAGCAGTTAAGCAGTGTGTCTGTTTAGTCCAGCTGAGGCCACTGTACGGCAATAGTCCGAGGTATCTATAAGCGCTCACTTCAGTGAAATTTATGCAGCTAACAGCGTAAATAAATTTCAGAAGTTTTCTTTTATGCGTAATTATCATAGAAACTTTGTTTTCAATTGGCATTAACTGGCATCTGCCAAGATTTACACTACGCAATAATATCTTGAACAGCCTTGTTTAACAGATGTTGATCAGTTGCACTATGAATCTGAGAATAAATCATAATCATTAGTATAAGATTCAGATTCAACAGGAACATCATTGACACTGTCATTTATAAATTGCAAGAAAAGGAGAAGACCAAGTCCTGGGGAGTGTCAGAACAGTGTTCGCTAAAGATTGCGTATTGTTTCCTATTGGCAAGATGCGCTCAAATCCATTTTACGAACTTTACATTTTTAAGTACATATTTTGTCTAATCTACAAATTAGTTTTTGTGAGAAGTGAAAAAACTTATCGAATTCTTTCGCCAAAGCCGTGAATATTGCATCCGCTTGTTTTCTTTTATTTATTGAAATGGCGAAGTCATGCAAAATTTCATCAAGTTCAGAGCACGTTGCAGAAACCTTTCCTGAAACAGTGTTGCTATTTTGTGAAAATTCTTTTTTCGACAAATTCAGATATCTGACAACAAATTAAATGTTCTAGGAGTCTGCAAGTCATCGAAGTTAACAGTACTGGGTCGCAGTTTTGAACAGAATCTTTCCCACTTCCAACAAGCTCCAGTTTATGAAGAGGTTAAACCCTTGCGGTTCCAAAGTCGTTCGGAACCGCTCGCCCAGTGATCTTGTGAACAAGATATACCAGTACTTGGCGATGCAAACTGCACTTCTCTTCAGAAAAACATTAGGAATATTCATCGTGGGGGGCACAGCGCGAACAAGACGAAGGACGAAGCAAGAAGACCACACACACGAGCGCTGACTCGAAACTGAATTTTTTATTGAAAGGAGCAAACATATATATACACAATAATCACGTGGAGAAACAGAGCAAAGAGCATTGGTCTAGTAAAATCAAGATCAACAACAATCGCAACATATGCCACGTGGCGAAGTCCGATCAAAGGCCCCCTGAAAACCCAAGTGATAAAAGTCATGAATTATCTCAAAATGATACCTCTTTATCAACTAACGCCAATGAAAGCTGGCTGACACACTGTGACTCCTTCTTCCTTATGAAATAAGCTTCCAATATTTCCCTGGTCATTTTACCCCGGTGGCGAAACAAAATTTTAGTTTTTGTGACCAAGGGGCGACACTTTTTCTGTTTTTTTATCGTTTTCTTTCTAACAATCGCGGCAGTGATCTTTAAGATGTGAGTATCTGGTGTCTGAAAGTGAATTGAGGTGTTCCTGCAAGCGAACGTTAATGCAGCGACCTGTTTGACCAATGTAGATTTTTTGCATAAGAGTGGAAGTTCATAAACTACAGAACATGCGCAAACCACCAAAAGTGATCTGTGAGTAACACGACATTTGAACGGTCTAACTCCTAAGACCTTTTCACTGCGGTTCCTGATGGCCCGACAATGCCCGCTCAACTTATATGGTGCCTGAAAAAGCATCAACTTCAAACCTACCAGCTACATTTTTCATATTATGTGCTACTTTGTGTATGTAGGGAATGACCGCCATTTTCTTACATGCCTTGTCCCTCTTTGATTTGACGAAATCCGCCCTCACCAGCCGCACCAACTTTTCACACGTTGCCGAAATAACCGAATCAGGGAACCCTGCGGTTTTCAGCCTGCTGACCTGTAACAATACACTCCCTTCGATACAGTGAAAACGCGAATTCTGTAAGCTCGAGCGAAGGGCGAACATTATCCGGCCCGCATGACTTGCCCCTCAAAATTCTAGTGCAACAGATCTGTAGGGGTGGTCTTAGCGGTTATTTGAGTCACATCTGGAAGCTCTGTGTGGACCCTATAATTTAGAAATAATTGTTTTTAAATCGTTGCTTGCAACTGCTCGCAACTGATTAGGGCGGCACTTCACAGCCGCGCCCCCCACAACCATGACGTCAGTGGGCAGTTTGGGCGAGCCCCAGGTGCCCCATGTATACAGTGTCTGTTCTGAAAGTAGTAGGACTGATTTTTTTTTATTCGAAATTTATTCATGAGAATAGTAGAAACGATCACAATTTTTCAAGGTAGCACCCTTCCGCACCTACACGCTGCTGCCTATGAGTGTTCCAGCGTACGCCTCCAGGAACGCCTGGACCGGAATGCTGTTTAGCTCCCTCGTTACGGCCTGTTGAACCGCCTCTACCGGTCCATGATGTTTCCCCTTGAGCGTCCATTTTATTCTCGGGAATAGAAAAAAAGTCTGGCGGGGCCAAGTCGGGGATGTAGGGAGCCTGAGGCAGCGTTGCCGCCTTGTACTGGGCAAAAAATCGGGGTCCGCGTTCACATGATGATGAAGATCCTGACAGATCGCTTTTCGGTTGGCCTTTTGCTCCTCAGACAACACTCCCGGCACCAACTTCGCGCACACTTTCCTCATGGTCAAGTTTTCTGTCATGATATCAAAAACTTCGGTTTGAGGAATGCTCAAGTCATCAGCAATCATTCTGATACTCATCCTACGATCACTGTTAAGTAAATGTTTCACTAGCTACGCATTTTCGTCGGTCTTGCTGGTCGAGGGGCGTCCAGAACGGTCGTCGTCTTCCCCTCGTTCCTTATCTTCTCGGAACAGCTTGTGCCACTCAAAAAACACCTGATCTACCCATGGAAGCGTCACCGCAGGCCTCCTTAAAGGGGTAGAGACATGAAATTCCAAGGTTGTACAAAAGACTGCCATACGTTTCCTTTGTATGTGAGGACCATAAGAGCGAAGTATTAAATTTAAGGGAGGTCTAGAACATATTTTAATTTCATTTTAAAGTTTGTGAAAATGCTCACTCCTGAAGTCTGAGCCATCGCTAGTGCATCAGTGTGACGTAGGAACAGAGAAGAAAACACAAGCAAGTATTTCCTACGTCATTGCACAGTTTTCTGACGTACGGGACCAAGTTTTGCGGTTTCGCGGCCTAGCAACCTTGGTTACGAGTGCTCACGAGTCTTTTTTTTTTTTCTGCACGCTCGCGAGTGCGATGGTGCTTTACGCCCGGCGTTGCCGCAGGCGATGTCGTTGCCGAAAGATCCACTTTTGCAGAGGCATATTGCCCGTGCTCTAATGTAGGAAGCATTCTCTAGTATCATGGATGTTATGTATTTTCTTGTGCGAACGTGAAGTACGCCGAGCATGCCGGCCGGCCGGCCAGCCTGGATCCCGTCTGCCGGCGTCATAAAAAGGAGCTAAAGTGTGTTCTTGACGTAAATAATAAACCCTGGGATAAGAAATGTGAAAAATGTGTCATTTTTGAGGATCGCTGACGAATACTGAGCTGCTGGCAAAGGTAACGACTGTGATACGAGCAAACTTTTTGCCACAACCGCCTCGCAGCTGCCGCTGGCCCGACGTTGCGGTCCGGCTCGCCTGGCGCCCGCTCGCTTCGCTGCTGAAGACGTCGTGGAGATTTACCATACTATTATTTTATTGTGAGATGATGCTGTTGACAGTAAAGCGATGTGTAGAGTAGGCCTTTTATTATAGCGCAGGCGACTTCCGAAGCGCCGGCCGCTGCGACTTCGATGCGGAAGAGGCTATAGGCCTAGCGACGACCACGGCAACCAGGCAGCAGAAGAGCTCGTCGCCCGGAGCGCCCGCGAGCGATGCCGTTGCCGAAAGCTCGAAACATAAGTAGGCATGCTTTGTCGCTGCTCGAGCAGTCTTTCTGAGGGACTGCTGTACGGCGGCGAAGTGCGACACCGGTTGCGGGCGGAGCTTGGGTAGAGCGGCGCAGCGATGCTCACCGCTCCGTGTCCCTGCTTGCAGTGGGGCGGCAGTTCGCAAGCGACGATCAGTGCGGCGCGTCGGCAAAGTGGCCATATGGCTTGATGAATGTTGCTGCGCGTGCATTATTTGTCTAAATAATGATTGCACTTCGCGCTCTGAGCTCGCTACTTGTTTTTGGTCGGCGAATGTTTTCGCTCGGCCACCGATATGCCCAAGGCACGTCGGCCAACGGGTCTCGTTTTGGTCGGCGGCGTTGTCACACTAGGACGACGCTTGGTCGTTGGGGCGTCGTCGTCGTCGTCGGTGCAGTGTGACTGGCTAGTCGGGGAACGACCAGGTTGGCCGACGCGACCGTCGGCGTCGCTGTCGCGTCGACCTCGAGCAGGGTCCCGTCGGCCTAGTGTGAACGCGCCTGAACTGCGCGCTGGTCCCAGGCTGCCCTAGTCGTCACTAGGCCTTGGTGGTCTCGCTTCCGCAGTTGACGGCGCTTTGGAAGTCGACTGTGCTATAATAAAAGGCCTACTCTTCACATCGCTTTAGTGCGAACTCGTCCCATAATAGAAGATAAGTTCGATTTCCATGACGCCTTCATCAACGGAGCTAGCAGCAGCGCGCACGAAGAAGCAGCGTCGAGCTGTCGGGATGGGACAACGTCGGCGTGAGGTCGGCGCTGTTGTCGGCAGAGTGTGACACACGGGTCGGCCGACGGCTGCTATCTCGGCGATGCGCTCGTCAGGCGACGACCGGTGCTCGGTCGGCGTCTGCGCAGTGTGACAGACGCGCCGACGGCACGAAAATCGCTGCCGCCGACCATTGCCAGACTGAAATCGGCCGATCGTCGGCGTAGTGTGAACGCGCCTTTACCATTTGACGTTGCCTACACGCTCGGCGTTCGCTGGCACAATCTGAGCTGCGTCGGGCCTGACGCCTGCCTCCTCTTCGGAATCGCTGGCCAGCGGATCAAAAATGAAGTGATTGTCGGGGTTCGAATCGCGGCGTCTTCTTCCTCGTCTGCGTCATCCCACGATTCCTCATAATCGGTGTCTTCGCCGAAATAAAACTCTTCTTTCCGACTCGGAGCTGTTCGACTTGCCCTCCGCCCGGCTCTCCGTGTTTACGCCCACCACGTGCGTGTCAAGCAGACGACATGCCTACACGACGTCACGGCTTTCCGGACCCACGTGACAACGCATTGTCTGGTTTTTGACGTCATGAAAGAGCCTGGCAAAACCTGGCAACTACGAACCGAAACCGAAACTGCTGGGTACAAATAATACGATTATTAATTATATAATGCGAGTTCATGCTTCTAAGATGGTGTTCCATGCTCACTGAATCGCTACGCATTATTTACAACCCAGAGATACAACACAAAAATTTGGTGTCTCTACCCCTTTAATCATGTCGTGAGTCTCTTTGCCCGTTTCACAAAGATTTACACAAAATTTGATCGCGTATCGCTGATACAGTAAACACTCCATGATTCTGCGTGACGAGACGTTTCGATAGGGGTACACAGTACAAGTGACCTGCTTTCTTCAACGGCTGAGAGCCGACTGCCGATTTTCCCCAGCATTCCTTCCCCCTTCAACGATCCTGCACGCGCAGACCGCCTCTCGTCCGCCCGTTCGCCCAGGAAAAAGCCAGTCCTACTACTTTCAGAACAGACTAAAACGCTACCGGGGAAGTGGTCTTTTGCTCCCTCGCCGGTAGCCGCCGCCAGCGAGGGCGAACAAAGCGATGGGGTAGATAAGCTAATTGAACAAAGCTGCGGTGACGGGGCTTGTGCCCCCTCGCCTCTCCACCACGGGGGCGAGGCAGGGGCTTCTGGCGGCCGGCGACGTCATTTCCTTTTCGCACAGATTGGCGCTTACTTGGCAGAGGAGGCGTTGGGCAAAGAAAGAACAGAATGTATGGCACACTTTCAGGGAAGCAGCACTGAGAGCCGATAATCATTGCGATAGCATTTAGCGGTTTATTTTAATATCCTCCCGAGACCCGACAATGAAGTTGAAGTTGGGTTTTCTTTGGCAACAGCGCAGTTGTCAAACTGGACAACGGAACCGCGCGCCAAGATCTTTCTCAGCTACTTTTAGAACCTGTGCTGCCATCTAGGGATAAAAGCCTAAAGGCATATCGTTTCCCTTCTCTTCCAGAGCCAGCGCCTCCTTGCCAGAGCCTGCCAGAGCTAAAGAGGGCTCTCAAAAAAAAAAGAAAAAAAAGAAAACGTGCGAGCAAGTTTAGTTGCCGATCAAAGAAAGAAAGCTGATTCATGTGTATTTCAACAGGCGGCGAAGCACTTTTAAACGCGAATTAGCTTAAACTGAGCCCAATTTCCCCCGTGCTTCTGAAACTTCAATTTCTTTTCCATGCTGGACATTTACCAGCAGAAAGCAAAAATTAGGTTCGAAACGCAGAAAAAGATACTTCAATCATGTAATTGTGACCAAAATTATCAAAACCTAAATGTTAAAAAAAAAATCACCGACGCAGGCACAGTGGTGCAATCACCATCCGAGGCGTAACCGACGGCAATTCGAACACCGCACTCTACTTGATTAAAAATTCTTCAAAATTTCTAAATGGACCCAACAAATTAGTAGCACAGTGCTGCCCTCCCTGCGCCATGCTGTACGAACTTCCTTTACTGGAGTGTTTCTGTTAAACAGAAACAAGTTAAATGTTGGTGTTTCATAAGGTTGACGGGAAATAGTTGCTATTTTACATGGTCTTCTGACTAGTGGCTTTAGTAAAGTGAGCTTTGTGTAGTGGCTTATTGTTAGTGCGATGTCAGTGCATTTCTTTAATTGTTCACAGTCTAGTCAAATGTGAACTAAATAAATTTTCCATGGCAGTCAAACAACAAAGTATATGCCAATTAAGATATTACTGCTGAAACACAAGGTACTATTTAAAGCACTGTGCCATGGTCCGCAGTGCACTGTATTACTAGTATTACTCCACTAGCCAGCCAAGAAATAAACGAAATCAGCTTTTGACTGTTTGACTTTACTAAACAAGCCAGGTATCGAAATTCTAGCGCTTCTAACATTTTTCTCGTGATCAGATTTTAGTTTAGGTGACAAGAGAAGTTTAAACTACTACTTTCTTGTCATGAAGGAATTCTGTAAGAAAGTGCAGTGGTGAGTGCCGAAGTGGCAGCAATGGACGTAAAAGTTGACAAAGGAAGCATGTTATTGGTGCATGAGAGATAAGCAAACTTCTGATATGTGGAACCACGTGATGTGGATTCTTGTCACAGACAAGCGAGTAATAAACAGTGGGTTCATTGCAGAAGCCCCAGCTGCTGGCAGAAGGGCATGAGATGAAGTAAGCAGAGCTGAAATGCTGTGTCACGGGTGGCACAAGGATGAAGGGAACGCAAGGTCCAGCTGACTTGGCTCACAAGAAGTGCGAGCACATGTAGTGGTGAGCTGAACATTCACACTGTCCAGGCAACGGTGATGGAAAGTAGGGTGATGTGAAAGGCTGGGTGGCTTGACAGTAGGGTGGTCATGCCAGGTAGTCTCATCTGTTGTGCAGTTGTGGGTAGTCATTCTACTTTATTCATACAGACGAGTACAGCTTTTTCAGGCTATTTTTCGGCAGTGTTTAGAAGGGGAAGACATGACATAGTATCTGCATTGACGTAGTCTCCAAACTCGTGGCAATGTATCTCATAGTCAAGCCTGGCTGGCAGCAAAATGTACGTACCGTTGAGTATAAGCCACTTCCCCAGCATATGACTGGGGGTACATTCCACTGGCTGATGATCTGTGATCAGTTTTGCAAATCTTCCTAAAGACATGCACAAAGCTTTTGGATTTTCCAGACGATGGCTAGTGCTTTTTTATCTGTCTGAGGGTTCAGAGTTTGAGAAGCGAACACAATGTGCATTTCACTCCCATCAGGAGTACATACTGTATGAAAGGACGACTTCATTGCCATAAGGTCCTGCACTGCATGCTAATCGTACCTGCAGGACAGTATGTAAGGCCAGAGTCTTCACTTCCTGAAATATTACACTGCACTCTTTCTATGGTGGTACAGAAGTGTGCAGTGCTCCAAGGAGGTTCGCACAGTTTGGGATGAATTTCTCGTAATTCGCAAGGCTAAAGAATGATGTGAGCTCAGTTGTGGGCTTTTGGGCCTAGGCGCTCCCACCACCATCTTGATTTCATGCTCTGCCTCGTGTAGGCCTATTCCATCAAGCTTTCAGCTACAGTATCTTACATTCATCTACACAGAACAAATGTTGCTGCAGGTGGACAACCTACCCATCGTACTCAGCTAATCTTTTTATTGCCTGTGCCAGGTTCCTCGAATGTTGATCCTCCGACTCACCGGTGACAAAAATGTTGTCTTATGCTGCATGGCACATTGGGATTCCTTGCAGAATCTGGCCCATTATCCTTTGCCAAACAGTTGGCACATGCAAGGTGGCAAAGACCATTCTGCTATGTTTGTATAGTCCTGTCGCTGTGTTGTTTGCCAAGAGCGACTAGGATCACTAACTTCTCTCTGTAGGTTGGCTTACCTGAGATCTATTTTTAGCAACTTCTGTCCTTCAGCTAAGTTTGCAAAGATGTGCTCTTTGGCATCACCAATGTCCCACGACATCAGCAGTGGACAATAAGACAGTGATATCCCCAGCGAAACGAAGTAAAATTCCTTACGAAGATGCAGGGAATTGAACCAAGCACCTTCAAATTGGGAGGCGAGCACGCAACCCATAGGCCACAAAACCGCACTGCTTCCTGACGAATAAAGGGGAACCTAGTGTATGCGTTTCCTTACAACTGTACCTTAATGAGCAGGTGTGTCATTATAAACGAAGGAATCTTTAATGAACCTCGCAACAGCACTCATAATGGGACAATGGTTTCGCATTCAAAGCATGTATGTAGTCTTAAGTGCCCTCCGTAATTTTTCCTTCAAGGCATACAAAGACATATCAAAGACATTCTTTGTGCGAAGATCTTGTTCAGCTTGTGTGCCTGTTGTCCCAGCTGGCTGCCAGTTCTCAACACACTGTTTCGATCAAAAACAAACTGCACTCACATGAAAGACAAGCACAGGAGACGAAGCAAACAGGACATGTGTTTGTCGTCAAGTCATTATGCAAACACCACAACGTGACGGTGAAACATTCGCATGCTCCCGACCACATTTGATTAGCACCACATTTGTGACAGGCTCAAACGGAATCGCACTGTAATGAGGAACGGTAACATGCGTGGAGCAGAATCTTAACAGTGGTTAGATATGCAAGGCTTATTTTATGCATTTTCCTCTCTTAATTAATCACAGCTCTTCGTGGAATGTTTTTTTCTCTCAAGTTCAGCTATATATTTTTCCGCATTCAATGGGCCTCAGATCACTGCACTTGAGACCATTATGAGCAAAAAATAAATTCCCAACGTCTGATGCGGAGAAGTACGTATGCCCAAGGTGATCTAAGGAATGACATCATGCACCACACCTTAAATATCTGGGGGGGGGGGGGGGGGGGGGGGCAGCGGTGCCCTCATTAGCGTGATGGGTGCGTTGCAGATCAAAAGTATTTTTCTTCGCTTCATGAATCCCAGCTCTTCCATAATTGTTGTCCAGGGAATTCTTTTAGAAATATTATTTTACATCAAAGTAGCTCGGCACTGCTGCAGCTGAGGTGGCTCTATGTTTGTGTAGTTGGTGAAAGCAAGTCTGTGTGCTGTTCGGCAGTTTTCCCATTTAATTCTTTCCAGTCCTGTACAGAAAGCAACAATATTGTTGGCTTCTAGAATTATTCGATGCTCAGTCTAAACGAATCTATGACCTTATTAGAATTTCACTCCACTACGATTTTCCCAGAAATGCACAAATTTTAAAATTTTGGGGTATGTCAACAACTTTCCTGTTACAATAGATTTCAGTTTAGACTGACATGTCTGCCAGTCCTATTCAACAGTTTAGTTCCATTAGACTGTGCACACCCCAAAGGCAACAAAAAGGACAACTGGTTCTTTCTGTCTGGAATCTGTGCTCCTCAAGTCCTGTGCTCAAATGGTTGGATCTAGTTTTAAGAACCAGATTACAAGGTATACTCGCACTGCTATGCTGTGCACTACTGCAGTGGAGAGTCCACTTCAAAAATAGAATGGCAGAAAAACAGCCAGGCCTGGGTTATTAGAGAAAGGTTACATATTTGTCCCGAAGTGCGCCGAGTGGCATAGCCTGAGTGATTGGGACAGAAATTCCCCTGTCCTGTTCCTGGTGCAATGTAAGCCAATTGGCCAGTGCCAACAAAAGATGCCCCTAAGTGAAAAGAAGTACACTAGGCCTGACATTCAACATGTATTTGAGCAGTTCGTGAAATACCACAGAGAAGCAGAGGGTTAAACCGCTCGATGCACTAACAACAAAGCACAGCAACATGAACTATCATTTAGGAACAAAGACATACTGCATTTATGAGTGCACTGTCAGGCCTGCACTAATCGGTCCACACCTAACAGCAGATGCATGATGACAAAAAGAGACAATGCACATTCGTGACTTTTGGTGCAAAACAATCACTGCAAATTAAGAATGTGAGCATCTTCATATGCATGATGAATGTAGCTCAAATGTTTTCAAATGTGTAAATGGAATATTAATCACAGCGTATATCTGCAAGTGCCTTTTGTCACACTTTCTGCACTGATCAGTTTGCAGTGGTCTAGTGGTTAAGTTGCAGAGTCGAATCCTGGCCTCAGTGGCTGCATTTCAAAGGCAAAATGCAAAAATCCCCATGTCAGTGCTCCGGACTAATTTTGATCCCAGGTGGTCAAAATAAGTCCAGTGTCCTCCACTACAGCACTCAAGTAGCCCATGTACAGCTTCAGGATGTTAAACCCCACACACCATAGAGCAACATTTTCTGTACTGACCAACATCAACCAATTTTACCCGCAGTCTGCCATTTTGAATCAGTTTTGGAAATTTTTTTTCGTGAAAAGCAATGCAAATATGCCGAGTAACTCAGGGAAGATGAACTACAGAGCATGTCCATGAACCCAGAGAAGAAAAATTGATATGAAGAAACCTAAAATAGTGTCGACAGCCTGGCAAGGGAAGAGTTGTTTACGATAGGCTGTGTAGCATTTGAAGTGGTAAGGGAATGCATCCACTTAGGGTACGCAGAGACCGCAGACCCAGAGCACGAGAGCAAAATAACTAAGACGACGAGGATGGGGTGGTGCGCATTTGGCAAGCATCCTCAGGTCATGAATAGCAGCTTACCGGTATCCCTCAAGAGGAAAGTATTATATAACAGTTGTCAATTGAAAGCACTCACCTACAGGGAAATCATAGGTGTGGTGTTGAGAGGCAGGAAGAGAGTACAGTGGCTGAGGGTACAAACGTGGGCTAAAGATATCCTGCTTGAAATCAAGAATAAATGGGCTTGGGCAGGGCATGTAATGCGAAGGCAAGATAACCGATCGTCTCTCAGGGTAGCGAGTTGATTCCAAGAGTAGGCAAGCGTAGCAGGTGATAACAGAGAGTCAGGTGGGTGGATGAGACAAAGAAGCTTGCAGAGATAAGCCGGTTTCAGGTGGCACAGGACAAGGTTAATGGGGGCGGATATGGGAGAAGACTTTGTTCTCCAGTGGATATGGGATGATGATATGATGTCAGTGATAAGGACTTCATTTTATTTCTTCCATTTTGTCCAGCTTCAAAGGCATGCAGACTAAACTAGATGGCATAAATGTAGCATCACTGCAGCCCAGTCAGCTACAGGGAACTCTATCATGTACCAGCCAAATAACAGAACAACAACTGCCATGCAAAAGTTGCAAAACAAGCAATGTGGACAACTATGAATTATTGATAGCTTTCAATAAAAGAACATAAACCTAATTTAAAATAACCACAGTTTTCTTTGTTCTGATTCTGTGAGCTCAATGTCCTTACAATAATCATCAGTTTCAATTTATGAGGGGCTGCCACTTATGACAAGCCTTATCTAATTATTACGAGAACTGATAATAAACATGACTGCACACTCTTTTTGGCGTTTCAGGTGATCTCAAAACAGTTAACAGTGACATACTGTCAGAAAACTTTATATTCGGGGATTTTGCAGCTGCGTGAGATTTTGCAGAGAAATCAGGGGCAATGCTCTCCTACACAACAGCAAAGCAGTCCCTGCCCCTAAGCAATCCAACTGACAGCTTTTCATATTACTGTGCTAAATTTTTAGTACATGCCTGTCATGGTGTGAAAATTCTGCTCTTATCATTAAGCTATGCTGTAACTTGCGTAGACAAATATGACCAGATTCAACCTGAGCAAGATCAGTGGCAACAATGCATTCTTCATACACCTCGAATACACCTCGAACTCGAGAAGAATGTCCATTTACTGGCTTATAATGCATTGCAACATGGTTTATTCTTTCATTTTTGTACTAGCACCTCACGCAAGAAAGAGACAGAAAGCCCATGCAGTCAAGCCTGTTTATAATGATCTTCACATAAGTCATTCTAACTATGTCCAAGCATTTGTAAGAACTGTGGTTCCTACAATCAGGCCACAAAATGTAAGGAATAGGAAAGAAACGAACCAATTAACAGGAAAGAATTTGCTGGCAAATGCTGCTCATTTAATATGAGTGGCTTCTTCAAATAAAAAAACTTAAGGGAATTGTACAGTCTTATCTGCACAGTACACACCTGATACTTAGCAGCTAACAATGGCCATTGTGCATTTACACAGCCAAACATCAATGTCACCAATGTTGACTGTAGCGAGTTCTCTAATAACTTCCCTCAGCACTGTTTTAAGGCAGAGCTTGGAGTGCTGCAGCCAGCCCTTCCATGGTGCTTGACTTTTATACAGCACTGATACAAAGAAACATCACAGGCACTTGCGTGGGCTATATGCTCAACATAAAAAGATATCACACCCTATTTTTACCATGTCACCACAAGTAGGCCAGATCTGCCAATGTTTCCCACTGCTAGATTTGCCATCACGACCAGGTCAGACAAACGAGACACCTTCAATCACTATGAACAGCGCTCGTTGGTCATAGTTTCTATAATAATGTCATCGGTACCACTGAGTGCTGATGGCAAACAAATGAGCACAATGAATGCACTCTTTCATTAAAGGGACACTGAGGAGAAATTGAAGTTGGCTTGTATCGACAGAATACCAACTCCCGATTACAAAAACGCCACTCATACTGACAACAAAGCTCTTGTAACGTAGAAAAGAGCAAGAACCAAAATACAGGTATCGCCGCCACAGGCCAAACTCGCAAGTACAAGCGTGATGAGATCATAGAACAAAACAGTGTTGCTAGAACGAATGGTTCTAGCAACACCAGGAACCGAGAAACCATGCATCACTGAGGCGCAGCCAATGCATGCGCAAATCTCCTTGACGTCGCCAGATGACGCCACGTGCCCGGCTGCTACGCGCGCTCCTGAAGCATTGGGACAAATCAGCGCCTGTTTTCCGGCGGTAGGCGGGCTCCCGGTATTCCGCTAGCGGTAACAAGGTACACGGTATGCTAAAGGTGTCTATTTGCGAGAACTTCGTTGACGACTTCGAGAACGAGATCCATCGTAACGCTGGCAAAACGCCAGTGCAAACGTAATCGAAGCGACTGTAGCGACGGCCGCAATAGCCGATAGATGCCTTCAACGTGCGGCCGGCGGTAGCTTTCTTTTCGGCTGCTGCTAGGCCGCACTGCTGGCAGCCAGAAATCACGGAGTCTGCGTTACGTCATGTGCACGTCATGTTTCACGTCTCTTAGTCCTCTGTCGTCATAGACGAATCCCAAGTTTGAATCAGAGCGGCGGGAAAAACTTTTTCAACTTCGAATCCAAATTTCTTAGAAATAAATGCATCTTTCGCTGCCGGCCAAGTGGCAACAAAGCCATGACATGCCGAACTATCGGATTTTACTATAAAAAAAATATTAATAGTGCTCTCCTCAGTGTCCCTTTAAAAAAAAGTTGCATCTGGATCGCACACAAATGCAATGAATGTAGTCTAGAGGCTGAGAACTGCACAAACAGGTAACATATGACTCATCCGTAGTGTGCCTTCAAGAAGGAAAGCAAATTCACGGAGCCATGGGGCCTATGTATTACAATAACAGAGACCTATGCCAGGCAGCCACTGCCAACAAGTAAACTATGACATCTAGATTTGTAACTGCGCCTTCATTACAAGCGCCGATCCTGCCTATCTCAGGGTTCTCTGTACGGGCATCATACATGGGGATTGATGCCCTAACACTGCCCGTGGGTGATGAGCAGAGGGCTCCGGACTGATTTCGGCCACCTGCAGTTCTTTAACGCACAAAGACACCGCACAGCACACCTGGCTCCACTGAAAAGCGCCCACCACAGCTGGCATTCAAGCCTGCAACCTCAGTGGATGGTCCTCTGAAATAACACTGCACTTCAGACAGGAAAGAAGAACATCCGTTTCAAGGTGGTTCCAAGTCACAGGTGGCCATACGAGGCCATCAAGGCCAGCCAAGCTATACGAATTTCGTTTATTACAATCAGAATCAGGTTATTTAAACAAACAAACAGTACATACACATATTTGTACATAAATGCATAAATAGAGGAGAACAATTCACGAGAGTGCTCCGTATGCTCTATGGAAAAAAAAAAGAAAAAAATTATTACGTTAGAAGAAAAGTACGGAAACTACGCTTGAAAGTGTGAATGTTAGATGATTGCTTTATACTAAATGGTAATGAATTCCACAAAAATGAAGCATAGAAATTTACTGTGAATTTGCCGTAGTTAGTTCTAGGCTTCAGTAGTAAGAAACTGTTTTGGCATGAAAAGCGAGTGAAACTTCGTCTAGGAAACTGGATACTATTAATTAACGGAATGGGAAGTGATCCTTCCTTTCATGAACTTAAAGATGAGAATGCCAAAAGAATAATGAACCATGGATGAGACCCCTAGGATTTTATGAGCCTGCAGTAAGGGTGTAGCACTGCATAAATAGTTATTGAAGGTAATAATGCGTATGGCTTGATTCTGTATCTGTTGCAGCGGTGATATGTGTGTTCTGTAGGTGTTTCCTCAAGAAGAAATACAATAGTTGATATGGTTATGGATGAACACATAGTACAGTGAAATGAGCGTTTCTAAATTGAAGTAATTACGTACCTTTAAGAGTGCCCTTATGCCATATGCTGTTTTCTTTGTTAGACTGTTTATGTGCCTACGAAATTTTAAGTGGTAGCCAAGTTCTACATCAAGAAACATTGCATGATCAGTAGCAGTGAGTATGTGAGAGACAAGGGAAATGTATGGAGATACAGGAATAGTCTTATGGGGAGATGAAAAGATGACAAAGCTAGATTTAGATCCATTAATACTCAGCATGTTGTTTTGACACCAGGCTGCTAAGTTTCCAGCATCAGCATTCAGTTTATGTGTTAAGGAATCTATTGACTTGTCAGATGCTAGTACAGTGGTATCATCGGCATATAATATACATTCAGAAGAGGTAAGGCAAGATGGCAGATCATTAATGCCTATTAGGAAAAGAAGAGGTCCAACGATGGAACCCTGAGCAACGCCAACGTTAGTAGTCTTCAGTGCAGAGTAAGTACCAGAGATGCTAACAGCTGGGATCCGGTTAAGTAAAAAGCTGCGAATAAATAATAGTGCAGGACCAGGTACCCCAAGGGCGTTTAATTTGTCAAAAAGTATGTTGTGATTAATTGAATCAAACGCCTTTGAGAGGTCGATAAATAATGTGCCACTAAAATTACCGCAATCAATAGCTTCTATAATTTTTTCTGTTAATAAAGTTAAGGCCAATTCAGTTGAAAAACCAGAGCGGAAGCCGAACTGATTAGAAGATATGATGTTAAATTTTGTAAGATAATTTGTCAAATGGACAACAAATAATTTCTCAATTACTTTGCAAAAGAAGGAAAGAACAGCAATGGGCCGATATTTGTTTGTTAGGCGTTTGTTGTCTTTTTTGAAGACAGGTATTAGTCTATTTTTCATCCAGTGAAGTTATAAACCTGTTAACATCTTTGGCACCTTTAGAGCGATGAAATATTGGCATGGAAACAAGAAATACTGATGCTTGGGCTCTTCCTCGTTTCTGTATGTCTTATAATTACCAGTCACTAACCCATAACCTATCAGCAACACTTCACAAATACGGACATACAGAGGGCATGAGCAAAAAGCAATTACATTCTCATTTTCTGTACCTATGATCAGAGTATTTTGCTTCTTCTTGAATTGGAAACGATTTTCATTGTTCTACAAAGGGTTTCTTTTAGTTGATTGCTGGTTACATTACTTGAAATTACCATTGTTCTAATTTCCCACGTTTATTGTTATGTTCCTGCCTTTAATATTGTTTAGTAGTGAGAGTTCCACTGCTTTCATTACGCTGCTGCATGTAAATAGTCTCTTGGGCCTCGTCAAGCTTGTGTAGCTTTTAGCTTAAGAGACCATCCGGTTCTTTCTGGAAAATTAATGTATAAATATAACAATTGTATTGTACTGTATTTTATTGTATAGTAACTCCTGCTGCAAGCTCAAATTCTTTTGAAAACAGCTTCTCATCAAAATATTTGCCTGTAAAAAGTTTTACAGGTAAAAAGTTTTACAGGTAAAAAGTTTTACAGGTGAAACATTTTTTGGCTCCGAAGATGTAAAGGAAGCAGCAGTGCATTTTCAGGCTTGCAAAGCAGTAGCCTTGGCTCTGTGACCTGCCTGTATTTATGTCACCTGCTGGGATGGCTGTGCAGCCGCCAAATGGGAGCACTTCTAAAATTTTACTCACTCCCAGACAAAATGCAGCCCCGTGACCCATATCCTATGTTAACTCTTTAAACATCTGCCTACACTGCTTGTCCAGTCACTTCCACACTGTTCATATGCATTCATATTGCCAGTGCAGCCTGCACTGCGAATGCAGCAACAATGAAAGTGCGTGCACAAACATTGCAAGTTATGGAGACTGCAATTGATTTATATGAGGTGGCATCCTACAGTATAGAGACGCGAGAAAAAATTCCAAGCTTTGGAAATAGAAATCCGCTTAAAAACATCACAGCATCACAGGGTTGAGGGCTTTCAAGCTGCTCTACGCAGCCCAGCAAACCAAAAAGCTCCCAGCAAACCAAGAACCTCTCAGAGACGTCTAGCCAGACGTCTCTGAGAGGTTCTTGGTTTGCTGGGAGCTTTTACCACAACTTATATCATTTTTCTGAATGGAAATAAATACAAAATACAAGTAATCCTAAAGATATGGGCCTTTTGATGAACCAGTGCAAAAAAGTCAACAGACAACAAGAACGACGACTAGGACAGAAGTGCTGAATTTTCAGTGTCTCCGTCCACATCGTCTTTCTATTTTTCCATTGTCTTTTTGGGCTGGTTCAGCAAAACTCATGGGAGACCAACTAGCTCATATTTTACTCAAGTTCACCTTATGGGCCGGCAGCAATGAATTCTAAATGAGCTAAAATCTTCCTTACCTGCACGTGCGCACTTTGCATGCGTGTCTGCAGTTTTCTGCCCAATGGTTTTCACACAAATCACCTGTTTCTTTCAGTTGGCCTGATGATGGTTGTTTCGTTGGTTTTTCACAGCAGGCCACATTTTCAATTAGATAAACAATGTATTATTTGATCTTCCTTTTTTCCACTGCCATTGTAGTCCAGTCGCTATAAAGTTGCAACTTTCATGCCTTCTTTTGCTGTGGGTGCTTTGGGCATCAGACAATGGGCAATCATTAATGTGTGCCACGCTTCAGCTCCAAAAGAGTTGGGCTAGTGTTGCGTCTTATCGCAAGCTATGGCAGTGGTCATCAGCAGGACCGCGGTACAGAACCGGTAGTGATGGTGGTGGTGGTGGCGTAAATGTGCAGGCGGGATTAGCCTCGCAGTGGCCTGTCGGCAATTCATCCACCTGAGTCACTGGTTTAAGTGACTGCATCTCTACCACTGTTCCATGAGGCCAGTGTCCTCTAAAAACTTCAACAGTGTTTGCGACACTAATCGCCACTCAGTTTGGGAGCCCTCAGAGTACACGATACACGAGACATCATCCATGGGAACGTTCAGACTCCTCAGGTTTTCCAGGAATGTCTCACGCTCGGCACAAAAACGCAGGCACACAAAAACAAAATGGTCCACATCACCCACAACATCACACTGTACACACATAGGTCAGGTGGCACAGTGAATCTTGTGTAACGACACTGGCGTATAGGCTGAGTTCATACGCAGACGATACAAAAGAGTGGTTCTGTCGCGTGACAACCATTGTGTAATGCAAGGGAGGCGCAAAGGTGAAGGTGGCCGAAGTGGAGAAAAATGTTGCACCACTAGCTGCCTAGCAAAGTTCCTGTCCCTTGGGGCAGCCACTTTAAATGAACAGAACCAGGTTTCTTGAACACAAAGGTCTGCCGCCGTGTTACCAGCAACTCCAACGTGAGATGGTAGCCACTGGAAGCAAACTTCAACTGCAGCTTCCTCTGCCAGGTGAAAGCACAGCGGCTAAATTTATCACCGGGAATCCCTTGTTGCAGACGCTGTAGAGTAGATTGAGTCAGACAGAATGACGACTCTCAGTGGTCTGCAGAAAGACAGACGTTTAAGCGACCTTGCAGTGGCCTACACTACTCTTTGCAGGCGCGCCCAGCTCAAGATATTTCAAGGCACAACAAATGCGGCTGAGCATGCTCGAGTCATCAATGTAAACTTGTAGGTGGTAATCGTAGACGCTGTTCAGATGTTCAAGAACCATGGGATCTTACTTCCGCAAGAGGTGACGATCGTTTTGCGTAAGCCTGGAATACCGAGGCGGCAATGAATGATCATAAAACCATGGCGGGTTCTGCTGACACCTGCGTCCCATGGGTGAGCAACCCACTATGCTTAGGGTGTGAAAGGCTGCAGAGACGTGACTTCGAGCCCTAGCTTGTAGTCGACGAAGCAACATCTGACCTGTCTGGGTCTCTCGAAGGGAACGCCTGGCACGGATAGCACTTTCGAAAACGGAGCTCTCACGGGTTCGCTGTCTACATACCGCCAAATATTCCATTTCACCGCAATTGTGCGAATACCACCGATTCGTCGAGGTTTTGTAGAACCACATTTGCGAATACTTTTCTAGTTCTGTCCTGTTCCATTCATGAAACACAAATATGCTGCGCATTCCCTGCTCGACTGCTTCGGAGTGACTACACACAGAGGGCTGTTCCGACTGCCTGATGTCACCACGTGCCTTTTACAGGCGCTTGTTTCGGTCGCACCAGACTACGCACTTCCTTTCGTATTACAACCTCTCGCGTACACTTCACCAAAGCTGTCCAAGCGAATTACAACGGCTGCATGCCGCCACTGCGTACCGCCATCATTTTTGTTTTCCTGTTTTGATGATGATAACTAAAACGAAAGCGACATACATCCGACAGCTGATTGAACAGCCGTTCATGTGACACCTCTTTCTGACACGCCGTCTTACTTTAAATAGTTTAAAATTTGCAGTCTTTTGAGATTCGCGTGTAAATAGCACCCAGACAACGTCACATATATTGAATTCTTGAGTCTGCGTTAACCACAAATCACCGACGGCGTAGCACATATTAATTTAACGATTACTAGGAAAATGAACCTGCGTGTAGCCTGTTCCACATGTAAACAAGCCAAAAAAAAAGAACATGTTGTTTGCCATCACCAAAATCGATTGATTTTATGCACCTCAACATTAACAATAAAATGTTTATTCAAACATTTACAGATACTGTAGGATATTCTCCTCTTACAAAAACGACAAGTATGCATGTACTGTACGTGTAATTTCCATTCATGCAACAGCACATGTTCAACGAAATTTCAGCATTCAGCAGCAGATAGCAATGCCATATTCACAGCGCACCCAAAACTTTTTTGGACAGTGCCGGTTCACTTTTGCGCTTTAGTTCAGAACTGTTCAGGATATACTCTTCTGCACTTGTGCTCCGTCCACATAAATGGGCGCCGATGTTAACAGCAAGCACAGTAACAGCATCATAATCGGCTGTTTATATCAAATAACTACAGGAGTTTGATATATCTCAAATTGGTGCGCCTCCGGAACATACCGTACGTTTCGTTTCATGGTGGCGAAGTCAGCGAAGAACCGAACTGCGAACTCGCTGTTCCCGGCGGGCAATATTCGCTTACGCAAAGCGAACTGAAGCGATGTTCGCTTTACTGTGGTTTCGCTTCAACCAAGTTCGCCAACCTCCGATTGGTTTCTGCTCGAGGCACCAGTCATTCGATTCACAATGGGAAAATGGGCCTCAGAGCAAAATGAACGGTTGCCGTCGCTTCTTCTGTGATCAGAGACCACGTGTAAGCGATACAGATAATTTTGTGGCCGCTAAAAATGGTAAAAATGTAGCTTTTTTCCGGCCCGCCTGTCAGCCGCTTGCCGCCGCTTAAACTCGGCGTAAGTATTCTTTTCGGTAGTACTGGAAGGCGTCCTCGAACACCAAAAAATCTCACCAGCACCACATATGAGATCCTGGCTGCAGAGAATCCGCAGGATTAGGCTCAGCATTGAGAAGGCTTATTAAACGTGTTTAATTTTCCCTCCTTTTTTTGCTGTGCGTGTTCTGCTAGCGCGTCGGCCTCACATGCACTCGGAAAAGGTACGATTTCTGCAAGACAACGCGCTTATGAAGCCGATCATGAGCTTCCGAGTGTGCAGCAAGGACCTGACTTCATGTTGTGTGCGTGTGAATGTAATTGAGGTTGTTTTCTCGTAGCGGCGATTTAAACAATGCAGGTGAAAACCCCGCATAGTGGTGGCATAGAGAATTCGAACTCTCGGCGAAACCGCGAAGTTCGCTCGGCTGAAGTTCGCCCGGACGTGGCCTGACAACCGTGGACAGCTTGTAATAGTGACTGAGACAAGTTTAAATGTGTCTGGGCCGGTCCTGAAACACTTCGAAAAATACCGTTAAGGCTGGTAAACATGCACATGAAAAAATAAGAGTTTTTCGAGACCACTGAGCGATAGTTTCTTACGTTGCCCAATGGATGGCGGCAGCATCGCCCCATGTTCGTATAAAAATCGGGTGCGCTCTTCGAGCGGCTCTACTCGAAAATCGCGAACTAAACCATCGTGACTCTGCACTATAACATCGGTCCACAGAGCTCGCCCAAGGATATCTAAACATGGGACTTCTTAGCAAAGCACTTCGGAGTCGCCAGTTTTCCACCTTGCTTCGGGCACAATTTGCATTGCATAAATGCGCTACCCGCAAAGCGTCAACTGCCCTGGACGGTACGTACAAAATGTTGCCGACCTGTGTCACATGTCTTCGCTTTTTTCGCGTGCTTCTCCTCATGACATGCTTATGAGTGGGCACAATTGCTTCCACGTTTTCGCTGTGACATACAATACTACAGTACTAGGTGTAAAAGAAAAAATAATGATAATAATAATGAGGCGATCCTTGCTGGCACTGCACTAGTTGTTTAAAAAAAAACTAATACGGTGCCAATTTTTTTTTTTTCAACTTTAAATGTGTATAACCATAATATCTTTCACTCCAAATGAAGCAAAATCGGAGGAGTGAAATAATGCACGCATTGTCGGGGACAGCAAGATATGCGTGATAGGCCAGCAGTAAACTTCCACTTACATCACACGAGCACGATCATGTGAAGAGTGCGCCTTGTGTGTCGTCGGGTGATTTGTTATCTTCGTTAGTGCTCCATTCTCTATTCACTGGCTCACTCTTTCTCATTTTTTAGCTTTTATTTACTTCTTTTTCATTCATTTATTTCCGTTGGGCCTCTGTCGATTATTCTTTCGTTATCAGTGAAAGGAGCCTTAACAAGTTGAAGCACTCGCAATAAAACAATAGGTGCGATTGAAACGCCACAGTGGAAAATCGTTCTGAAATTCACTCCTAAATCCCTAACTGTCAATACCCCAAAAAAAAATTGAGGGGGGGGGGGGGTGATAGTGAGTATTTTTGAGGGCCTGCAAGATAGAAAACGTGTGATAAAGCCCCACGCGTAATTTATGGCGCAACGTTGAATTCTGGCCTAAACTAAAAATTCACTTAATATGCAGCCTGTGAGCTCGGTTCTCGGGATTAGTGTACACAAGGCTTTGTTGAATTACCCGCGACAAGTAGTGCACTCCACAAGCGAGAGAACCAAATGAGTTATCGACCATGAATATAATATAAAAGCTAGCAAACATCAATAACGTAAGACGCGCCGATGAAAAATATCTGCGATGAACCAACGTACCTTTATTTTTCGAGAGCTCTCATTTCGGGGTCATTTAGCGCACAGCAAAGGAAAGTAGTGTACTAACTTCTTAATTCTTACACTGCATGCCCTATCGTATCTGCATGAAACCATTCCTTAGGAATGGCCGTCATATTGCGAGAGTAGCACCCCGCTGACGTACTTCGTCCACTGAACCGCTCACAAAAGGCCTCTCACCATAAAAAGAGCGCAGATGCGGTTTTTTTCCGTTACCGACTCTTTTTAACACAAAGCTATATAGCGAAAACCAGAGAGTATATATAATGATATCACTACGCTGGTCTTTGGCGCATGTCCAAATAGATACACAACCTTTGCTGGCGCAGACTCGGTCATTTCTGCCTGCTCCTGTCGAAATCGCTTCCGGTGTCGACTAGGGCTGCTCGTCAGGGATTCGGAATGTATATTCGTGATCAAAGTTTCTGTGCATATTTAGAGAGCTGTGATGTAAGATTAAAAGAATAGCAGAGCCCAGTACCGCTACCGAATAGCCCAGTACCGCTACCGGGAGACGCCAACGACGCTTGCAAGGTCAGTGCGCCCGCTCCTGGGCCCTCGGGGCAGGCCTACTGCGCATGCGCTACTGGCGGCTGGTGGTCGCGGTACAAGGTAACGCTATGCTAAATCTCTCCATAATCTGTGGCTGCAGATTTAGCCAGGGGCACGGCTAGTTTCCTTTTATAAAGGTCAATAATGTCTGGACGAATATCGGAAGATCGTACGTGTTTTATTCTGAAGAACAAGCTGTCGCAGCCTCGCCTTACTGAACGAACCTAAATAGCGATTAAAACGCGTGCATATCGTAACCTGGAAAGTCTGACGTTGAACTCTACAAGCGTTGTGGCCCACTTGCAGTTTTTTTTTTCCCCTCAGGATATTTAGTAATAACATCGTATACAAACAGGCACAACCGACTTGTTTCCGAGAATATCTAGTCTTTCTTATTGTATACTACTATTCGTATTCAGGGCTGTACAACTGATCTATCAGGAGCAAATTCATCGTTTTCCTTCGGTGAATTTCCTGTCCGGGGCCCGGCCTGTACGTTATCTTCTTTCTCTGTGGCCGATTTTCGCAGGCAGAGGGCCAGCAAGGTTTGGTTTGGTTTGGTTTATGGAGTTTAACGTCCCAAAGGGACTCGGGCTATGAGGGACGCCGTAGTGAAGGGCTCCGGAAATTTGGACCACCTAGGGTTCTTTAACGTGCACTGACATCGCACAGTACACGGGCCTCTAGCATTTTACCTCTATCGAAATGCGACCGCCGCAGCCGGGATCGAACCCGCGTCTTTCGGGTCAGCAGCCGAGCACCATAACCACTGAGTCACCTCGGCGGCCTCTCATTATGAAGGAATCAAAGAAAGAAATCATTGCATCTACATACGCTTGCTCACGTACCCAGCCTGGTGAAAATCGCCAAGTGGTCCACCTGGTTTATGGAACAATTCCCAGTTGGTTCCATCTGGTACGGAAATTGGTTCCCAGTAGGAATAAACTGGGAATTACATAAACCAGGTGGACTGGCCAGGATTTTCACCAGGGTATGGATTCAAAAGCCATTATGAAAATTTTGTTAGCGCCGCTGAAATCTGAGAAATCGGCAGGTCGCCAATTAGCAACCATCAGCACTTGGCCCACTTTCTGCAGCTAGCCCGAGTGCCGTGGAAGTCCAAATCGAAGACCTCGAGCCAACTCGACGGTCCAGAGACAGTAAATAAATTTTATCTAAAATCTTCTTCCTATATTTTTCCTTCAACAGATGTCAGAAAATTAAACACGAGGAATTGTTGGTCGCTGGCTGGTAGTCGAACATTCGCGCCACCTTTTTCTTCACACACCGTGCTCACAGTGACGCCAAACATTTTACTGGAAAGCGTACTCGGGGTGCGAACGATATGTCGCGAATTCGCGACCCTGACGGGAGAAAGCTTCCGCCTTCTGCTCGATTTGCTTATCTGCCGCTCAGGGCGCTCGCGCAGGGTTCTGTGATAACACGAAGGGAGCGCCCGAGGTGCGGTCGCTCGCGTAGCGGTGCGCGCGCGCTTTTGATTTTTTTTATTTTTCGATGCGTGCGTTCCCCTCTCCCGCTGACCGCCAGCCTGTTTGACCGCTCTGCCGGTGCGAGCGCGCGCAGCAGTCTGGCAACGCGCCCGCCGCTCCCCATCGTTAGCAGTAGTTGGTAGGTTGACTACACATGTGCCGCGGTTCTGCGTGTGTATATGAACAATATTTGCCGCTACTTAACTGCTCATGTTTCGTTAAATCATAGTGGAGGACTATGGTTAAATGTTCGCGCAACTGCGCGCATTCTCGCTGTCGCCAGAAAGCTCAAACGATAAGTGACGAGATTTCTGAATCCCGGTTTTGCAACCATCGCCGATAATGCACTCCGAAGCGCGCGTCTCGCCTCGGTGCTAGCATCGTTTGGCTCTGTGCCTGAACTGGTGGGCTGTTTGGCCGTGCGCCCAAGTTTCAGCGCCTTCCGGCAGCTGTACCCGGGTTATCTATCCAATTTTATTTTTGCTACTACAAGCTTCGCATTGCATAGGATCGCACTTGTAACGATGCCGCAGACGCTCTTGGAGAAACAAAATGAAAAAAGTCATTTGAGGTCTCTGCCCTAGCTTCATCTGCTACCAAACACTCACTGGACGTGTGCAGCATACAGGGGCGGTTGAAATATATTAGTAATAATTCAGATATTATAATAATGCTTAGAAGACTATACTGAAACAATGTTTATTTGCAAAGTTAAATTAACCCTTATTATACGACATAAAACATTTTCTTACTGTTTAACATTATAATAACATTAAAAAGACGACAGAACTATATTTACTTCGAATTTCAATCTACTGTTTCAGATATAACATATAACTCTACTTGTTATTTTTTGTTAACTTTTCTTGTTAACTTTTCAAACATATTTATAGCATTAGCCCAATGATCGGTGCTACCAGTGTAATTACGGATATTTTAATCATGTCGACAATGCATTCTGCGCACGTCACTGAAAGTGTTCATTTTAATTTGATTTCCAGTGCTGTTCCCTCTGTTGGGCTGTGTCTAGGGGAGAAATTTTGGCATGTACTTAGCTTAAGAACACAACACATTATTAGCACATAAACATATCTTGTAAACACGTTCGTAATTATTGAGAAGGTGCAGGGTAGAAAATTAATTCATGCATCGTACACTCATCAGTGAGCAGACATGAGGAAAAGTATGCATTTCCTTCACCTTAACAAATGCCTTCACAGCATTTTTAATGAGAAAGATCCTTGTTATCAGATTACTCCATGCTTCCGTTTTTCCGGCCATAAAAATACTTCAAAGCACCAACCCCGTAAATGTAAGCGGCTATAAAACAAAAGAGTGATTAGCATGGGGCGAAGCGCTTTCAGGACGAGTAAACTTGAGCACTTTTGCCAGAAATCTGTACCTACAGGACTGTGCTAGCAAGTCGAGTTTATTGCCAGAAAGCTGGTATACAGAAACTTTGGTCGTGCAATTTCGCTGCGTGTATTTCGATACGCGAAAAAATGTTATCTCAATGCAGGCAACAAGGTGCAAAAGAACAGTTGTACCTTCAATGAAATTTTTATGTAGCTATTATCATTTGCTACTTCGTTGTCATAAGATGCAGTCCTAGCGTCCGCTCCTATAGGAAAGTGGCATAACAGCACACGTTCATTTAAGTCCAAGCGCACAACTGGTTTTTAATTTTTCTGTGTGTGCTTCTAAAGTTGCGGATTTCAAGCAACGGAAAAGGTTAAAGCAGTTGATATCAGTGTGGCTTGAGTGGCCTCGGTTGGCTATTTTCCTCGGCAACTTCAAGGACACCATACTAAGAACGCTGGCTCACATATTCAGTCCTCTCGTGTAAATGTACAGATACATGCTGAAGCATGACCTGCGGAAATGTTCTCTATACAAGCTATAAAATGTCCTTGTATCCGTTTAAATAGCCTAGTAGGCATTTAAGTTAGTCCCTTTCTGACTTGCGTCACCTTGCTACGCATGGCCTGTGATTATGATCCGGGGAATGTGCATGCCTTCACCTGCGCACACGGTGCGCGGTCGCGAGCTAATCTGGGAAGATGTTTTTTTAACTGCGCTTGTTCGGTTTCACGTACACTGTAATTGTTAGTTTCCGTTGCGTCCCTCGAGGGCTGCCGCAGTCCATGGTTTGTGCCGGAACGTGCGTGTCATGTACGAAAGAGAAAGCACATGCTCGGAGGGAACGGGGACATGGGAGAAGACAAGGACATGCCCTCGTTCCACGCGCTCATGTGTTTTCTAGTTCGTACGGATCACCAAATGGCCCAGAAATCAACTGTGTTAATCTACTAACAGTATCATATGAACGCTAGCACTAGCCCATACTAAAATTCCCACATAGCTGTCAGTCTGGGGACTTCACGCCAAAGGCTGGACTGAACAACAGAGTTCGCGGGCTGTCGCGCCACGATCCATCCAAGTGGGATCGGATGCCACGAAGGGTGGATACGAACGTTATGGTGCTCAAGTGTTCAAACACCCCCCTCCCCCTTCCCCCTCCTGGGTGCAACATTTGAGCATCGTAACATTCGTACCCACCCTTTAAGTAATACACCTCAGCGTGTCTCAAAGGTAATGATAGAGACATTTAGCATAGCACGTGCCGCTTGCTGCCAGTACGCATGCGCTGATTGACTCCGACACGTCAGGAGTTAGCGTAGCTGGCACACCTGGCCCCACCTGGCGCCCTCAAGGCGATCTGCGCATGAACACTGACGGCGCGCGCTACGCGGTAGGTGGTAGCTAGCGGTATGCGCTATGCTAAGTCTCGAGTATTAAATTAAACGATTACAGAGCGCGTGCTCCCGTCGACAAACATCGCAGCGCCGGATGTTTTTGCACGATGTCGCCCAGCAGAAACATTTTAGTTACAACCTTTTCAGAAAAGAGCAGCGACTTCAAAAAAGAGCGAAAACTTCCTGAATTACTTCTTCTCTTTTCAAAAGCCCTATAGATAAGTCTTAGCACCAGATAAGACTCTCCAACACGGAGACTTGCATGCATAAACGTTTTGTTATCACAGCCGCTGACATGAAGCGTGGCAGAATTGTTATCATGTCTACGACCAGCTGTTTTTTGCACGTGAATTGCACGTGACACCCAGGAAAAACAAGCGCAGTCCTGCATGCACGGGCCCGGATGCACGCGTCGCCTGCATCGAGGCAAGACGTGAAGGAGAATTAACGCAGACTGGGCGTCCGTTGACACCGAACTGAAAGTTTTATTGAATATTACTGTTTACATATGTGAAAACATTGCACCACAAAAAAGCTACAAGAAGAAAGCAAATTACACTAGTATAAAGACAAGATTTGGAACCCCTGCAAGTCCGACGTGGACAGCCCCTCTACTGTAAGTGCACGTTTGTAATAACTTATTTAATGCACCACAAAAACATGCTTTGGTGCCCGCTGTCACGTGAACCAAGCGCAAAAAACGCAGTTCAGGCAGGAAATGACTAGAGCACCCAACAAGGAGGCTGTGTCTGTGTGCCTTCTTTTACTGCACCCACGCCTTTTGTGCGTATTTCATGTTGCAAATGCACAAAAACACCCACTATTGCTCACTTCAGCACTGTTTGGGATGGATTAGGCATACCGTGTGGGGCGGCCACACTAGGTTAGACATGGGACCGACCAGTGGACCCATGTAGGCTGCCTACTCCGGCCCGACGCCGTATGTAGGAAACTGTAGGCTCCAAATGGGACCGATTAGTAGATCAATCAAGGGTTTCCTGCAAAGGCCGGACGTGGGCTGTTTGTATTTGCCCAATCATACCCAGGTGGTGTGATGACGATCACTTCACATGGAAGGTCATTACAGTCTCGTACGTTTCCTTGAGCGGTTTGTGTGTATGTGAAGCATCAACGCGCCACATCTATTCACAGACGTGTAAACGCACAAATGGTAAATGCATCGAGCCAAATCAGAATGAATCTCAGGTGTCGCTGACGTGCTGTAGAGCTCCAACTCACAAGCAAGCGATACATGCTACAGAAGTTGGGCATGTTTAAAGTTTAAAATATTCGTCCAATGTCCCCATAGTGAAGTAGAATTGTAGCAAAGAAGTGATTATTACCATCCATACAAACGCAGTCATACGGCAACGACGGAAAGCATTACAGCACAGAAAATTCATAGTTCATGTGAAGGCTTCGTAACAGAAAAATTAATCCTGGCCATCCCAGTACATGGCCGTATGCTTGTGCTTGTGTGGATACAAAACTGAAATATCTTGGAATAATTATTTGTTCTAAAGTTAAGCGGAATGCTCACATACTATACGTAAACAACAGCTTCAACGTTGCACCACTGCAACTAGGCTTGCAGCCTACACGTCGCTGCAGGTCTGTCGCACATTTGGCACACCACACCGAAGATCTGCAGAAGAAAGCCCTAAGGCGTATCTATAGTGCCTGTAACAACGACCTCTGTCACTGACCCCGAAAACTGATTTAGCGTCCCAACTATAGAAGTTAATCGGGAATTACATCACCTTCAAATTATGTTAACATCGTTATGTAAAAAAAATGTTATCAGACAACAACATGCAGTTTATCAGATCGTTATCGCCTTCAAATGATGTTCAACATCACGAGTTCAAACAAAAATTTTATTCGGCAGTTGCATGTAGTCTAGCAGGTCAAGAGAAAAAATCAGTAAGCTCGTGAAAACAGCTGTGATGGCACAGATAAACACTCCTGAATGCCTGCCGTTTTTCAGTTTTCTCTAAAACAATTGCTAAAGAGCAATGCCCTTCCGAAAGAGATCGGCAGTACGTCCCAGGTTGAACTTTCTTATCCGCCGTGTAAGATTATTTTTACAAAGAGCGTTATTTTCCTCATTTTACTCTTTTCGTTCTATCTGTCTGTTGAAATGTCGCCGCGGTGACTCAGGGGTTGTGGCGCTAGGATGCTGACCCGAAAGACGCGGGTTCGGTGCCGGCCGGTGCGGTAGAATATCGATGAACGCGAAATTCTAGAAGCCCGTGTACTGTGCCGTGTCAGCGCATGTTAAAGAGCCCCAGGTGGTCGAAATTTCCGGAGCCCTTCACTACGGCGTCTCTCATAGCCTGATTCGCTTTGGGACGTCAAACCTTAATAATCCAAACCAAACCAATTATTTAAATGAGCACTTTACTGTCCGGATGTCACCCACCGCGCATTACGCACGTGCAATTCTTTTCAGTATCGTCACGTTTGCCAAATGCTCGTTCCTTGTCATATGTCACCGATTTCATTATGGAGGTTGTTTTTTTTTGTTGTTGTTGCTCTTACAGCTGCAAGATGTTGAACTTGAGCCTGTTCATTCACAGCTACGTGTCGCGCATACCTTTACTGCGAAAGCAGTGCTAGTTTCCCCGCCCCCCCCCCCCCCCCCCCTTTTCCGTGAATCTGATGATTGCTGAAGTGAAGCCTCCACTCTCCAGAAGCGTCAACCCCCCCACGCATCCCCCTTGGTAGGGGGCTGCCCATCCGCCCACCGTCCCCCTCCAGAAGAGCCACCACCACCCATTTACCCAACTACCCAACTCTAGCCACCAGAGGCGCCACCCACCACCCTACACAAGGCCTCCACTCACTAAAAGCCCACGCAGCATCGCAACGAACAAGCGACGGCGAAATCGAACTCAGACGCAGTTTCAGCTTAGAGTAAAAGCATCAAAGTAATCATCAGGGGTAAATTAATCTGCGTTTATGGTTTTGGTGGGGTTTAGCGTCCCAAAGCGACTCAGTCTATGAGGGACGCCGTAGTGAAGGGCTCCGGAAATTTCGACCACCTGGGGTTCTTTAACGTGCACTGACATCGCACAGTACACGGGCCTCTAGAATTTCGCCTCCATCGAAATGCGACCCCCGCGGCCGGCATCGAACCCGCGTCTTCTGGGTCAGCAGCCAAGCGCCACAACCACTGAGCCACCGCATCTGCTTTCGCCGAGTGGTCGCGTCAGATGTCTTATTGTCCCTTAATTTTTTTTTTTTAATATATAATTCACTTCTGGTATTTGCCTTTTTCTGCCGTTCAACCAATTTAGTTTTGAATCATGCACCTGCAGTCGTGCGCGTGCCGCCTGGGCGGAAGTATATTGACTAAGTAAGGGTAATAAAGATAAACAGGGCGATAGATACAACTTCCAAGCACTTGGAAGACCGACAAGACTCAGCGCCGGCTTGATACCGAGAGGCGGAAGCGGCCGCCATTTCCAAGGTCGCGTTCGTATACGTCACTGCTGGAGGCAAGCCTCGGCTTAGGTTGGCGCATTTGTTTCAGCGCGCCGGTTGAACTGTGGTGTCATGGTCTGATGACAATGAGAACGCTGTCACATTCGAAAGCAGCAAGCCGCTTTTTTAGAGTTCTTAGATATCTTGGCTTGTGGTAAAGACATGAGATGCAACGGCAGCTGGTACTGAAGAGGAGTTGGAAAAGTGTGTTGTGAAAAATTCCTTGAGAAGGTCTTCAGCTGAATATGTATGAACAACGTCGCATGCTTTGAAGAGCCACTGAAAGCTAATTAAAGTTCGCTTATACCAGTTACAGAGCTCTAGTGAAAAAGTGGCTGGTCCACTAAAAACGCAGCTTTTATTTATCCTTTGTACAGTGCTAACGCCAAAACTGGGAGATGTAGCAGAGCATGAGTTTACGTATGCATGTACATACAGACCGAGAATTAAAACAAACAAAAACTACCTCAATGACATAAACAAACAAAAGTTTGTTACATTAAACGGTACACTTTCATCATACAACACACAAACTGGCGATTATAGTTTTTACTGCATACAAACAACGGGTATTGGTCAAATGTTTAGGGGAAACCCCCAAGGTGGAGTAGATTTGTAATAAGGGAGTAATTACTCATTGCCATCCACCCAAGTGCAGCCATACGGCTACAAAGGAAAGCTGTACAGCTTTTCTTTGCAGCCGTATGGCTGCACTTGGGTGGATATCAATGAGTAATTACTCCCTTATTATAAACAACAGGTATTGTCTCACACCCGTTTCGACACTCTGCTGAGACTTCGCAATGCCAGTGACTTCCATCGGACAGTCACGGAATCCCTAATCGATTCGACGCCATTTCAACGTCACGAGTTTGAACTGAGTGCCGGGAAAATAAACTCCATTTCCGGCTTCAAATTTCTCACTAACAAATGCGTGTTTTGGTGTCAAATAAACGCCAGCACAGCCACAAAATCCAAATGGTCGAATCTTATTGAGGTCGAAAATTGGTCGTAGTCGCCCTCATCTAAGTGTTCTTGTCCCTCATCGACTCTTTAACGCCGTCAAGCGGCCTTTGATTGTCACAGCGGTGAGCTCGTGTTCCGGTTCTTGAGCAACAATGCCGCAGCTCCATGGCACAGTCGCAGGACATCCAACTTAGTTATGCTTGGTTCTCTCTGCGGAGCAAAAACTCGAAAGTAGCTCCTAGTTCACGAATGAGTTTAATTACTTTCCCCTCTTTCTTTTTACGCCTACAGCCACCATAGGACTCAGCGAAGAGCAGATCCAGATGCAGAAAACCGCCTCCGACTTCGCCGAAAAAGAGTTTCTTCCATATATGCAGGAATGGGACGAAAAGGTTTGTCCGAAAGTTCGCTCACTAATTTGAACTTATTTAACTTGTATGCGCTCTTCCGTCTTTCTTTAGTTATAGTGACCACGAACAATGTGGTTTTGTCTCCACTTGTGGAACCTGCAACATTTTTTCCCTCTAAAAACCTATCTTACTTTTTACTGAGACACTCTGTAAACGCGACATTCAGTCATGGATTTCCACTGAGGTGGCGGCTCCACCAGCCTTGCATCCACTTCTTTGGGAGCCGTCGAATATCGCGAATTGGGAAGCAAGAAATGGGATGAGAGGAAAGGAAAGGCGCAGAAACTGTCTCACATCTCGCTAGGCTTGGAAGGAATGAAGTACGGAGTGAAAGAAGGAATAGAGAAAGCGTCGCCGTAGTGGAGGGCTTCGACCGCCTGGGGATCTTTAACGCGTGCTGACATCAAAACGCGGACGTTGCAGCAGGGATTCGATCCCACGTCCTCGCGCTCAGGAGCCGAACGGTCCAGCCACTGAAACACAGCCGAAGTATTCAAAGTTTGGATCCATGCAGAACAAAATAAAATATTGACGCTCAATATTTAACGCTCAAACTTTTCATCGATATTCTTCGGGGTATTCTTTGGTGCTTTCAACTACCCTCATGGAATATGGTGTTTGTCTGTCGTCGAGTAACCTGTCCGAAAACCAGCCCGTTCCCTTGATACAAGTCTAAGGTATTCTGGTTTTGCTAGTGAATACCTGAGTAACTACCTACCAAGGAATCGGCAGTAAGTTAATCGCTCTGAAATTTTAAAGTCTAACGTTGCCTTTATTATGGATTAATAAGATGCACATTTTTTCCTTCTCCGATAAGCTGAGGACATGAGCACACAGTACAGAATATTACAAGTTTTTCTAGCACAAAGTCTCCTTCTTCCCTCTCCCCTTATCTTCATACGAATTTCCATTATCTCTGGCGTCCTTGCAGATTTATAGTCGGGCACGAAGAAAAATTTTGGGCCCTTCAGAAACTCTCCAATTTCTTGTTTCATTTTAAGCTTTTGCACCTCACAGCGCAATGTATGCATTTTCAGAAAATTTTGTATAAATAAGGTTAATAAAGAATCCTCAGAAAAAGTATAAACAACGGTAATAAAAACGTGACTCAAATCGACACCTAACGCTCGAACGGCGGTTCCTCCAAATATTATGAATTAGTCTGTACGACTGGAAGCAAGCTTATAATTATACGGCGTGTGGCTAAGCGAAAAAAAAAATATATTTCGTTGCTCTCACGTCCCAGACAAAAAAACAAACACCATTGGGCCCAAATGGGCACTCCAATCAGGTCCAATGGGATGAAATGGATTCATTATATAAGCCAATCGGACTCATGAATCCAATTGGGTAGCCCAGTTCATAGCCCTGCCCCGCCCTCTTAAATCGAGCTCAACGCCTCCCCCCACCAGTCCAGGGATACCATAAATTCCCTTTGGCCCCTCCCGAAAAAAATTTCTGGATACGTGCCTGAAATACCGTACTACAGTTTTAATTGGCTGATACAAATTTTCTCTGAAGCGAGGTGTTTTCTATGCCGCTTTTCCATGAGGTACGCAACGCCGTAGAAGGTAACTAAACAAAAAGAGTTGCCGAACTTTTAAAGTACTCGAAAAGATTAGCCGTCTAACAGTAATTTCATGGTGTAACAGTAGCGCACAAGGAACACGAGGGACGGAAAGGGAACGACCCAGACAAGCGTCGTGTCTGCGTCGTTCCCTTTCCGTCCCTCGTGTTCCTTGTGCGCTATTTTTACATCATGAGCGTTATCCAACTTGCCCAACTTTCGGCTTTGCTCAACAGTAATTTTTCGTCTTTTTAGGCCCCTCATCGTCCGTGACTTGTGCTAAACTTTTTTCCCGTGAACAATAAAATCAAACAGACCAATTTAAAACATCTCGCATAAAATAAATGTTCTTGCATACGGACGTCACAATGAAAAGAGAACAAGGCATTAAAAATGTTCAGACCGGAATAGGCTTGGGCAGGTTGGTAATTATTGTAACACAGTAATAGCACGGGCAGAACACAGGACAAAGACGAGACGGGACAGCGCTATACAAAATTGGTACAGTCGTATACGAAATTCCACTTTCACGTGGTAGGCACTGTCTGTAGGGCAAACGGGTAGTAGGTGTTTGAATGTGCGCCTCCTAGATCACAACAAAAATTCAGGGGGGGCACTTTGTTGACCTAAAATGCGGTGAGGTGAAAGCCTTAAGCGCGGTGTTCCTGCTTGTCACTTAAGGTGTTAGGCTTCGCCTCTAGGAGTCAAACGCGACAGCGTCTCGCAACGCTGCCAGGGAGTCCATAGAACGCCATCGCCCGTTGAAATTGAAATTGGTTTTTGAGGAAAGGAAATGGCGCAGTATCTCTCACATATATCTCGGCGGACACCTGAACCGCGCCGTAAGGGAAGGGAGCAAGGTGGGAGTGTAAAATGGGAGAGAGAAAGAGGTGCCGTAGTGGAGGTCACCGGAATAATTTCGACCACCTGGGGATCTTTATCGTGCACTGACATCGCACAGCACACGGGCGCCTCTTGCGTTTCGCTTCCATCGAAACGCGGCCGCCGCGGTCGGGTTCGAACCCGGGTACTCCGGCTCGGTAGACGAGCACCTTACCACTGAGCCACCGCGGCGGGTGGGCGGGTTCGGTTGTAGGCCTTGCTTATCGGTAAATTGGTTTTTGAGGAAAGGAAATGTATCTTTCTCGCATATCTGGGTGGACACCTAAACCTCGCCCTAACGGGAAGGGAGGAAGATTGGAGTGAACGAAGACACCGTATTCACTAGGCGCGCCTTTGTTCATTGCAAGCCATCGAGCTGGCATGGCGGAGTGGTTAGCATGCTCGTCTCGCACTCCGGAGACCGGGGCTCGATTCCCTAACTCGACCAATTTCCTACTCGGTTTTATTTATTTATCTGGCCTGACTAGAAGGGTTAATTAGGCTAATTTGGTAATTACGCAATTAACTAAACTCATTCCCACTTACTTGCAGCATCACTATACGATCCCTTCAATTGGTTGCATGGTTACTAGCCAAAGTACAATTGGCCCCGTTTGAAATTCGCGCACTGTGACGTCATGACCGTTTCGACCAATTGAAAAGCGTGACATTTTTGTCGACAACTCCTGCTTACAACGATGAGCCATTAAAGGCTTCCGCCTTAAAACAGTTAGAAACATCACTGACGACCATCTGGAGGCCCATTGCAAAAAATGTGACGCAGCACCACCTTGTCAGCTCCTGTTCGATAAGACCGTCATATCGTATCGGCACCATAACGACTTGACTAGAGAATAAAGGAAGCGTGTGAGATAGCACGGGCAGTAGGAGATCAATGCGTCAGCAGGCCGTCTGTGGTGTTATCAAAGAAAAATCTCGATTTCATGGCATGACGGAATGTGGCATTTAGTTACGTCTTTTCATCTTTCTATCGGCTGTATCAGTTGTGTATGTATGCTCCAAGTCTGCAATAAATCCGCTGTGTTGAAAGTTAGCGCTCTCCCTAGTCTTTGTCCTGCGTTCTTCCCGCGCTATATTACTGTGTTACATTAAGAATAGATTAAAAAACTCAGGTCTGAAACCAACCGTGAATGGTGTACGTGAACCCGAACCGGAACGGAACCGCCCATTTCATCAAAAGAAATCCCGTTCAACACCCTAGCTGCCACCCGAAAGAACGCTTCCCGCGTTTTCCTTCGCTGCCACATGCAGTAAATTATATGGGGTCTAGCGCAGAGGGCATCTCCGGAAATGAGCGCGTTCATGCATTTGCCCACGAACTTAGCGTCAGGGCGCCGGGCCTCACTAACCCACATTCACTCACACCCAAAAACGAGCCTCCTGACAACCACACCGTCATACAGCGCTAAAGGGAAAGCCGCATGAATACCCTCCTCCCCACTTCACACTAGACCATGCTTACGGAGCATACATTGGCGACAACTTCAAACTGATTCCCATCCCCTCAGTTCGTTTACTTTTTTCCATCCCACCCACTTCCCTTCATACACTGTACCCCCCCCCCCCCCCCCACACACACACACACACACGCTCTATCACTACAGCTGGGCATGCCCGCATTCCATCTGTGTGCCGTCCAATCACACACCCACTCCAACCTCCCGGGAGAGGGTCCTTCTGGCCACACGAGCTGGTGAAGGGCTATGCTGGAGAGGAAGCCAGAGGACTCTTGGTCTGAGCTCTCCCATGAAGGTTTTTGTGCGTTGCATATTGCAATCACTCAGTTTAGCCCTTGGGCTAGGCCGGGCAGCCACCAAACCACGTGACGTGACGTCACGACAGCCGGAGGAAAAGCTGGGCCCCAACTCGCGCGGTCGCGCGCGGCCGCAGCCATCACCTGACTCCCGCTCCTCCCGCTAGGGGCGCTGCGCCGGCGCGTGACGTCACGGAGGAAAAGCTGGGCCCCAACTTGCGCGGTCGCGCGCGGCCGCAGCCACCACTTGACTCCCGCTCCTCCCGCTAGGGGCGCTGCGCCGGCGCGTGACGTCACGGAGGAAAAGCTGCTGAGAAAATCGAGTGCCGCCAAGCAATACCTCGCGCAAAAAGACCGCGCAATATGCAACGCATTCTTGGCTTAACCAAGCTAAGCCTGGGCATCTTTTTTTCTATTATTAAATAAAGTTTACCCTTCACCCTCTCCGCCCCGATCGCCACGAAGCGAATACACCGCGTACGCAGTAAACTACTTGGTTACCGGTCCTTCTTTCACCCATTCCCTGCCGGCGTTGTTGAGGTGTACAGAGCCGATCACACCTGTCTAGAGCGCTCGAGCGATGCCGTCCGGTGGAAATAATGCGAAATTCTAAAGAAGGCATTGACTTTCACTGATACTACTTGCGCTGGGGAGAAGCCTAATAAACATGTACCACACAGGCACCTGCGCCTTACCCCATGAAAAGCAGCTGCGATAAGACTTAACTTCATCTGCTCCCCAGCACACCGCTCGAGCGCTCTAGACAAGTGTGATCGACTCTGGACATCGGGAACCGAGACAGTTACTGCACCTTTCCATTCCCCGTAAGCGATCTTCATTTCCCGGAGTCTTCGGCGCGTGCTTCGAGCAAGTTGCTCGCAGAGATGTGCAGAGTGCGAGGCGCGCTTCTGCGTTGGGATCAATGGGTACACGCTCGCTGGCGTCGCAGGAGATCTTCCCCGTGGAGGCGATGCGCAAGGCCGGCGAGCTGGGCTTCGGCGGCGTGTACATATCCGACGAGTACGGAGGGGCCGGCCTCAGCAGGCTCGATGCCTCGGTCATCTTCGAGGCCCTCGCCAAGGGATGCGTCAGCACCACCGCCTACATCACGGTGCACCAGTGAGTCCACCCCTTCTGCTCCAAGCACGGACCATAGCTGTAACTACTTTTAAAGGCGCTAGGACGCGCATTTTAAAGCGCATGGTTTGTTTTTCTTTTTGCTTATAACCGCGCGCGCAGGGGGACGGCATAACTAGAGAAAATACACTCTAGTGTGCTTTATAATGTCATTTCTCGTGTCCACATTTTCGGGCGACTGCGCAACACCGTTTGTGCGATCAAATTAGGATGGGGTGGAGCTGTTGCACGGAGCCTTCCCCAGAGGATTTAGAAAGTGGTCATCCGGTTACGTGACGGGTTAACGGTCACCTGATAGCGCGCGACCGTGTGCTCGTTGCGATCGGTGTGGTACCTCAAGCTACCATAAAGCCTCTCGCGCTGAGCGTTTACTGCACACCTTAGGCATTCGAGAGACAGGAGTAGGCCACAACTTCCGCCGACTTTAGCGTGTTACGCGACGCGTGTAAATAACTGTTTTTTTTTTTTCCAAGGGAGTGCCTACACTAGCCAAGTCGGAACGTTTAGACGCCTATACCAAGCCCTGCCGGTGGCACAGCAAGACAAAAGCCCTTTGTAAACGGCTGACGCGCTGCATCGCACGAAGTTGCATGTGGTGTGTTTCACAGAGCAAGCACTCTTACTGCATTTGTTATTTATCTATCTCTCCCTCTCTCGGCACCGACTGGCTCTCCGCTGTTTCCGTGCCCGCTACTATGGCTTCGATACAATTGACAGAGCGCCTGCTACACTGCGCGAAGTGTGATTGTGTGTGGCTGGGAACTATGTCCTTTGCGACAGAAATAGTTCGCCACAACCACGGCCAAGCCGATCCTGCTTGCTCGAGTTCGACTCACAAAGAGGAGTAAAGCAAGTATATAGGAGTAAAGCAATTCATTAGGCATGTCTTCCCCACGCGCTTACGCTACAAGCATTCCCAGGCCGTCAAGTTTATTATTGTTACAGCTGAACTTCGTTATAACGTAGTCGAAGGGGCTCTGCGATTTCTTCGTTATGGCCGTTGCTTCGTTATAGCGGTACGCAATAGCTGCACAGCTGACGTTTAGAGTGCCGCCAGCAGGCGTTGCGGGGAGCCTTCAGGACGCGCACAGAACGCCCACCACGAGGTCGAATAAACGTACACCAACCGAATATGCTGATTTGCCAACGAGCGCCCATTTCTACAGCGGTCCGCATGGGCTTCAAGGGCTGGAAGACTGGTCTCTCAGGAATGTGACAGGAAGAGACTTATTCAGAATTTTCAGGAAATATTTAGCTCTGCTTTTCAAGGTGCCGAAGCCGATGCGAGCCGCTGCAAAAGAGGGCGCGCGGCGGCAATTTCTTCTACTTCGTGAGCACTCATTTTGGTTGGCTCCGTCGCACAGCTCACGTGCAGCCGCGCCACAATACTTCACCGCACGACACGAATGCCTCGTAGAGAACGCATACACCGGACCGAATTAAAGCCACGTTCCGTCAACGGAAACCGTTGTACGCGCAACCAGCGAGACGCAGTTACCGTCCATGCAGCGAAAACAAAAACTAAATTGCACGCGGAAACACTGAAGCACAGTGCACTCGCAGCAGGTCGTATGCAGCGAAAAGGTTGGGGAAAGAAGGAACTCCAATGCTCTGCGATACGCACCATTACGATTCGATACACTCTGTGCGAAACGGCTTTTGGGTTCGTTGTATCTGGCATTCGTTCTAACTGGAGGCTCATCATGTTCCATTGTAAAAACGAGACATTAAATACATGGACTTCTACGGGAGCTTCCGAGGTAGCCATTCTTTTGTTATATCCATTATTTCGTTATAAACTGTTTCCTTAGAGAGAGGTTTGGCTGTATTATTATTAATGTATTTTGAACATATAGCAGTATATATTTAGGCGAAAAAGTGCTCCCGCCATCTTTCTTATTCACGTACGTCAGTGTCTAAACAGAAGCGTTCCTACTGCTTTGTATACGAAATGTGTAAACGGTGCGTAACTTAATGCGACTACTTTCTCTTTGTCCAAACTGAAAGCCTCCAAATTTTGCTCTCTCTTCGCGAGAGCATACGTTTAATGCGAACGCATTTGGCGTTGCAGCATGGCGCTGTGGATGATTGACCAGTACGGGACTCACGAGCAGAAGCAGCGATGGCTTCCCGATCTGTGCTCCATGGAAAAGTGCGCTTCCTACTGCTTGACCGAGCCAGGTGAGTGGTCTCTGTAGTCTCTGGCGCGCTCTATGGGCCCAGTACGGACATTATCAATGCGACAGCATTAGAAGAGTCATCGAGGGAAAAATGCATCGTCGATCACAAATTCCCAGGACCGGAAGTGACGTCACCAGACCGGAAAGAACATATAATCACCAGCCAGATGACCTGAAGAGATGTCTGGTTGTGGGCAGATAGAGGTGTGATCATCATCACCCTGACATCGCCCACTGCAGGACAAGGGCTTCCCCCATATCTCTTATATTAACCCTGCACCGTGCCAGCCGCGGCCACCTTACCCCCGCAACTTCTTATCTCGTCCGTCCATCTAATTTTCTGCCGCCGCCTGCTAAGTTTGTCTTCTGGCATCCAGCTCACTCCCTTCTGTAAAAGGGATTGCGCGTGCAGGGGTCACCTTTCACAACCATGAAAGAATGACACACAACTCGGTGTAAAGGCATCAACAGTTTTTAATGCTATCGAAGCGCCAACACGTGATGTAGTTAAGTGTCATTGCGATTTTTTTTAGTGCCCGGCTGCAGGTTCGCTACATCAGATTTCCCGCTTGTAGCTTTTGGCGTCACCAGCAAGCCGCTATTTACTTCAGGAAATGAAGTAAGCAAATCAACACAGTAAACCAACTGCCTCGCTTCACTGATTTTCGGATCCAACCACGGCAGGAACGACAACAACACAAACCGTAATCTGTTCATGCTGAGCTGGGATGGCCGCGATTTGGCCGCAGAAACGACGATGATCGTCATAATTAATCAAGTGGCCCTTTTGCCCCAAACCCTAAATTGCACCTACGGTCGTGAATAAGTGCCGACTCGTAGCAGCTTGCAAATGGCCAAATTACCGCAGAAACAAAGGCTCTTTTGTCGTATATGTTAGAAAGGCTTCCCTGGTTTCGTGCCGAAGATAGCAGCGAGGACAATGCATTTGGTTCGAGACCACGCGAAAGTTCCTCCTGGTAGGATAGCTTCGCCGCATTGTAGAAACGACTTTAGGAGAACGGCATGCCTGCAAAGTGGACTTCACCACACAACATAAATGCCCCCTGGTAAGGTGGCTTCACTGCAGAGCATCGGAGTAGTTGGGAGAATAGGTACGTCAGACTCGCAACTGCAGACTAGTAACTACCAAACGCCGCTGTCGTCCCTGTTTTGCGCGACATTCACAAATTCTCGCGGAACGAATGAAAGAAAGGGGTCTCGGTTGCGAGATTGCGGGTGCGCACACCGGTCCGTCCCTCCTTTTCTGTCGTGCAGCTCCGAGTTGCCCCAACAACCACCCACAACGGCAGCCACCGCCCGCATTTGACGTTTTTTTTTTTTTTTTTTTTTCAGTCTCGAGTGGTGACATGCTTTCGAGCGGAATAGAAACTCGAGATTTATGGTGATCGCCCAAAAGTTTCTCAAAAGTACCCGGTAGGGGGAAAAAAAGTCACTGTGGTCGCATCGTGGGTAAGCGCACGAAAGCTGGGAATAGCGGACGGTTGTTAACTGTTTTTAATGTTTGGCAGAAACTTCAAAACACAGGCCTAATACCAAACATTCACTTTGCATGAAATTTATTGAAGATAAAAAAACGTAATATTAATCCTCTAAAGGACCTTTTTTTTTAAACTGTAACGAAATGGTAATTTTTTTATTATGGGAAACGGTAATATGCTTTATGAATAGCATAAAAAAACGCCACAATTTCTTTTTCAGTAGAACAATCTTTATTCGGCAGGCAAAACTAAAAAACTGTGCTGGACGTGTCCTACTCGCCTTAAACCGGGCACTGAGTGTCATAAACGGCATGATGAGCTGGACTCGTCTTGAGGCAAAAGCGACCATAGCTTATGACAAGTGTGGTTCGCTGAAGTCTGCTAGGGGCTTATAAGAACTGAACACACAGACAGTGCAGGCAATCGGTGCGCAGCTATGATTCCGCAGCAGAATCCACGTTTTTCCACCTAGCACTGGCTGAGCCTAATACGATATCCACCATTCATGCCATTCCCATGGTGAATGAAGCATTCGAGAAACTCGCCTGGAAGATGGCTCCTCTCTTCCCTGCGGGTAATAATGAGTAACTTTGTGGATATCCACAACAAACACAGGAACAGAGCACTCCCATCTCTTCACGTGGTTTGAATGTTCCCACTTTCTTCCAACAACGTGCACAAGCACGTTGAAGACATGTACAGTGTGTGCGAAGCGATGCTGCAGAGCAGTTTGCTTGCATTGGCACAGGAAGCGGCAGTGACGCTGCTTCGATCAGCACGACGGCCAAGCGGGATGGCGACGACTACATCCTCAACGGTACGAAGGCATTCATCAGCGGCTCCGGGGCCAGCGAGGTGTACGTGGTGATGTGTCGGACTGGGGGGCCGGGCCCCAAGGGCATCTCCGCGGTTGTCGTCGAGAAGGGTACGCCGGGACTCAGCTTCGGCAAGAAAGAGAAGAAGGTACCGCACGCACGCCTTCCCCATCTGTGCTCACCCGACAGAGTTAGCTGAAGCTGCACTCTGATATGAACGTTTTTGCTAACTGACGCACATTTTGGTATCGCCTCTTGATAGTCAGCCGTTACTCTTGACAGACAGCCGTTACTCCGGGGGTCAAATATACGGCATGCTAATCTGTCAACATCGAGACTGTTTTCACATCACGTAATTCTGACCAGTATTGAGGGTAGCTATTACCATCAAAATCAAGATAACATACAACATTCCCGCAACATTTTTGCAGCCAGGGTGCTTTGAGATAAAAAGCATTCTCTTGAAAGAGATTAGGATGCTTGTTGGAGCTGTGGGTTGTTAACTCTGCATCCCCCTTAGTTTCAAGCATTCTCTGCAGTACCACGATGGCACCGCACAAGACAAGCACAACCGCCACCACGCTTTAGCCATATATAGGGCCCTTTGTTGTCGGGTTTTATTTTTTCCTGAATTTGGGGGGATGGGGATGAAAAACGGGCAATATTTTTCAAGCTCAAATGTGGGTACAAATCGTATTATTCAGAAAAAAATTTTCCGCAGTTTGGGTTTTTTTGGGTCTTGCGGAGGTGAGGGTGGTACATGACTACACCTTACCTTACCAACAAACAGCCCAGCCAAGTGCCAGCGGCCATTGCATCGATAAACAAAGCTGACCACAACGCAGATCTTTTCCTCTTTGTGGGCGCTGCAAAGCAGGATGTATAAGAGCAGGAACCTTCCAGCTCCATTGGGCATGCGATGCAAAATGCCCCCATTCACGGACACTTTTACCTCCGGTTCGTTCCGTTCACTGGCTATCTCCCAAGCTGAGTCAACAGCGTAAGCATGAGTAGCTGTTTAGCAAGCAAGCCAGCAAAGTACCAAGTCTTTTGTTATGCAATATTCTTTTGTAATTGAAGTATTTTGTTATTTATGGACGCATGTATAGCTGTGTATGTGGTAGCCATCATGGTATTTGTGGTTACATTAAAGTTATAGAACCACACATGACATGATACTTGTCTCATGACAGTCATGACTAATTATGAATCATTAATTAATAGGTGATCTTTGGTATATGGGGCTGCCGTGATGTGTGTGGCAGCTGTGTATGTGTGCACGAGCCGTGACCAGTCATGACTTCAGGTGTGCCATTAGTGTAGTCATGGTTATGATTCATAAGTAATTAACAAAGTAATTAATGAAAACAATGGTATTGTATGACATCACGTCATAGTGACGTCTCAATGACATAGGTGCGATTACGCCAGGTAGTGATAGTGTGTTGTGCGCCAATTGGCTGAAGCGTGTGATGTCACCCATGGCGTGATGTGTGTCACTCACAAGGAGGTTCTTACTCTATGGCACTCAGCCAACGGTGACTAGGTGTCCTCTAAGTTTTTTTCACATCTTTCTCGGGCAGCTCGGCTGGAACTCGCAGCCAACACGGATGGTCATCTTCGAGGACTGCCGGGTGCCAGTGTCGCATCGCCTCGGTGAAGAAGGCCAGGGCTTCCACATCGCCATGGAGGGCCTCAATGGGGGCCGCATCAACATAGGTGCGTCCACAAACTAAGCATCTTCTCAGGCCCTGCTCCTTCACACTCTGTACCATTGAAAGGGACACTGAGACAAACTTATCTCCAAGATGGAGAGTTTATAATGTTTGTAGTTAATGTGGCCCGAAAGGGACACGGACGGAAGGAACGAGCAAGATGAGATGAGCGCCGACTACGAAATGATTTATTTTAAGCTTAAGGTTAGGAATGCAATACCGGCCATGTGAGGTGTTTTGAATGCAATATTTGTACCCACGGTTTTTTTTGTCCGTGTAGGTGTGTTTGCATGCGCATTGACATGACTAGAGACCGGATTTTAGGCAAATGCCTATTTTTTTCAGCGCTTCGTAGACGCACCATTTTTACATATGAGCACGAATTAGGTGTTGACAATATGTTTATTACTCTTTTTATAGTGCCTATAAATGCCTATTTTGGTGTCAGTGCCTATAAATGCCTATTTCCGACGTCAGTGCCTAAAAATGCCCTATTTTACAGAAAAGGGGCCTGAAATACGCTGTGGTTTTGCTTTCAGATTCTGTTTGCTTTCGAATCCATTTCGGTTTTCAGTAGAACACACACGTGGCAACATTAGATGACCTCGTCAGTTGGCTGTGGTGAACACTGCACCTACGTCGGCTGCGTACACAATACCAACCACGCCAGCCGAAAATATCGAAGCAAACTTTTTCCTATTTTCTGCCATTTTATAGTGGCAGCTTGTTGATGAATTTGGCTGTTAAAGTGGTACTTGACCAGATGGCACCACAAATGACAACATATTTATTAATGTTGAAGCATCGTGTATGCCTGCAATAAATAAGTTCAATTCCTGTGTGAGCGAAGACTGAACTCATTTGTCAGATGCTTTGAACTGACAACGTTTCTATCAAATTCTATATACATGGCCTCCTGTTAAGGTGTTCATTGTTTCTACTTTTGTGCACAACAAGCGAATTGTTTCTTTCGAGGTACACCAAAGTGTTTTTAAAGGGTTGATAACCGTCCCTTTTGCTCTGCTGAAGCATATGTATTGTATGAAAAGTTGCGTGGCAGCCTTAAAAAAAAACTGCTTCTAATGTTCGCACCTTGCTTAAGGTTCCAACTCATTCTTGCTGCGTTTTTTCTTTTATTTTACGGCAGATATTGCGCGCTGAAGTTCGGAACTGTGTGCACTTCTGATAAAGTTTATAGTGCCTATTTTTCTCCGTTAGGTGCCTAAAATGGAATTTTAGCCGCCTATTTATGGTGCCTAAAACGCGCTTTTTAGTGCCTAAAAATCTGGCCTCTAGACATGACACACCAACTGCTGTGGTGTATGATGTATAAAATAATGGTGCCAAGTTAAAATAAAATTAATCAGTAATCAGTTGGTAGTAGGCGCTCGTCTTGTCTTGCTCGTGCCTTTCGTCCATGTCCCTTTCGCGCCATGTTAACTTCAAACATGAGCCAACATGAACATGAACTCGCCATAAAACCCTAGTGCCCACGTACAATACTGAGCAGGCTGGTCAATTGAAACCTCTTTGCACATCGCAGCCTCCTGTTCCATGGGCGCTGCCGCTGCAAGCATCGACATCGTCACAGAACACATGAAGGTTCGGAAGCAGTTCGGAAAGCCCCTGGCATCTTTCCAGGTAAAAGCTTCAGCACAGCATGCCATTTTGTTTGAACAAGTTTGTACTCGCAAGCAACATGAACCCATTCCTAACGTCCTTGTGTTTCCCTGCGCAGCACAACCAGTTCTGCCTGGCCAGGATGGCGACAAAGCTCCAGGCAGCGCGCCTCATTGTGCGGAATGCTGCGGAAGCCATCGACGAGAACAGACCCGAGAAGGTCACCATGTGCTGCATGGCCAAGTTGCACGGAACGGAGGAGAGCTTCAAGGTCAGTCCTGGCCGCCCTTCTTCCTCGAGTCTCATGCTGGCAAGCTCCTCTTTTAATGAGTTGGACTTCTTCAGCGGCATGCATGTCCACTTCCTGAAGCATACGCGGGCAGAGAACAAATGGGGCTGAATGATCAAGGTGGCTGCAACGTGCAGCTGCACCACGCGTCAGCCAAGTGGGTAGTGCATTGAATCACATGTACGTGCAACAGATGCATTATGCAGCAGCAAAAGTGGCAGACAGCTTGGCGCGAATTCCGCCGCTTGGCCTCCATCGGTGCCCCAACACACAGTGCCCCAACCATGTTCGTACGTCAAAGAGAGTCCCTCCAAACGATGGTGTTGACTTACTGTTGTGGCGTAGCAGTCGACCGCCTTCACCTGCCAGGATGGCATCACAAGTGGAAGGCAACTTGCCCATGATGTCAGGCCAATGCCATCGTTTTGAGGGACCTTCTGTGAGGAGCAATTGCTGCTGCGCTCTCTTGGGCTGTATCCAACACTAGTAACGAAGTTGCACACAGGTGCAGCCTCTCTATAGGGCGTCCGCCACCGACAGCGAGGTCCTTGGGCACAGGCAGCAGTGCATCTCTTCACCCACTTGACACTAAACTGCTGGGTGTCAAGGATGCCACTAAGGTAAAGATGGTTGGCGAGACACATCTCGGTGAATAAAGCGATAAACCTGCAGGTGTACAGTCTTTGTCGAAAGTAACTAGGCAACGCTGCTAGCTTCCCAGGTGTGTAGTAGATACCTTACGACATCTCTAAAGACTACAAGGTCTTGAAAAGTGAGGAGAGGGGTTCTCCTCACTTTAGAAAGATTTAGAGCTGAAGGGTTACCACAACTGCTCCACTACATGGCTAAGAAAAGATTACTTATCAGTAAATTGAAGAGGCAGCAAGTGCCTCACTTCTGGGCGGACACCTCAACCGCGATGTAAGGGAGGGAAGGAAGGTGGGAGTGAAAGAGAAAGAGGTGTCGTTGCAGAGGGCTCTGGAATAATTCTGTCCAGCTGGAGATTTTTAATGTACACTAACATCGCACGGCACACGGGCACCTTGTGCGTTTCGCCTTCATGGAAAGGTGACCGCCGCGAGCAGGTTCGAACCCGGATACTTCGGCTCAGTAGCCGAGCGCCCTAGCCACTGAGCCACCGCAGTGGGTACATGGCTAAGAACAAGCACCGTTGCTTGATTACGTTTGGTAAAGAATGTGCGTACGCGAAAAGATGTGTACAACTGCACCAGATAATTATCCCCACAAAGGTGCCTGTATTCCATAAGGTAATCTTATAACCCTTTACTTACTCCCTTGATATGGCATGGATAGTCTAATCCTCTTACCTACGCTAGGCACATACGGTATATGTTTTACTTAGAAGGTACACGGGAAGAGGTTAAAGCCACTCTTAACGTAGAGAAAGGCAGATTTCACTGTGAAACGAAAAAAAAAAGGAGTAGAGCTTGAGAAAGGAGCCTGAAGCTCCTAGTTCATGGTGAAACTCGCTTTTCTCCCCGTTAAGAGCCGGTTTAACCATTCCTCGTGTTCCATCAAAGCATGACACACACTGTACATAACACGTTACGCTATCGCGTCATACCCTTAAGGGGGGACATGGGTCTTAGAACATTTTTTTTTATTCACAGACCAAATGCAATGAAACTGCACAGACTTATTCAGTTTTTTCTGATGATTTCAAATATGCAATTTGTTTACTTCTAGGCCAATTAGTTCCTGAGATATTAATTTATATCATGCCATTGTCTGCTGAAACAATAGAAAAAAAATGGACCTCCAGAAATTTAATTTTAATACGTGGGTAGATACTACGATGTGTGAGGAATGCAACGCTGGAAGCAGTTTTCAGTTTTTTGTCCGTGTGGATAAATGGGCTTAATAGTTAGTTTTCAAGTGAGTTAACCAGACATAAAGTGCCAGAAAACACATGACACACATGAAACTAACTATAAGCCCATTTGTCCACACGGACAAAAAACTGAAAACCGCTTCCAGCGTTGCATTCCTCACACATTGTAGTATCTACCCACGTATTAAAATTAAATTTCTGGTGGCCCATTTTTTTTCTATTGTTTCAGCAGACATTTTTAAGGATATATATTCATATCTCAAGAACTAATTTGCCTAGAAGTAAACAAATGGCATATTTGAAATCATCAGAAAAAAATGAATAAGTATGTGCAGTTCCATTGCATTTGGTCTGTAAATAAAAAAAAATGCTCAAAGACCCATGTCCCCCCTTAAGGCGGAGCTTAGGAGTCCCCTCCAATTTCTTTGCTCTGCATTCAGCAAAAGAACTCCGCCCTCCACGCGTCTAACTTACCGTATGTGTATTGCCGCTGCAGATCACCAACCAGGCCCTGCAGATGCTGGGCGGATACGGCTTCATCAAGGAGTACCCGGTGCAGCAGTACCTGAGGGACCTCCGCGCCCACCTCATCATCGAAGGTGCGCACCAGAGAAGCTAATTAGGAAGCGACTCACGCTCGCTAAAACCCAACGCTTTGCAATTTTCATGCAGGAACGAACGAGGTCATGCAGATGGTGATTTCCAAGGACATCCTCAGAGGGTGAAGACGGAGCTCAGCACACCAAACAACCGGTGTTCCCCTATTGGTATGTCTTGGCATTCGGCATACGCTTTTTATTGTATTTTGGTTCTGTTGGTATTGGCAGCTCCAGTATGTTTCATACTAGCCAGGGTGACCTGGACACAGCATGCGGTGGATGCAAACGTCGCCATAGAGTGGTACAGGTCCTTTAAGAAAGCGTTCAAAATACGCAAAGGATGGTGAACCGAGCATCCTTTTCTGTGCATATGGCGTCTTGCTGTGGCTGTTAGCACTTTAATGCGTCAGCACTGAACGCCCATGATTACATAAAGTGTCCGGCGTTGGCGTGTGAACCCTCAGTTGACCGGAGGCAAAGCGGAGAGGAAGGAGGGAGAGAGGGAATAAAGGGTGAGAGGCGACGGGTAGAGAGAGGGTCACTGCAGTCACCAATCATAGTCAACAGGTGGGGAAAGTGGAGCGGAGGTATGGCATGTAAGACGATGATATATCGACTGGACCCCGCCACCTACTCGCACGGTCTGAACCCATCCAGGAAATACATTAATGCTAACGCATACTCTGCCACATGAATCGCACCGATCATCTGATTTTTTTTTTCTTCTTCCCCCAGTGCCAACATACGACGTGCCATACAGTGCTGCGGTATGGATCTTCAGCCACCGTCGCATTGCTCGGACGGAGCATACGCTGCATGGGACGAAGGTCTCCAAGACGCACGAAGGCGTCCGCGATTGCTGACAATGGGTGTAGCAGGCCGCTGCGCCCCGGCAGGCACCGCAGCTGCCTCGTTCGTCGCTCGAACGTCCTGGAGACTTTTGACATTCACATCCGCCTTGTACCTGAATGATCATAGTTGTTTGTACAGAATAAAACGCCCCAACTGTTTCCATGTGGCGTCCAAGCGCTCCGTCTCCACACTTGCATTTTCTGTAACGCTAATCAGAAAAGTAAGCGACTGCAAGTTTTGCGCAAATATAAAACTCAACATGTGAATGAAGCTGCCAAAGCTACCGTCAGAACGAGAGAAACAGGTTAGTCCGTCGGTGCGGCTAAATGTAGAGAGTGGCACCTTTTTCTGGTTAACCTCCAGAGAGCGAGAAGTAGGCAGGTAAAGTAAAGCATTTTAACGCAATAGCATTAAAGGCCTCATTCGCCAGAAAATCTTGTGTCGGCATTGTTGGCGTAACATGAACAACAAACAAGGTACGAAGGCGAGTGATGCCTTCTGAGCGCAATGTCATGGACTAGCAGCACTTGGCTGTTCGCACCTCTGTGCACAGAAGGTGCCACTCCGTGGCATGGCACCTGGTACTATCAGCAAACGCGAACAAGAAAACTGAGGCTACACACAAAAACATCATAATAATATTAGCTCCTGGAGAGGAAATGCAAGTGAGGTTGATTAACACTTATGAAGAAGAGTCTTCGTGGCTTTGAAGTTTAAAGAACCCGAGCTAGCATTTAGCTTACCCCGGCTAAAATATACTATTTCGCATTTCGTGGCTCAGTGGTCTTGTTTGCGTTTCATTCCTTGCCGCTGGTACATTCACCACAGCAAAAAGCTGCCACTGACTCTCAACTCTCACGTTAGACAGGGTATCAAGCAGTCGGTTCTTTTTTTTGCCATGAACAGGTGCCACTGACATGCACATGCAGCTTGAATGTGCTGCTTCATAGCACAGTTTTCAGAAGCCCAATACAGTTGCCGTTCTTTATTCAAACAAACAGTATCCGTGTCCAATGTGCACCATATTTTCTTTGACAATAGATCATAGTAGAGTCATGAACCACCACTAAATATTGCACGCAGCAATGAGATGAGATCATACACTGCACACCGGTAAAATACTAAATATGCCAAGGGCAGACTTATTTCATCTCGTGATCTGCAACAATGAGACGTCAAAAAGACAGTGTGTAACCAGTCGGTCCTAAACCTAGCTCCATCAGTGCTTTAACAAAAGACTGCAACATTCATAAGAATATAAAATATAGAAAAGAAAGCACTCAGAGTTGCAATGACCTTGTCCGGCAAGGAGTCTTCATACAGGTAAGTCACATTCAACTGCAACTAGAGCAACAAGCACACGCAGAGGAATCAGTAGCTCTGGGAGGGATCTGTTTGTGCCATATTTATTCCTGAACGTCCTTGGCAGAAAAAGAAAAAAATGGTGGGGGAGGGGGTTTTCACAAAGAAAATTTCTCGTTCAGAAAAGAATGGCCACCCTCTACCTCTCATTCTTTCTTGCGTACACTGCAGCAGACTTCAGTGACAGAGCCCGACAGTGTACAGCCATGACTTATGCAGCACTATTCCTTTCTATGCCTTAAACAGTGTTTCCAGCATCTACACTACACTTTTCCATGCATCAAGATGAAACCGGAGCTAAGCTTGCTGATTAACAGTGTATATGAATGCCTTGCCTAACTGAAACATCACCATGCACAGCACCAATAATGGGGTGACTCGCTCAAAGTAGAACATTGTGTGTATCCCTCGTATCTCTACTATTCAGCATAATGCCACATCATGCTAGGAACACTGAACTGCTTTACTTTATCTCGCCTTTTTGCAGCGACAGCTATTAAGGGCACGTTTCCTGGTTGTACGAGATCGGCGGCATAGGCTTAACATAGAGGAGCTAAGGGAAGTGGTGTTGTTCACTGCTCCACGGATTCGTGGTGTCCTCAGTGAGCAGTGGTGCGAATTAGTGCTAGCGCCGTTCCCACCACTGAGTAGACAGGACGCCACTGTGTAGCGCGGTGAATGGTGCATTTGCCACATCAAATAGCAGTAGCTGAATGTTGCGTCACACGGGTGTGGTAACATTCAGCGAGTTTCTTTAATGTCGATAGACAGCAGAGGTCATGCCATTCTGGCATAATTCGATGCGCCACCTGGTGTGGTCTACGGTAAGCTCGTTACCCCACCACTTGCTGCCAATGCTGTCATTTCTAGCTGTGACTGCAACGCGGCAGAAAAGTTTAGAGCTCGCAGTTTGCGAACAGATGGGGCACAGAGTACATGGTAGGGCATGCTGAAAACGGCACGCAGGTGGAGCTAGTGGGCACGGTAAGATGTTAGGTATGTCACACTGCCCAGGCATTAGGGTAGCATATCAAATGCATTGCAAGATAGCAGAGTCAGCTCTGTTACCCCATTCACGCATCTCGTCTTCTACCAAATCCCACAAGTGTGGCCACCTCTACACGAGCGGCATATCATGAGCAGTATGTCGGTGCATGGTCCGAAGGTGCATTCAGCTTACGAGAGCATCTTGCCTTGAGTCTCAGAACTCTGGATCCCTTGCAGAGTCGAGACACCTGCGAGAAATGAGGTCGGGGTAGGGGGACCACAAGTTGAGCCCGATAAGTCTGGCTAGTGTTCGGGCTATTTGGTTGCCCAATGGAAGCATTTGCAGGTATTGGACGCCGACAACTAGACAAAAGGTTAAAGAGTTACAAAAAGAATGAGCAACAGGTTAGGTGCACAAGAGTTAGGTAGTGTGCCTACAACCGTTAGTGCCTAACCGTGTGCAAGCAACAGTTAGGCCCCAGCAACATTCAAATGTGCAATGGACACGGTATTAGTTAGGTGCACACCGCTTAACCGTGTTGCTAGTCGCTTTCTGTGCCTTCTTAATCTGTGTCTAGTCGTCACTGCAGTGGCCGCATATGCTTCCACTAGTAGCTCGCTCATGTTAAGGGAGGACGCGGATTTCAGAGGTGAAATTTCATTTTTTCGCATAGAGCAGTGAAATTCGGCACGCTTACTGGAAAGTCCACTGAATGCTTAAATTTCCCAAAAATATTTTTGGTAGTTGGACATTACAAATTTTTACATGCTTCACTGCTATAACAAATCTGCAGAAAGCCTGGCGCGACAACAAAACAACGTAGAAGTCTGCAGCCACTCTTTAAGTTTTACCCAAAGGAATGGTTGATGCAGTGACATTCTCTAAACATTTCCAGCAGCTGGCATTTGCAACAAGATTTCTACCAGTTTTTTGCAACCTACGATGACAAAAACATTTTTTAAAGTCACTTCTAGGCTGTTTATGGGAAAATTTTTCAAGATACAATTAAAAAGACTTTATATACTGATGTTTCCTAAAATGCAATTTTTTTCATGATTTTCGCAATTTCAAAGCTGCATCTCCCCTAGAGCCACAAGAAAGCAATAAAGGTTCTTGTGCCGGGTAGGTGCTCATTTTGAGAGTATCTATATGTGATGCAAGCCAAACAGGAAGTGCTTAAGTGCTGCCGCCCACTTATTACTTTAGTTCATGAAAAACCTTAGGCTCACAAGTGCCGAAGAGCATCCACCGTCTGATGGCGAGGATTGTGAAGAACCAGTAAAATGCTAAGAGTTTTAATTCGTAATAGGCCTCACTGGCTGTGGTAACCTTCCCCACCCTCAGTGAAAACTATGGTACAGCTCCTCCGTGTATGGCTGCTTCACACTATGCTGCTTCTCAAAGGAAGCAGACAAAAGAGGCAGCTATAAGTGCAGAACTCATTCGTACTAGGCTAAAGCAACCATGAACTGTGGGTGTGGAGCATCGAGGGAGAAGCACTTACTCACTGGGTGTTCAGCCTTGCAAAATGTCCCTTGATATCACCATTTTCATCACCTCATTTGTTCCTGCAAAACAAGGTGGTTCAAGGAAAAACATACGATCTGTTGTTCAAGGCAGCACAAAATTCAGAATTTGCACTGAATACAAGACTTATGACAGACACAGGTAACAGTAGTTCATCGTGGCCTACGATTGCGCAGCAGTGAAGGAAAGATTGGAGACAAGGAATAAACAGGTTTCACAGAGGAGGAATACCTGCTCTTAACAAAGAGTGTAAGCACACGACCGTGGACAAGGGAAAGTAGGGAATAGGCACCACAGGCAGGATCAGAAGTAGGATTAGGGGCAAAGAGACACTGAGGACAAATAGAAAGTGGCCTCTATCAGTACGGTGTCACGTTGCAAGAGGCTACTCTCACCAGAAACGAAGCTTTTATAAGCTATAAAAGACAAACGTAACACAGGTGTTGCCCTCACTGCCAGATTTCGCAAGTAATCAACACCAATTTTTAGGTGCAGACCCCAGAGGCTACGCTACACTGCCATTCACTTCAAGACAGTGGCAATCCGTCTTTTTCGGTAAGGACATCCCGAGTTTGAACCGACTAGCGGGAAGATATTCAAATCCAATTTTCTCAATGACAAACACATGTTCTGCTGCTGGAAATGTAAACAAAGAGATAAAGAGCCAAAGAATCAATTTTTAGAGAGAAAATTTACTGGATGCAGTTGTTCTCAAAGTCCCTCTGAGTAGACAACACCATATTTCATTAAAGACAACACCATCAATGCATGCAAATTTTGTGTCATGCTGTGCCAGCCAAAATGGCTGATGTGTAACTGCATGACTAAGACAGTGGGAGCACAAGAACACACTTGGAACTGGTAACTATCAAATTAATCACTGACAAATTACCGTACCGCTATTCTGTGTGGATCCGAGAGTGTAAGCATTGTTCTGGCATCACAAAACAAAACTCATGGCACCACATGCGAAATTACTGGAGCTTGTTACATTAATAAGTCTCGTCAAGTATGTGCAAACAAACAGTCATTGATGCTTTGAGGTCAGGAAGCTGTTTTTTAGCTTTTGAAAACACATGACTTGGCTTTCTTCACATTATTTCTGTTTGCTGCAAGAAAGTGAAGGTTTTTCAAGCAAAAAGTCTGTGAGTTAACGCAAGTGTCATCTTAGCCTCTTCTCTGTCTGTGTCCTTTTGGCACTTGTTCAGCACAAACATGTAACACCTAACTCACTACCCTCTCAATTCATTGCCTATTCATATTTACACATTTTAAAGTATGGCATGCTTTGAATGCTACACTGCTACTTCTTTGGCAGCGTATTTGGTGAAACTGGAAGTGAAAACTATTCAAATGTGCTCTGACAATCATTCCAACAGTACTGCAAACAAACACCCATGAAAGTGCTGGCGGTTGTCAGGTACCCCCAATCTGGGTACAACAGAGGTTTGGGAAAGACGTTCAGGCAGTATGGGAAACAGTGTGAACACGACAGGACACTGGGAAGAAGTATGCAGTACTCAGTGCTGACTTACACCTGAAATTTCAATGCTTGTGTGGAGAGACTAAATGCCTGTTGCTCCAAACAAGAAATGATGAATCACCAAAAATGCTAGAATTACCGCATTTGTTTGGTTCTAAGGCTAGAATTAGAACCAAATACCATAGAATCATTTTGCTCACAGCGCAACAAGAATGGGACATGAGACAAAAGACTAACACAAACAAGCGCTGATGAATACTAATGAAACAAAATGATAAATACTTACCAACTCACCTAAATTTCTGCCTTGCTGATACTGCAAAATCCTGCTATAGTAAACTCTCATACAATGAAATCACTGGTATAGTAAAGTGAAACTGTGGTCTCATTTTGCTTTCCATAGACGACTGTACACTTTTTTTCACTTACAGTACAGAGCATCCGGCCATGGCAGCACATTTCCCAGGAATTGAGGGCATTGCAACATGTGCGCAGTCTAGTAAAAATCTCAGAGCAACAGACACGTAACGGCGTATACACAAGGCCAACAGCTGCTAGGTCGGGCATCCCAGAAAAGAAATAAACACAGCACTCCATGCAGTCGGAGGCAAATGGATATATCAAACATAAAAAAACGGCACTTTCTTTTCCTTTTCTTTTTTAGATGGTATACCAACCAGGCTCGCGAGTTGCAAGTTGAAGCGAACTTTTCGAAAACCATTGGGAAGTTGTGAGGCAAAGTGCACAACGTGCAGGGAAAAAGTGAAAAAAAAAACTAAACTGGTTATCAAAGTGAAAATAAGGTGGCGCAGGCCACTGAGAAAGGGAAAGCAAGAATCCCTGATAGCGACACTGAATGTTTAGAGCCATGCTGACACCACCTTGCAGGTGTGTGTAAGCACGCACCTTCGATGATGAGGTGAGCCCTGAGGTCCCTCAGGTACTGCTGGATGGGGTACTCCTTGATGAAGCCGTATCCGCCCATCATCTGCAGGGCCTGGTTGGTGATCTGCACAGACAGGGAAGGATGTCCGCCTAGTATTCCTCGAGACATGAAGTGGGGGAGGTCGACTCACAATCATAACCAAAGCATGGCACTATAAATAAGGTGAGACAAATGAGATATCAATCACGAATGCTACAGCGTGGTTGCAATGTTATGTTTACTCTACGCTTCTACCCAGTAGCAATCAGCTACTCTGCGCGCTTTTTCACAAGGTTTTTATTTTTATTTTTTTTTAATTTTTACTTTCAACTGCGCCCTCGGCACCCAAGGGACTGTCGACAGTTGATGGAAGACCCGCTGTTCCAGGGCAGCGCTTCCAGGGAGTGTCGGTAGCTGTAGGAAGAGCCAATGGTGCTCAAGCGTAGCTTCTCTTTGGCTCTATTCGACGCATCTGACAACTGCCGGCCACGTTTTACCAGTTTCTAATGTAGTGCTTCGCCAAATGTCATCTGTGCACTGGGTCCAGTAAACATTTGTTGCTCGTTCATGGCTACATTCAAGGTGGCTGTCATTCTTTGTGCCGAAGAAACGAACAACTGCGTGCCGAGACGCAAGTCGGACATCTTGGAACAGGTGACACAGTCATGGTGGCTGCAGCAAGGTAGAATTTTCAGCTGTTCCATGCGATGTCTTGGGGCGGTTATTTGAGAAGTGAGGGATTTCTTGGGATGACAACATGCTGTGGCTGACTGCAAAGCAGTGGATTTAGCTGGACAACAATGCTAGAACAATGTGTTGTGGAATCACACCAGCGATAATGGTAGCGCTCATGAGGACGAGTTGCCCTGTTGCTAATACGTTTTTGTTTTGGAATGTGCCCACGGGCATGAGTGTTTTTAAACGCAAGAGTGTTAAGGAGCTCGTGAGGCGGAAAAGTCGGCATCATCGGCGTTGCCAGCGTCGCCACATTCTGCCGCAGCTCTGTCGTATCGCTCTTCATGCTGGCCTCGAGCAGCTGCTCATGGCTGCTCTGTCAACGCACAGAACCAACACAACCCCCTCCCTGTGTGCAGCAGCTGATGACAGCTGCTGATAGTGCAATCACGTTCTACTCATAAAAACGAAGCTTAAGCATCTTCCTAGTTTGTTTTTTTTTCCTGACATTCCCAAGGCCCCCATGGAAGGGCATCATATCAGGGTGAGGGCAGAAGGCAATCTTTGAAATGCACATTTGCACATAAGAAACAGCCAAGAAATGCAAGCAGATGTTGCACCCGAAAAGTATGAGGCCGGCACGATGAAAGAAGTGATTAGTTTACTGGCCGCAGAGTGTTAGACTGTAAGATGGCGTGCCGAAGAGAGGCGCGTGCCGCTGGCACGAGAGGTCGAGCTCCATTCGGCGGAACTTCGGCGTCATCTTCATCGGCGGCTGGTACTGCTCCTACCGCGTGACGCCGCTGCTACTGCTACAGAGATGACAGTCGCATTAGAGCAAGTGTACCACGACCCCACTGCCTGAAAGTGCCTCCACATCATTGCCATAGAAATTAGAGCAGCTCATGTGTTCCTTGCTAGAGTCGCAAATAGATTTGCCAGTCATGAAGTATTCATGTTATCATTAGTTATTATCACAGCTGGTAACCTCGTCACAAAGACTGTGATCACATCAAAATGAGAAAAGCTGTTTGCTGACAAGTTGTAATTTCCTGTAATAGTACTCCCAAGTTGTGCTAACAGCAGCAGCAATTGCAGCAAGGTAAGGCACATTATAACATCGCAGCCCCATAAGAAAGAACCAACATCACAACTCAGCAATGCTCATGGGTCAAGGCATCTGTACTGGGTGAAATTCATATTAAATTATTTTATTAATAAGCCTGTAGCCCTGTTCCAGGCAGCACTAAAAAAACCAGTCCAGCAGGATAGTCTGCTGTTTCAAAAGGGTGCTGAAAAATCCCAGGGTAACTTGACAGCAAAGCTAAGGTGGTGCGGCAGGGAGGGGCTCCATGGTATATATGTATACGAACAACTGCCCTGAGACACTCTAGAACAGAAACGTTCAGGTTTGTGTTGCTTATATGTTCCATCCTCACAGTGCTGATTGCAAGCATAATAATGTACATGAACATGACATAAACAGCCGCAAGCACTAACGTTCCATTTTATTTGGTAAACCAGGCGTTTATATGCATGCCCTGTGAAAAAACAATGCATCAAAGAGAAACTGATACTCAAGAGGCACAGGAAATGAAATATATATATATATATATATATATATATATATATAGTCAAGCCCACTTATAACAATATTCAAGTGCCATGGAAATACCATTGTTATAACCAATAATTGTTACAACAGGGTTCCGCCGAAAACAAGAAAAAATTGCAAACTTCAGAGCATTTACTGACAGTAAATACCTGGAGGAGTTTGATTGTTCTAATGTCTGTAAAAGCTCGTTAATTCAAGCTTCAGGGAACCGGAACAATGTTCACCATTCACTGATGACCAAAGCACCACCATCAATGCACCACCGGTAGCTTCGCCACACCTCCACGTCATAGAAATCAAGTCAGCTTTCCGGAAGTGATTCTTGCGGGAAATTCAAGAAGCATGCAGAACTAAGGGTGCAGTGACAGCTGGCAAGAGAAGAACCGCACTGGCTGCACGCATGCGCACTGCACCGACTGATTGGGGGTACACATGGAGCGCGTAGCCAATGCAGCAATGCAGCAGCTTGCCCGACGCAATGACTCCTGCCCTTGGAACACGAGAAATTTGTGAAGTGTGGACCGTGGGGAAGTTAGCGAAGAACAGCGGAAGATGGGACAACATATGTGCTGCCGGTGCCAGCCATAGCTCACAGTGCAAAAACCAAGAAAAACGTGGCTGCACATTTTTTCCTGGAAGCGGCGCACCCCTCAAAAACAACAAATAATGGACTGCTCCGCCAAGGCTCCCTACCATGCTCCCTACTTTCTTCTCTGCATGGGCCTTTTGCTCAGGGGAACGCATTCACGGGCTCTTTTGCTTTCGTGGTGTCGCTGTGCTGGCTTAGTCCATTGGGCGGCCACACACGCATGTGCTTTTGTGTTGCAAGCATGGTTTTGCTGGTGTGGTTGTAGTATTTCCTTGTTTTTTTTTCTATAATCGTTGACACACAATTACCAGATTTAATTGTTATAACCAATAATGTGCCGTGACAGCATTGCTATAAGCAGTTTATTTTACCATACAACACATGCCATGACTGACCATTGTTATATCCAATATATTGTTATAACCAGTATTGTTATAAGTGGGCTTGGGTTTGACTGTGTATATATATATATATATATATATATATATATATATATATAAGAAGGGGGTGAAGATCGGATGGATCCGGTAGAACATAAACGCAATTCGGTTGACACACGGTATTGACACACGGTAGAAAAACAACAACTTTATTCTGACGTTTCGACCAGGGTCTGTCCTTCGTCAGAGGCCAGACCCTGGTCGAAACGTTAGAATAAAGTTGTTGTTTTCTATCGTGTGTCAACCGAATTACGTTTATATATATATATATATATATATATATATATATATATATACAGTCAAGTCCACTTATAACAATACTGGTTATAACAATATATCAGATATAACAATGGTCAGTCATGGCACCATCAGCTTTGCCATGTGTTCTATGGTAAAATAAACTGCTTATAGCAATGCTGTCAAGGCAGATTATTGGTTATAACAATTAAATCTGGTAATTGAGTGTCAACCATTACAGAAAAAGAAGAGAAATGCTACAACCACACCAGCAAAACCATGCTTACAACACAAAAGCGTGCATGTGTGGGGCCGACCAATGGACTAAGCTGGCGCAGCAATGCCACGAAAGCAAAAGAGGCAGGCGTCATCGCATCAGGAGAGCTGCTGCATTGCTGCATTGGCTACGCAGCCAGCGCGGTTGTTCTCTTGTCAGCTGTCACCGCACCCTTGGTTCTGCATACTTCTGAATTTCTCATAAGAATAGCTTCCAAAAAGCCAGCTTGATTCCTGTAACATGGAGGTGCGCAACTCCCGGTGGCGCAGTGATGGCGGTGCTTTGGTCATCGGTGAACGGTGAACATTGTTCCGGTTCCCTGAAGTTCGATTTAACGAGCTTTTACAGGCATTAGAATTATCAAACCCCTCTGGGTATTTACTGTCAATAAATGCTCTGAAGTTTGTCATCCTTTCTTTTTTTTCGGCACAACCCTGTTATAACAATTATTGGTTATAACAATGGTATTTCCATGGCACTTGAATATTGTTATAACTGGGCTTGACTGTATATATATATATCCGAACTGCAATGCAGAACCTCACACACCAACCAGAACAGCAATCGATCAGCATTCTGAAAGCTGCCATGCACCATCATGTCCCATCTTCGAGACAGGCGCTTTTTTTTTTTAAACGAGTAGTAATCTGACAGCAAGCTCATAAGCTTGAATTTTTTGTGCTGCATTTTCATTCTCTTCCATTTAGATGTGCATGGTGACAAGGGTCCTGATACAGGATCATGGTGTGCTATCATAATGGGGCTCCCACATACACTCCCACAAGGGATGTGGTTGTCACTATTTTATGTTTGCCAGTGCTTTGTTTGCACTAAGTGTCCATGGAATAAAAACAACATTGCATTGGGTGCACAGCTAATTGCGTTCAAGCTTTAAGAGTGTTGGGGGCCACGGCCACTTTGAAAGGGGGGGGGGGCACCTATTGTGTAGGCGGACCACCATACTTTTACTCCAGCATATTATCAACATTAAAAAAATCAGGGGCCGAGAGCCACTGAAATTAGCTGCTGTGCTGTCCCACATGCAGCCTGTGCCCTAATGAGTCACCTTGAATCCGACCTCCGTGGCGTGCAGCTTGGCCATGGCGCACAGTGTTGCCTTGTCCGGGGTGTCCCTGTCTATGGACTCGGCTGCCCGCCTCACAATCAGCCGGGACGTCTGCAGGCCTGTCGCCATCTTGGCCAGGTTGAACTGGTTGTTCTGAGAGGAAAGAGGAAGAATGCCACCCAAGTAAACTTCACACAGGCTGGCAGCAATTCAGAAAACTCACATCATCTCAAGACACATCTGAAACCTCCATTTTAGAAAAGGGCGCTTCGACACACAAACACAGGGGGCACGAGAGGAAGAAGTGGACAGCAAGGCACCCTACCATGCTGAAGCCCCTCTTTATAGAATGGATAAAAAAACCTCCATGTTTAAAAGCCTTTCAACAACTGTCTCCCCAATTACTCAGAAATTATATCTGAATGGTGCATGCTTCCTTCTCTACGAGTGCACCGAGAAAGTGGGACATGGTGCACGTTTTCCTACGTGCAGATCAAACAAGACTCTTGCACCGCACCAGAACAGCCCATCCGAACAGCCTATCAACACCCTGAACAAGCTCCCTGAACAACCCGAAACCGAGCAAAGTGTTGCCTTCAAGCAGTGCGCATATGAAGGCACAAAGTAAAGTAGTTTTGTGAAGGCAGTCACTAAGGGGGGACGCAGCCTTTGGAGGTGAAATTCTTTATCATTTAGTGATGAAATCTGACATGCTCATTGGAAAGTGCACTAAATGAATAAACAAATTTTCACCAATATATCTTCAGCAGTTTTGACACCAAAAATGTTTATGTGTTTCACTGCTACACAAAACTTGCAGAAAGCCTGGTGTGACAACAAAACATGTAGAAGCATACAGTCACTCTTAAATTTTATCCAAAGGAATGGTTCACGCTTTGACATTCTCCAAATATTTTAATCAACCCGACTTTTTTTCTACACACAACATTATGTCCATGTTTGCATATTGCAGTCATTACCGTCATGTCAAAGTAGTGACACAGTACAAACATGAGAAAGTAATTCAGAGATATAGGAACATCACTGCATGAAGAGTTTATCAAGGAATACAATGCAACAAACCATATGAAAATCCATGAAGCAACTGTCATGCTAGCCTTTTTACAAGCAGAGCAGTCAGCGCACAAATCACTTTTGAGAAAACTGGCTAATTTCAACCTCAAAATGTCAGTTTCCTAAAAGCGTTTTTTTGACTTGACTGCCCTACCTGCATAAAAGTGACGTTTTCACGGAGATCTCAGCCAGTTTGTTGTGACCCACGGTCACAAAAAACATTTTTGAAAGTCACTTCTGGACTGTTTCCAGCAAAAAATCTTTCGGGATATAATTAGAAAAACCTTATAGATGAAACATATGGAGTTTTCTAAAATTCAATTTGAAAGCTGTGTCTTCCGTTAAAGGGACATCTGGAACAGCTCAATCCAATTTTTTTCCCGAGTAAAAATTGGCTCTGTGGCTCTTTCTGGCTCTGTTGCTGTCTGTCCATCAGAAAAAGACACACTCATTGCCGAGAAAATTGCATTTAACCCGCTAAGTTGTGCCACGTTCCTGCATAGCACATGGCAATCAAAAACTAAGCTTTCAGACGCCAGATTTACTGAACGAATATCCCAAAATAGCTGAAACACTGGCTACTGCCACCTCAGCGCAGCAACTCAGACGAACGCTCGGGGACCTTACCCCAAATGTGAACTAAAGGCAGTGCTGGGCTGAGTTACTTGGTTTCTGTTTCCACTCCAGGTCTTTAAATTTACTGTGAAAGTTGGAAACGTGTGCTCAGACGATTGCTGTTTCAAATAATCTGCAACTTTCTATTTAACTTGCTGTTTGAAGTAATCCAGGTCTCAATTTACCACGCCGTACTTAAATGCTGTTACTCTGTATTAATGCCCTTGGATTACGCGGTTGGGTGTCCGCAGCAGCTGAGGAGGACACGGCTACATCAGACAAGTCTACTGCCTTCTTTCGCGTCCCCCAAGACACTTGCGCAATGCAATAAATAAAATAAATAAAAAAAACTGCACCACAGGCTAGTGCCTAAGGTGTGGTTGCCTAGAGGCAACACATTCCCCTCGTCTGAAGCAATAAATATCCAACATTTATGCACTGAAATTTAGTGCTGTTTCCCCCATTTTTCCTCACGCTGAAAGAAAAGCGCAGTAGTACCTGGTAAGAAGCGAGAGGCTTGCCAAACTGCTTGCGGACTTTCAAGTGCTCTGTCACAACGTCGATACTGGCCGCCGCAGCTCCCATGGAGCAGGATGCTGCACACAAAAGCCAAGGACAGGACACAGCTTCAAAATACACTCTCTCTGCTGCCACTGCATTTATTTCAGCTACTAAGGCCACCAGCTTGCACGGAAGCAACTCATTACCAGTAACTCAGCAGCCTATGGACAGGGTACAGGAATCGCAAGACTTTTGAGAGAGGACGCACTCCAACCAAGGCATAAGGGGGAGGAGACCCATCAGAGATACAAAGAAATGAAGATTATGGCAGACATGAGAAGAATGTCAAGATGGTTTGGTTTGGTTTATTGGCGTTTAACGCCCCAAAGCGACTCAGGCTATGAGGGACACCATAGTGAAGGGCCCTGGGAATTTCGACCGCCTTGAGTTCTTTAACGTGCACCGACATTGCACAGTACACGGGCCTCCAGAATGTCGCCTCCATCGAAATTCGACCGCTGCGGCCGGGATCGAACCCACGTCTTTCGGGCCAGCAGCCAAGCGCCATAACCACTGAGCCACTGCGACGGCTGAACGTCAAGATGTGCAGTTTTATTTCAGTACTCTAAGGTGCTTCGATGGTTCCCAGGGGAAAGAGCTGCTGCAGGTGGTATACTACAACCCTAAGAGAGCTCATACTCAGCGACTGCCTTAACATGCTGCCAACATGAAAGTGCTCCCTACACGGTTGACAGAGATGAAATTACAGTAAAACACACAATTCATTACATAAAAAGAAATAAGACATGTACTAAAATACTACTGGCTGAAAACAGAGCAAGGGTTACATGCAAAGTCGTCTCTGTGTTCGGCTGCTATTAGCCATGCCTGAAAAATTGTCTCAGCAAGCCAAAAGCCTGAAAATCAGTCTGTAAGATCATCTGTTACATAGCCATAATAACCAGACACAAAAACCTACAAAAAAAGGAGTCAAGCAAGGGTGAGATGATATCAAAAAAAAAAAAAAGAGGAAACTCCAGGTAAACTGCCATCACTGAGAACCACGGAGCTTTCACCATACCACAACTTTCCCAAAAGCTCCGCTCTCAAGACGAAACATTTCCTTACAAGACAATAAGTCGAGTCTTGGCACATCTAAAACTAGATTGGAACATAAAGTAAAACATAACAAGCATTTATTTGCCCTAGTACACATTCACATTTTGCCATTCTAAAAGTCCCTGCCATCTTCGATCCTCAATCCGTCATCAATAAAATTTCAGGTCTCCTATCAGCCCTTTACTCATTGCTTACTGTGGACGCTTTCCTCCAAATCAAGTATGCCGGGCAGACAGAGGCCTGTCACAACGTTTGATTTCAAAGGTTGTTACTGCAATAACTACCCTAGCCTTGCGCCCTTTGTTTCTCTATACTCTCATATTGCAGCCACCTATTGTCAAATGATTATACCGCATTCTAATGACAAAAACGTCCATTCTAAAGAAAAGGAACCTTTTATAACTGAGAAGAATAAAAATGTAAGATACAAGTATTTCTTCAACCAGCCATTTTCACAACTGGACTGGGATGATGCCAAAACATTTTGTACATAGATCTCGGAGGCCATACCACACCACCATCCACTCTTAATCAGCGATCACGGAGTCTCTAATTCTCTCAGTGCCATTAGCGTCATCGCAAGCTTGAATCAAGAGGAAAAAACATACCCTCTTCAGTTGCAAATTTCTGAGCAATAACCACATCTTTTGCTTTTGGACAGACATGAAGAGAGCTTCAAAGAGCCAAACAGTCAAATTTTACTGAGAGCAAAACTTAGGCAGACCTGTCCTAGGTGTCCCTTCAAGAGCATCATGCACGAGAGAAGCATGGCTGCAATAGTTCAGCCAAGAGACAGACAATGCCTCTGAAGTAACTTCTCACAATGGCAATCCTGTGAACAAGCTGTCTTCATTCAAGACTGCCATATCTTTATAGCCCCGTGCGACGTCACACACCCAAGAACCTGGCAACGCTTCCACAGTGACACACATGCTCATAACAGACTTGCGCAACAACAGCCTAGGAGTGTGGTGACAAAAAAGTGATGTTTCATGCAGTGGTTATGTTGTCATATCTTTGTTTACCTGAAATCACTTACTCAGAGCTTTCATTTCTCAAGCACAGTTGAACGTAATGCACTTTGCACTGCCTTTTGATACATACACAGTAATGTCTTGTTTGTAACCCCCCCCCCCCCCCTCTCTTACTGTAATGCCAAAAGACACTGTGGTTATTGTTGATAAATAGAAATAAACAAATAAATCACCAATGTTGACGCGTCCCCCGTTGAGCCCCTGCATGGCGAAAGAGAAGCCCTGGCCTTCCTCGCCCAGCCTTTGGGAGATGGGCACCCGGCAGTCCTCAAAGATGACCGCCCGAGTAGGCTGCGTGTTCCACCCCAGCTACAAGAGAGAAGCAGAGGCAGACGCACAGCATATTGCTTATAAATAGGTGAAACAATCGAGCGCAGTTCCAAAGCTAGCACCCTGATGGGGTCAGCAGCACAGAAGCCCAACAGATGAACCCACAAAAGAAATGCTGTGCACGGTGCCTTTTGTTGCGAAAGCCACACTACTGGAGCGCAGCTCGGCTTGTCGCGTAAGCTCTCGTGGCAGTGTGGCTACCAAACGACCTTCAGTCGCCGTTGCCTAGCAACCACTTCAGCTGCGCTCCAACAGATGGCACCGCGCCGCTGCCACCTACTCACCCAGAGGGCACCACCCTCGCACAGGCGCTGGCTTTCACAGCTCATGACGGCGTCAAGCCGGCTCCCTCCGGCACGAGCTAAACCAAACGCTTAACCACAAGCTAACACCACAAGCATATTGGCGAAAACGGCACGTACGATCTTGTGCCGTCGCCTAGCAAACCCGAGTTACCACCCAAGCTTGCACGAGTAACTCGGGTAAGCTCGGGTAGTAACTCGCATAGTTCATTCCACACATGCCGAGTTGGCATTTATGGAAATAGCATGACGCAGTGAAATGGAAATAAGTTGCCTGGTGATGGTGACATTTGTTAGGATATTTGATCCCTTTCTTCTTTTTTCTTTCCTATGCATACATGTCTCTGTCACTGCATCAATAAGGTTTGGTTTGGCACCCACACTGCTCCTGTTATGCATGCATCCGTCATATATTTTCTCTTGGGGATTCACGAATTCAGAAATGCATTAACCCTTTTTCCTTGTTACATCAAGCAGAAAAGTGGGTGTTTTCAAAGGCTTTATTTGCATTTTTCGCAAAACGGCAATTTTTGAAGGTTTAAGTACTTTTTCCCAGAAATTATAAGATGTAACCAAACAAAATTTTCAACAGACTTAAATCAATGCCTTTTACATGACTGGAAAACAAAAAGAAACCATTCATGGGTGGCAATTTAATTGCACTGGGAAAGAAAAAAACATAATAAATCCATTCTTTTGCTCAAAGTGCATAATTTTAGTCCCGGTTGTGAAGAATAATAACAGTTCTACTCTCACAAAAAAATTTCAGCACTTTGTATGCAGTATATTTTAAGAAAATGGCACACAAGTGGAAAAAAATTTTTTAAGAAATACTAGACAAGATTTCAATCTATTTTTGAGGTCGAATACAAGCTGCATCCATTTAGAAGATTGCTAGCAAACTTACTGGCCAAAGCCTTTATTACAACTACTCTGCAGCCAATCTTTCAAAAACCATTTTGAAGTTCCACTACATCTTCAAGTGTGGTTTGAGCATTGTCCATCCACAAGAAAAAATAAAAATACCTATGGAGTTATCATTGCTTGAATGTGGACAAGGCATTTTCCTTTCATGCTGGAGACATCTGCATGCAGCAGTGTGATAACTTCAAAGTGCTGTACACTGAAAGATTCGCCATTTCACTGCATTAACTGCGCATTTATCCCCTTCAGTTGCTAATTACTGTAGAAAGGAAGGAAAATTTTCAGACTTTTGTAAGGTACACAGCAACATTCGGGGAAAAAAAATTCCCAACTGTTCGGATGATTGACTGTGGAATTTCTGCCATATCCTCATATAACCAAGTTGCAATTCTGGACAGCTATTAAATTCTCCATGATACTTCTCATGACTGATTTGTGTCATATGAAGTCACTGTATGAAAAGATCAAGATGATTTATCTGATTCTATGCTTCATGCTTGCAAACAAGCAAATGGAAACACACATGTTGGTGCCACATCAGAGGTTCCATACAACACAAACGTGTCCATTGTAAAAATTATTTCCTAAGTTCAATTTGCATGCCTGGCTTGATGTGATCCAAAGCGATTTTTCAGGTCTCAGCATAATTTATTGCGCCTGCATTAAAGAACACTGCACCTTGTGCACAAAGAATTTGCCAGCGTTCCTGCTGCATCCACTTCACTCACACACCGGGCACAGCAATGAGTTAGTTCCTTCTCCTCACAGCTTTATCTCAACTCTGTCCTTAGTCAAATGTTTAGGGGAATCCCCCAAGGTGGAGTAGATTTGTAATAAGGGAGTGATTACCCATTGGCATCCACCCGAGCACAGCCATACGGCTACAAAGGAAAGCTATACAGCTTTCTCAGAAACTTCGCAGTTAAAGAAAAATTCGGCCTGGTCCGGGGTTCTAACCCGTGGTCCGCGGGGTTCGAACCTGCGGTGGTCCCGGGTTCGAACCCCGGACCAGGACGAATTTTTCTTTAACTGCGAAGTTTCTGAGAAAGCTGTATAGCTTTCCTCTGTAGCCGTATGGCTGCGTTCGGGTGGATGCCAATGAGTAATTACTCCCTTATTACAACTCCGTCCTTACTTAAGTGACTCTGGTCTGAAGTCAGAAGATCTACTCATCACAACAAAATTCACACAGAAGCCAGTTATGATGGTTAAAAAAAAGAACTGCGCACCTTCTTCTCTTTTTTGCCAAAGCTAAGGCCTGGAGTTCCTTTCTCAACGACAACCGTGGAGATGCCCTTGGGGCCCGGCCCCCCAGTCCGACACATGACCACGTACACGTCGCTTGCACCAGAACCGCTCACAAATGCCTTGGTGCCATTGAGGATGTAGTCATCGCCGTCCCTCTTGGCCGTGGTGACTAGGGAGGCAGCGTCGCTCCCACTGCCTGCATAACAGACAAGGTCAGGTTTGCCGGAAAGAGGCAAGACTCCCACCAACCCCAAACCTATGGGGCACATGGGTTGAAAATCACCTAACATGCAACAGATGCACCGCAACAGGTGCAGACAAAGCAAAGAAAACATGGTTGCCAACAACGGAATAAATTCATACACAGAAACATTCATCTAATGGTCCTGAAATAAGAAAGCAATTCATTAGCATCCACTCAAGTGCAGCTAATGGCTGCAATGGTAAGCTATACGATATTCACAGAAACCTCGTAGTTGAGATAAATTCTTTCTGGCATGAGGATCGAATCCGGAACCACGGCCTGTCCAGGGCAGTTGCTCTACCCAACTAAGCTAACTGGGACAGCAAGCACATGACAGGATCGAACTGAAAATAAGAACAGCGTCAAATGCATAGCTTTCCTTTGTAGCTGCATGCCTGTGCATGGCTGGATGCTAATGAGCAATTACTCCCTTAGTTCAAATCTACTCCTCATAGACAAATTCCCAAAAACATACCGGACTAACTCCACCGAAGCGCTGCCACATGTCACTGTCCTGCTAGAAGGAATTTTCGCTCTTTTGGCAACAACACTTACAAAGATGCACCCACACAAGCTACCCTGTAGCCTGGTTATCCCGTGTGCTTCTATTAAATAGAAGCTCACTGCAAAGCCTGCAATTTTATTATTTTTCATCCATGCTCACCAATGCTGACACCGTGGGCAGAGGCAGACTACTATAGATAGTTTTCACATGACATCACGGGCGCCATCTTTGGGTACTGTGGCTAGCTTCCACAGTGTACGCGGGAACCAGTTTGCGATGGGCGGGTTAACAAAACGCCGAGGCTTTCGCCGTGCTTTTGGGACCCAGAGATGGCGGCCGCTATGACGCCGGTGAAAACTATGTATTGATAACCCGTCCAAGATGCCAACCTGAGTGTGTCAATACACACCTGTCAAGTAATATAATGTGTGCAGAAACTAACGTTTTGTGACACAGGTAACCATGGTTCCAAAGCAGAGCGCAAAAAACTTTCACCAGCACCTGCAAACATTTAAACATTCCTGGCGTTGTGCTTTCAACAGAAACACGACTTAAACATGGGCTCATTGCAAGCCAGCTTTTAATTCCGTTGTCCAACAACAGCAAGAGTACACATGAATATGAGGCACTTTATTTACAAAACCTCTGAGACAGATTAGAGCTGTCCCGCCTTTCCCATTTTCAACCCCTTTGCCGACCGCCTAACTTTCTTCCGCTCAGTCATGTGCACCTTTGCCCTCTGCTCTCTGTCCCGCTCAGCCTTCGTTTTCCTCAGCTCAAAAGTCATCATTCTGTTCCCACCAGCACCGGCCACCGCACTGGCATCGGTCTTCTCTCTGTCCAGTCTCTGCGCGAGCGTCAACTTTCGTGCAGTCTGCTGCTGCCTTCTCACAGCTTCCACACTTTCACTTTTGCCATCGAGAACGCCACCACGGAGCTCAATACCACTTTTTAGTTCATACATCTTGGGGCACGGCACAGATTTCGCCTCCTGCTTTATCATTCGGTGCTGCCTCTTGACCTCCTTCGTCCACGTTCTATCATCATCTGAACTTTCTTCCTCACTTGAACTGCCTTGACCCTCTCCACCTTCAACTGGGTTGAGCAAGTCCATGATGTCATCCCGCTGCTTCTCAGTTTCATCCTTCTGCTTCTTCTGCCGTTTGTCCAGGCTCTTTACAAGCGGGTTTAGCAGCCTGTATTCATCGCTGGCTGGATCAACCTCAAAATCAGGGTTCTCGAATATTGCCTTGAACCTCGAGTCGCCCAGAAGAGCAGTCCTTGGAGCCTTCTTTGAAGCCACCTTCTGTGCAGTGCCTTCAGTTTCAGCTGCTTCTTGGAGCTTCCTAGCCAGCTCTCGGTTAACCGTCGGAAGCTTGCTTCTGCTCTCCACACGGTTCTTCCGGGTCGCCTCGAGTGTGTCCCTGATTTTCTTTTTTCGGTACTCATCATAGGCAAATGGCTGCACCAGGGCTTTGGCCTTGTGGTAGAGCCGCACATCCAGGAAATAGCCGTGCATGTAGGCTCGGAGGAGGTTTGTGCCCACGAGGTGGCCCAGACCAAGATCCTCTAGCTCTCTCTGCGTGACAAACTTGTAGTCGTCATACACAGTGTCCTGGTGGGTCTCCTCCAGCTCCTCAGTCAGGTTGTCCAAGAAGGAGCACCACTTCGGGGCGGGGCCCAAGCTCGGTATGTAGTACGACAGTATCTTTTTATCCTCGTTTGCCAAAAAGAACAGCCCAGAGTTCCCCACAAGGCACAGGTCGTTCAAGTCGACACCCGGTGTGACCGACGTAAATGCCTTCCCTGAAGTCCGGTCCCACAGCTTGAGCACCTTTGAATCCATGCTCATCACGACATCGGCGTCGGAGTGGAAGGCGATTTTCTTGACGGGCAAACCGTACAAGTGGTCCTTCACGAGCAGCGGCTTGTCGGATCGAATGTCGAACAGCAGGATCTGACCGGTCGCCGTCCCAACACCGAGCGTCAAGGCATCCTTGAACGTCATTGCTGTCACCGAAGGCATTCCTCGAATCTCCGTGTCTTCAGTCACGCTGTTCAAGGCGCACTCCAGGACTCCAACCCGCGACCTGCTCCTGGGATCGAAGGCCTCCACTTTGCCCTCTTCCGTTCCCAGACAGACGAGATTGTGGTAGGTGTTCACGCGGCACACATTAATCGCCGTCGCCTCAGTCACGAGCGGGTTCAAGAAGCGACCCTGGTCCAAGTTGAGCCGGTAAACTTCGGCTCCGTCGCAGCCGAAGTACAGCTCGCAGGCGGCCGACACGTATGCCATGTCGCGACCGAACTTGGGGATCCTGATCCGATGATAGCGCCCGTAGCCAGCATGGAACTCTACATACCGGTCACAGTGGAGGAACACCATCTTGGTGTAGTCGTCGCTGAGGATATCGAACGCGACGACGTCGGAGTCGAAGCAGCGCTCGAACTTCATGGACAGCTGCGACACCTCGAAGCAGCGGACGCGCGGCTTGTACGTGCCGGTCGCCATAACGTACTGGCCGTCGCGCGACATAGCTACGCCTGTGCTCACGGTGGGCATCTCGAAGTCTTGGATGAGCTCGATACGGTGACGAATCTCCGAGTGTTTCTTGGCCAGCATGCGTTTCTTGCGGTCCGACAGCCATTCCGGCAGCGATCTCCCGCCGCTCAAGTTGTAGATTTTCACGTCGTTCGTGCTCGACACTTGCATCTTGCTAGCCTTTCGCGGCTATGCCGCAACTACTAGTCTCTCAATGATCAGCGGCGCCAGAAACTACGCCGTACCATACCGCTGCTGACAGAAACCACATGGCACAAGTCGCAAATGGCGTCGCCAGCGTCGCCCACAAACATGCCTTGGCTCGGATTGGACTGGCTACCGGCAGGGTTGCCGTTGGGCATATTTTAAAAGGCGCCAAAATTAGAGATGAAAGTAGCCATGCGATTCAATCTTAGCGCCAAATTTGTAGCCAAATAGATTGGAAGCGATATAATATTATGAATAGAACTGTTATAAAAAAAAATAATGTCAGTATTTATAATCGACGCAAGAAACCGAATAAGGAGCGCAAAATTTGCACTATTTTTTTTTCGGTCTCCAAGGCACAGGTACATTGCAAATAAATGCATGAATTATTAAATGTTCGGTGCGTGTGGATAGATAGTGTGGACTTGAGACAGTAATTCAGTCACACTTTGGCCAGCAACCCAGTCGGACATCATTGAAGCTGTTTTAGTCTTGAAGCCGTAGATGGAACTTTATTTATGCAATCACCACTAGGCAGTCGATCAAGCTTCATTTTCTTGTGCACCTGTTTTTTACCAAGTTAACAAAGGAAAATACGCGCTCAGCAACAGAGTTAGAAACTCAAAGTGACAAAATTTTATGCCTTATCATGCCAGGGGCGGAAAAGGGCATTCGCTGCAAGTGTCATAGTACGATGCAGCCGCTGCGTGCCATAAACTCAAGCATGACTTGTGATCATGTTCACGTTGGTGGCTTGCAGCTGCCGCATTTCTGATTTCAGCTCGATGGAAGAACGTCAAAAAAAAAAAAAAACAGCGGCAGCTTCAGTATGCCTTCATGGCTCTTCACACCTTCTTTGCCATCAGGATTGATGGCTTGCGGCCTCCGAAGTGCAAACGAGGAATTTGGAAGCCGCTGCAGGAGCTGCATCACCCTTTGCTCAAGTGGAAGCAGCGCTTCATCACGGCTCGTTAGTCTAGATAAAGCTTTTCTCTGCAGACATCAGTCTACTGAGTCGCGCTGCGTGCGTAAGTAATCTTCCTTGCTACCCTAGCCGAACATAGGGGTGCCACTATGCACATCAACCCTGCTGGCGGTGATGCTGTGATTTTAAAAAAAAATGTCTCATTAATGCGCCAAAACAAAAGTTCAAAGTAGCCAAAAAGTAGCCAGAGAGTCAACCTGAAATTTTCACCACCAGACACGGTTAGTAGACATGGTTCATCGCCAGTTGTTAGTAGCGCTCTTCTGTGTTGTGTCGTTGTCCTCTCGCCTTGTGTTCGTCTTTTCTTTGGTGCTTACCTATCTGAAAGAATGTACAACCAACTAGCCCAACACCAAGTTTTACTAAAAGACGTGGTTAAGTAGCCAATTTGGTGAAAAGTAGCCACCAACGGCAACCCTGGCTACGGGTAGCTTACTGGTAATGCGCTGCCTAGAAACACTGCCTGCAGCTTCAATAATTAGCAAGGACTATTCGAAGTTTTGCGTTTTTTGGCAGGAATAACAACTGGTTCACAATAGATCAATACAATGAAAGAAGTGCTCTGATACCACAAATATGCTTGCCACAAGGAGTAGCACATGTGTACATGCAGAGGTGCTCTTTGCGAGAACTAGCGACTTAGTCAGCGATACAAGGGTCTAACCTTTACAGACGCCAGTTATCGCTGTTCAGTCACATAAATAGTCAGCAGCTTTAAGCCGCTTACTTGTGAATAGACCAGTTTTTGACTGCTGAGATGCACGTCATCTGCTCGAGCAGACAACGCTGCACCCTCACTGCCACCTTGCCAAGTGCAAAGCGGACAGGTCATGCATCTCTTGAATTACTACAATGATATGCGACCTCGAAAATGGTGAGAGACATGGGAAATTGAAAAGATCAGCGAGATACATGGCTTGAAAAAGATCGTTAAGCTCGTGTACACCATCCAAACTTAACTTGGTACAAACGACCGGCCGCTGAAGAATCTCCTCCTCTAAGGTTTCTATGTGGATTCAAACTTCCAATCGCGTGCAGTAGCGCTGAACTCAACAGGTGTGGCGCGCCTTTGGTATTTCACTGGTTTGATTTTTTCCTTCTGTTTATCAAGTACTCTTTTGAACATTAACGAGAACAGGTGCCAATCACTTTCAAGAACAGTGAAGTGCACACTGCTGACGAAAGTGCCTGTCATAAAATGAAATTGAAGAGGCCTGCTTAAAGAATGCTTGACCTCAGTTTTTATGCTAAAGTAAGGAAAGTATCTATAACTTTAGCTGCTTATTACACTGTGTATAATGGACACTAACATGAAAACAATTCAGAAGTCAGTTACTAGACCTCTTCACTTATGCCAAAACATGCGACAGCTGGAGCAAGGCACAGCTTGTAATACCTGGCTCCTACACGTGGGCTTATATAGTGCTTTCATACATGAGTATTACATCCAATCGTGCCCCTCTACTACAACCCCTGTTAATGTGCAATTCTCCAATTATGGCCTATTTTACCATGAATTTTTTGCCTCAATATGGAAACTCACTGCCCAGACAATGGACAGAGTGAAAGTACACACCATCCACTAGAGCCCGTGTATTTTTGCTGCATTAAGCAATAAGAACAAAATCTCGACTTCCCTAACCTTATTTTAGCGTGGCACAGGGAAATGAGAACTCTTGTTCTCATTTCCCTGTGCCACGCTGACTAATCCTCTTATCAGAGTCTTACAGGTCCACCCAGCACCTCCCCCCGGTCGCAGCCCCTTCAAAGCCTTTGTTCATTACACACCCCCTGGATATAAGTTTTTCCACTACTGCAGCTTAACGAATCAAGGTTCACCTCCCTCCCCTTCCTGACACGCATCCCCTCTCACACCACTTTCCTTCCCCACCCCCGGGGCCTTCCTCCTCGGAGCGAAGGCCCTATTTAATCCCTGCCAATGATGAACGCTTTGCCCAGACGAAGACAAGTCCCCTTGTCGAAACGTTGGCTCAAGCAACCTGAGGTTTTCCCCTCCCTTGTTCATTTTGTGACCGCCAAGGACCATCTACCACACCCTCTCTCTACCACTAACCTTATTAAGTTAGGAGTTCAGGTTGCTGTAAGCTGGTGGTGGGATTAGCATTGCAACTGTCGGCAACTGTTCCTAACCTGATCATTCTTTTTCTGTGTTCTGAGTGCTGAGTGAAAGGCAGTGCGAAAGCGCAGACGCCTGAATGATGACCTTTTTTGTGTGGTTTTATGCTCTGCAGTGCCCACTCGATGCCTTACCTTTTGCCACATTGCACGTATGATTGCAAATAAATGCTCTCTGCAGCTTGAGCTATGTCAAAAGCCGCATTTGGCAGCTGCCAGCCAACTGAGTGCATATTACACATACTAGTGGTTCGTGGGATGTCGCCTGCTGCAGTGACGTACTATGCTAATGCAATATTTTCCACCTCATGAGCCATATAATGTTTTTGCATCAAAAAAAAAAATCAGGTCTACCTATACATGAGTACTAAATACGGTATCCGTCTGTCTTTATTTTGCCCTATCCGTCACCCTCACTATCCCTTTTATTTCCGCCAGCTACATGTAAAGCGTTCAAGAAACAAGCAGCAATATTTGCAGCAGGCAAGCATCTTTTATCTCTTCCTTATCATTTTTAGTTTTTAACAAAAGTCACCACCACCCCACACCCAGCAAGGCCAATAATGTGACTCCAATACTGTGACAGATGCTCTTTGAGTGTGCTCATGTTTCTCTGCTATTGTGACAAGCTACGTTTACAAATACAGCTTGTGTGGCACCGTTGTCATGCTGGAGTTCCCTGGAATAAGGCTGCAAACTTCCTCATGCCTTCGTTAGTGGACATGCTTTAAATTTTTTTTTATCCTTTTTGATAATGACAAGTGCCCACTCCAAGCTGCTATTACTATAGTGCATTAAACCTCTGCCTCATCTGCTGTGTGATAATTTCCACCACTCAAAGTTCTGAGGTAATGGGAGCCAATGCCTTTCTCAACAGAGTGGGAGGTGAATGAAAACATTTGCTGCAGGATTCCTCCCACAAACTTCTACCTCAGCCAGTCAGGTACTTCATCCACTTGTTTGTGTTTGAACCACAATAAATTTGAAACAAAAGACCGTTTTCCCTTTTCCTGTTGTTGCTTCGTCTCCTTCCACAAACTTTTCAGTCATATTCCTTTCCAAGAGCGAAGGCTGGATCTGCATGCCTCAAATCTGCTAATGTGACTCAGTTGGGCTCAGCCAATGTGGCCATTCACGAAAGTTCATGGGGGTTTCTGAAAATATGCACTTTCACAGGTGCAGACCATGCAATTCACGAAAGTTCATGGGGGTTTCTGAAAATATGCACTTTCACAGGTGCAGACCATGCAATGGTCCCTCACTTGGAAGTCCCTCGCCTTTTTCATTCTTAATTCAGGATTCAGTTGCTCTAGTATTCATTTGGATGGCTCCTTCTGGTTTTCTTTATGTCATTCTAAGGCGTCTAAAGCAATGCTGGTCTCAAGCATTGCCCAGGTAGGTGCTAACGAGTAATTCTTCCCTAATTTAATTTAATAATGCGTGATATATTCCTTTATTCAAGGACCGAGGATTCCTAAACACAGGCATAAGCACACCTGCGGCTTGTCATTTGTTGCAGAGGCAATGCAGATGGACCAATGAATTTTGCATACTGACTCTACAGCAGCAGCAGCACCTTCACGCCCGCCACATTTTTGTTAACCACAGTGGCAGCCATTATGGCAACACCTCTCGGTAGTCAGCCATTAGTCTGAGAGCCAAACAGAGGGCACACTAATCTAACCTTTTCAGATCATGGCCACAGCTGCCTCGTAACTGAAACTTTCAGACAGTATTCCCACACATTTTTCAAGGTCAGAGTGGTTAGGGGTACGAAAATATTCCCCTTCGAACTCATTTCAATGCCAGTTAAAGCACTGAGCACAACAAAGAGCTGTAGTGCTGCCTGTCAATGCCTTGCTATCAGTAGTCATGCGAGCAAGTTGAGGGGAGGAGGCTTTGTGGCAAGAGGCAGTAGTCAAGGCATAATGGACTACTGCAGACAGCCCAAGAAACGTTTCCAGCACATTTAATTTCTAAATCCCTTCACTACAGCATCCCTCACAGCCTAAGTTACTTTGGGACGTTAAACACCCATAAACCATAAACCATCATCCAGCACATTTCTGGACAATGTTGACTGTTGTTCTGTAATGTACACTGTATTCTTTCTCTTTTTTTTTTGCATAAGTTTGGAGACTCCCTTAAGATAACATTGTAGCTTTTCGTCTGTGGCCTGCTCTGAGCCTTTTGAGAATAAAGCTTTGATTCAAATTTAAATGATTTCCATCTCAAACACGAACTCAAACAGTAACTTACCTGTCCTATGCATTTTTCTATAAAAGCCTCGATGTCAGCATCAAAGCCTACGGTGATGACTGCTGGTACATTGAGTTTAGCAATGCCTTTCTCTAAGCAAGTGAAGCTTCGATATTTATCTGATCTGTAGCTTTATCAATGCACATACACACCATTCGTCCAATATGCATGGGCCACAAGGTTTGCAGCTGGACTGCAGAGTTAGGCTTTTGTGGCATGCCAGGAATTTCTAAGCTTAAAAGTGGTTAAGATGAAAGTTCCCCTGACCTCAAAAAATCTGGGCTGCTGGTAGTGCAGGACGAGCCAAGCGGCAGAACAGAGGCAAACCCTGAGCTCCATATGTATTTTGAGAGAGGACGTGCACCAGGTAAAGCACCAGTTCCCAGTTGCTAGACAAGCTAGTTTAGTGCATGCACAAAACTAAAACAGAGTCACTGAGAAGTGGCCCTCCATGAAATCCCGAACCACAACCTTCCCATTCACCACTGTCACGAATAGACCCATAGCAGGCATACTGCCTTTTCGAACTAAAGCATCGCTTTGCTAATCATTACTGGCAGTGCCACATGTAAACAAGCAAGAATATCTTCCACCAGCACACTGAATTTCCCAATATAACGATTAGAAATAACAAATGCACAAAAGGAAAAAAAAACAGTTAGGAACGTCACTTTTGCAAACACGAAACAAAGCACTGCATATGAATCTGCACTTCGAAAATAATTTGCCATGAATGATGCACCTTCACTGCGCAGCAAGAATACCGTCTTTTCATGGAAACACCGCTTTTGAAGCTTTTCATAACACTACTTAGGACAGTGTGGTACAAGCAATTTACATGTATACTTAAAATGTACTGGTATGTGAGGTAAAGTACACCGAATAGTTCAGAATACTACAGAATAAATTCGACCGACCGGGGTTCTTTAAGTGCGCTGAAAACGCACAGGAGATGGGTATCTTTCATGTTCACCTCCACGGCCTCTGCGGCTAGGATTCAATCCGCTTTTTGTTAAAAAGTTTTCACAGTGATGGTGATCAATGGCACGAGGCAAAAGGCGCATCTTCTCTTCTGAATCACTCGGCAAACAGTGGCTAGATCAGTTAACGAGCTCAACCCACTAACACATTTGTCCCAACAAAGTTACCTGGCTCAGTCAGGCAGTATGATGCAAACTTCTCCATTGTGCACAATTCAGGAAGCCACTTCAACTTTTGGTCGTGATTCCCAAAGGCATCAATCATCCACAGGGCCATGCTGCAAATGAAATGGCTGAGTAAGGAATGGAAACTCGCAAGTCATTATACTTGCATGGCTCAAAGCAAAGCTAGGCACAACCACCCAGAGAAGAATGCAGAGACAGGACAGGTGCTCGCTACAAAGTAAAGTAGTAACAATACAAAGGTTTAGCACAGAGCGATCCACAGCCACTACCATAATACGGTTCTGCGGGGAGCCACTAGCCCTGAGGGCGCAGATAGCACAAAGTGCCGGTGAGCTGTGCCCACGCTTGCCATGTCAAGACCAATCACTGGGTGTGCAGTGGCTGTGCACGAAATCACATAGCACTATGCTAAATCTCTCTAATGCTTGCTGCTTAGATGATCGAAAGGATAAAACCATGAACTCTCAGACATCATAGTCGAAGTAGTGACTATGGCAAGATCGCCTGGGGAATGTTCCTGCAAGTTCCCACCTGGAAAGCATTCCCAGTGGATGGCAGGTGAATGCAGCAGTTTTCAGCTACAACATGGCAGCAGGTCAGGAGCACCACACACTTTGCAAGTAGCAATTGGCACAGCAACAGCAGCAAAGAAACAGTTTTCAGCTCCAAATACTAATAAAAAAACTTATGAATTAAAATAAGAACAACATCTTATGAGAAAACCGTCCAGTAATATCCCGTAGCAATATAATCTGCCACAAATCACCAATGTGAAGGAGACTGAATACTTGAGGTACAGTAGCCTAGGCACATTACACTGAGGGTACCAGGCAGAGCGATACTTGAAGCATGATGATGAAAAATTCAGAGGGGCACTTTGTTGACCTAAAGTGCGGTGAGGCGAAAGCCTTAAGCGCGGTGTTGCTGCTTGTGTCACTGATGTGTGGTTAAGATGTTAAGCTTCGCCTCTAAGAGTGGAACGCGACAGCGTCTTGCAACGCTGCCAGGGAGTCCACAGAACGCCATCGCCCAATCGATTCTACGCCGGTAAATTGGTTTTTGAGGAAAGGAAATGTATCTGTCTTGTCTGGGTGGACACCTAAACCTCGCTGTAATGGAAGGGGGGGGGGGGTGGAGATGGGAGTGAACGAAAAGACCATATTCACTAGACACGCCTTTGTTCATTCCAAACCATCGAGCTGGCATGGTGGAGTGGTTAGCATGCTTGTCTCGCACTCCGGAGACCGGGGTTCGATTCCCGAACTCGAGTAATTTCCTACTCGGTTTTATTTATAAATCTCGCCTGATTAGAAAGGTTAATTAGGCTAATTGGGTGATAAGCATTTAACTAAACTCATTCCCACAACTTGGAGCATCACTATACGATCCCGTCAATTGGTTGCATGGTTACTAGCCAAAGTACAATTGGCCCCGTTTGAAATTCGCGCACTGCGACGTCATGACCGTTTCGACCAATGGAAAAGCGTGACATTTCTGTCGACAACTCCTGCTTACAACGATGAGGCATTAAAGGCTTCCGCCTTAAAAGGACGTGCCTTGTTTCACTCCTCGTCAAATGCGCCGGATATTGCGTCCTTCTGTCGAAGGTTGGAGGCAATCCGCCTTTTCGTTTACCTCAGCTGCTGCCTGCCATGATTTGTGAGAAAGAGAATGGTGGGGGTATTTTTAACTCTTCCTGCTGTTGATTTACGGCTGACGATTATACATTATGCAGGAGTGTGTCGGAGTCATCACATTCCGTCAAGCGACCATAATGACGACGGCTTGCTGAGCGAAAAGATCGCTTCCTCAAACTGCCAAAACGCTTCCCTTCCAGCACGGGACGCCACCCTTCCAGCACGAGACACCTAAACCTCGCCGTAACGGGAAGGGAGGGAGATGGGAGTGAACGAAGACACCATATTCACTAAACTCGCCTTTGTTCATTCCAAACCTTCGAGCTAGCATAGCGGAGTGGTTAGCATGCTCGCACTCCACAGACCGAGGCTCGATTCCCGAACTCGACTAATTTTCTACTCGGCTTTATTTATTTATCTGGCCTGACTAGAATGGTTAACTAGGCTCATTGGGTAATTAAGCAATTAACTAAACTCTGTCCCACTTACTTGGAGCATCACTATACGATCCCTTTCATTGGTTGCATGGTTCTTAGCCAAAGTACAATTGGCCCCGATTGAAATCCGCGCACTGTGACGTCACGACCGTTTCAACCAACTGAAAAGCGTGGCATTTCTGTCGACAACTGCTTACAACGATGAGACATTAAAGGCTTCCGCCTTAATAAAAACTGCATGTGTAAACTGATAAACAAAAGAGCGTACTTGTGGATGCTGATGTAGGCAGTGGTACTGACACAGCCTTTGGCCAGTGCTTCAAATATTACTGAAGCATCGAGACGACTCAGCCCAGATCCTCCGTACTCGTCTGAAATGTAGATGGCTCCAAAGCCAAGCCCAGCCGCTTTTCTCATGGCCTCCACAGGAAAGTACTCCTGAGAAAAGAAAACAACTCCATAATTTCCTTTTCTACAAGATCTGTGGGATGGCTGAAGACCACCCTGGCAGTAACTCCCAATTCCACTCGCAATAATTGCTTCAAATACTTTGTTTTCCTTTCTAGGGCTGTTAATGAATGAAATAAGCTCGCCAACAATATATGGTTTTACGTGGTTTAACGTCCCAAAGCGACTCAGGCTACGAGGGACGTCGTAGTGGAGTGCTCCAGATAATTCTGACCACCTGGGGCTCTTTAACAAGCACTGGCATCGCATAGTATGCGGGCCTCCAGAATATCGCCTCCATCGAAATTCGAATGCCGCGGCCGGGATTGAACCCATGTTTTTTGGGTAGGCAGCCGAGTACCTTGAGCCACTGCAGCGGCTAGTACAGCTGCAACAGTTTAACTAAGCACACACTGGAGATATACAGCCATAACTAGAATTGTGCAGCGCAAACTTCGACCATCAAACTCCTCTTATTAGTTGTCTAGCAAACAGAGGTGTGTATGATACTTATGCAAGTGCTCTCTGTGTGCTCGTGCACAAAACATTCTTATTTCCTATATGCAAAGCGAGGACAGAATCAGAATGCTGAAGTGTGATCTGTATTATTCTGGCCACAGTTGTACACTGTCTCATTAATAGCTGACAATCCTTTGTCCCGGTGCCGTGGTAAGTTGGCTGTTGCTCAGACTAGGGGTGTGGAGGGGTGAACGGTAGCAAATGGGGAAAGTTTGAGAGAGGGTGCAGAGTCACTAGTGCTGAGCAGGCCACTCTCCATGGCACGGGGACAAAGGACCATTTTCTGTCTAGTCTTGTATGCACCCAAAAATGGCATCTGTGATGTCACATGAAAGCTATCATAGCTACCCTGCATATGCTGCACAGTTTGCAAACAAACAACTTAACGCGGGTCAAAGGCACATTAGACAGCTTCCATATAGTACATACTCCCTTTATATGAACTGCATATCATAAATTTTGGAATGGCATTAACAATAAAAATAAAGCAGAGGCAATTAAAACATAACACATCAGTTAAGGTGCTGAACAATATGAATACAAATATAATCAATTCAAGTATCAGTGAGTGCAATGCTGTCGACAGGAGGGCATGTTACGAGTCAGGCGTTACCTTTTCATCCCACTCCATCATGTTTGGAAGCATCTCTTTCTCAGCAAATTCTGCTGCTGTTCGCTGCATCTGAATCTGTTCCTCTGAGAGTCCGATGGTGGCTGGGGCAAAGGTAAGGAAAGTGGACAGAAAAAAACTTAAAACCTGAGCAGGAAGGAAAGCTCCCTGTGACATCCGATACCTTCAAGCACACTGCTCGCATGACTATACTGTTGTCGCTATAGCCACACACACACAAAAAAAAAAAAAAAAACAGGATGGCATAGAAAATTTCCAAAAGTTTTGTAGCCCGCCCCGCGTAATTTGCTTGACAACTAGATCTTTACCGCACGCATGCGGCAACAGGTTTAACCGCCAATAAATGGATATCCGAGCTGTACGGATTTACTTCGGGCGGGCAGATATATGCGAACGAAGCAGAATTTCAAGCCTGCCTAGCCAGCCTAGCGTACGACCCGTCTCCGTACCTTACACAGTCCATCAACTTCGCGCGTGCAAAGCAGAACTAAGTTTAATTTGGCTGCAGTCGAGCAGCAGTGCGCCAAGGAAAATCGCGCGGCGACATCACGACCGCTATCACGCGCGCTTACCATCGAGTGATGTGGACGCACTACGAGTCAACAAACTGGGAAAGCATGCTTGATATCGAAGAAGTCGCCGTATGTTGCGGGTTCTTGCGAGCGCGCCCAATGCACTCATGTTTACGTCAAAAACTGATACTCGCACTCTTTACGACTGCCTTTGCAACATAAGACACCACAGAAACAGCCGGTACTGATTGACAAGCAACGTATGACACTCGCGTGATCACACACACACGAGTTTAGCGCTGGCTGCGCAAGCCGCGACGTTGGAGCACAGGTAGCATAGCGCGCTCGTTACTCGAGAAACCACAGGGCGCTTGTATTCACGCGGAAATTCCACGGAGGGCGGCGCTTTCTCTTGCCACGTGACTTGAAATTTAGTGCGCGTGATTTGAACGTGGCGGTGATTCTACACGTAGGTTTTGCGCAGAGGAATAGCTCCCACGAGTCACGACCGGTTACGACTGTTTAAAGCAGAAAAGCCTGAAGCAAGCAAGCCAACCGTTCTAGGAAAAAGCAGCGCACTAGCACAAACACGAGGGAAGAAGGGACGAGACACAGCGCTAACAACTGATAGTTTTATTCAGACGCCTCTAAGAACAAGTAGCCACATCTGATAAAACACGGGAAAACAAGGCAATAAAATCTACGATGATACAAGAAACTCATGTTCTTTTTTTTTTTTATATGGCGACGGATAGAGTGCTAACGCATGTCGGACCTAGCTTCGCAATCTATGAAGCCTCAATGATCTCTCTTGTGACCGTATACATGGGCGTCCTGAGGGGGGGGCAAGGGGGGGCGGTTGCACCCCCCTGGAAAATCACTCACTCGAACCGTGAGTGATGGCCGCACACCAGGGGCGGTGGTGCGCTCAGTCAAAAGGGTAAAAGCAGCCCCGCATGGTCACATCTGCGAAATGCCGCGTCCGGGCGTGCGTCGTTCCGCCGTTTTCAAACCACGCCATCGTTAGCTCTACTGAAGGGCGACCTGTTCCAGACATACAGCGGCACCGGCGAGCATGTGTTTCGAGCCGCCTTGAGATGGGTGTCTGTTTCTTTGATCTCTAGAGAGATAGCGACACGGAGGCAGACAGTGCACGGGGCATCTTGTTTTCGCCTATGTCGTTACGCCGGTCACCGATGAATTCTTAAGGAGGGAAGGACAAATCAGCCGTGTCCACCCCCGCTTTGTCGGGCTGCTCAGGGGCAAGCGGGCGATGAGTTGGCGCCGCCGCCGCTCGCTGTCTCCTCCGATCCACGTGTAGCGCAGTTCGGTAGAAGCGCCGCTTTCAGAATCTCCGGCAAAGGGGATTAGCTGCTTTTGTTCACGGCGACGCAGTCTCCCGAGGCGCCCCCACACCAGCGTTCTTTGCGTCTTCTGTGAAAACCAGCGCCTTTGGTCAACGCAGCCCGATGGCGCCTGCCTGGCTCGCCTGTCACCTCTGGCTGGGCCTCAAATCACAACAGCGCCCATGTACTGTGCGTGTCAGTGCATGGTAAAGAGACCCAGGTGGTCGACATTACCCGGAACTCTGTACTACTCCATCCCTCATAGCCTGAGTCGTTTTGGGGCTCTGAACCCCATAAAAACACAAAAACAAATTTTCCGACCGGAGTGGCGAGTGTCCCTTCCCCTCGGAAGTTGCGCGGCGTTCCTTTCACCCCCAAAGTGCGCATTCGGGGATACTGCGGCAAGTAAGCCCTCGCACGTGTGCGCGCCTCTGTGTTTGTGCTTGGGTGTTTTTAGTGGCCGGTTGTCAGCGAAGCTGAGAACAACCAAGACAGCGGACGAGAAAACGACGAGCGGCGAGCAGTGTGTGTGGGGTTGCTCGACTGTGCGGATGCGCAAGCAAGATGGAGCGAGGTGTATGAAGCTTGTGGGTTTCTACGTGGACACAGGCCACCACCCACCGCGGGTTCGAGCTTCGCGCGAGCCAGGGGCCCCGATCAGCCGTCACCACACACACTGGGACACCGATGCAGTGCACTCAACCTCCGCTGGGAGGAGAGCGATTCACCGCAAAGAAATAGGCCTCCAATCTCACAAAGGAGACGTTTATTCACGTCGTCCTTCAGCAGGTACACAAACACTCAATAGTCACCCCGTCCCGGGGGCGCGCGAGGAGCAAGGCTCCGCTGCGCGCACGAAGCGACCAGAGTAATGCGCGCCGCTAACACGCCGCTGCAGGAGAATGTCCCCGCGGCAGTGCTGTGATCTCTCTCTCGTGTCGACCGTTGGGCCGGTTGCGAGAGAGAGTGGGCATTCAACGCAAGGTACGCCTGTCAGAGGTCGCTGGACCCCGCTGGACAGGCTCGAGCCGCTGCAGGTCAGAGGACACGTGCGGGCGAGCTCGAGTAAGCACTGGTCCGAACGGCAACGGCCGGCACGGACAAAACAGTAACGTACGCACCTTACGCTGTCTCGGAGGGATCTCTCTCTCTCTGGGCCCCGCTCGGACGGTCGCGCGGTGCGCGGCCGGTCAAACGGGTCCCGAAAATCCCGCCAAAAGGCGCCAATGGCAAAGGCCCTTGGGGAGCCGGGGCGGAGCTGTGGCTAAATGACAGTGATTAGTCACCCAGCCGCCTCTCCACCGCCTGAGGCGGGAGCAAGGGAAAGAGGAGAAACGACGCGGTAGGCCGGCACAGCCGCGCAAAGGCGACGGCGGAAAGCCAGATTCCCACATCGGTCGAAATTATCCGGAGCCTTCCACTACAGTGTCCCGCATAGCCGGAGTTGGTTTGGGATGTTAAACAACATAAACCTAAACATAACAGAACTGCGCGAAGACGACGGGACAAAAGAAGGCATAAATGCACACACACAAAGTGCAGTGTGTGTGTGTGTGTGTGTGTGTGTGTGTGTGTGTGTGTGTGTGTGTGTGTGTGTGTGTGTGTGTGTGTGTGTGTGTGTGTGTGTGTGTGTGTGTGTGTGTGTGCGCGCGCTTTGTGCGTGTGTATTCGTGCCTTCTTTTGTCCCGTCGTCTTCGCGCAGTTCTGCTTTGCTCTAACCATGAACCGACTAGCCCAACATCATGTCTTACCTAAACATAAACCCATAAACGAGTGTTTCGCTTTCCTAGTGGCTGCCGGAGCACAAAGTGAAACTGTGGGGCTTCCAAGAAGCTAGTACAGCCTGATTTCTTTTTAAATTTGGTAAAGCTAAAGAAGAAAACCCGGTTTGTATAAAATAATTCTGACGACCAAATGTCATATCTGTGCGAAATTCGAACTTGAACAATCCACCCGTGTAGCAGAGAGAAGCATTCTACTGTGGGCGTTTATTTTCTCAACAGTCTGTATATTTGTAAGCCATGAAGAGGGCGCAAAGCAAGTATTTTTTACATCTTGCTCCGCACTTCATATTAGCGGAAATATGTGTGGTATTAAAAATTAATCAGTTGATTTTTAGCGGATTATGAAAGCAGTTCCAGCAGAATGCTTGGCGGCGAGGCGGGATGTCCCGACTGTTATGCCGACGCCAGGATTCTCAAATACGATACACCTTCAACACTACACCTTCAGACGCCACTGGACGGGGGGATTGACAGAAAACCACGAAAACCTTTCCACAATCCGTAAGCAAACGCGTATATCGCTTCGTAAGAAAGGCGGCCCCCTCGTGGTGGCGGGGGATATTCCTATTTTTGTAGCTCGACAGGCTCTCCCCAACTGATTAGGCTAAGCGAAGTTACATAAGGTGGGGGCCCATCTCCTCGTTCTGGTTTTGTCGTTCATACGTGTCGCTCAAAGTTCCATTGCCAACGGTTCCAAATACTAAGCAACTTAGAATAAATGGGCCCCTTCTCCTGCTGTCGGAGGTGAGGCCCTGGGCTGCAGCCCCCTTAGACCCCCCCTTAATCCAGCGCTGCTGCGCGCTCGCCTCCTCGCCACCGTTTGACATTTCGTTGCAGCCGCGTGTTTACCACAGTTACTACGCATGCGGAAGGAGGGCTATACAACGCGCCTGCCTACACCGTTATCGTGGGGCTCCCAGTGCATTTTGCATGAACTGCGACAGCCATGACGTCAAACAAAGCATAACTGCAGCTTTTCGCTTGTATATCCAGGCTTAACCAGAGCTAAGCCACTGCCAACTTTTTTTTCTGTCTCGGCGACTTCACCACAATGTGCCACGGCCGCACTCAGGGTAGGGCCGCACCGACCGCGCGCGCGGCAGTTTTGCAGCAGACGACGGCGCTGTAGGTTTATGACGTCACTCAGGCGAACGTAAATCCCTGGAGAATGGCGTCTATTCATAAAATGCCGGCAGATTACTCGAGTAATTGACCTCAGTAAAGGTTGGACCATGTACATGGCTAGGCGCTAGAATGTGTAGACGGGGTCATTCCGTCACAATCGATGAACATGACTTTCATGCATTCCGAGGTTCATTAAAGATTCCTTCCTTTCTAATGACAAACCTACTCATTAGCATACAGTCGTAAGGAAACACGTACACTAGGTTCCCTTTATTCGCCGAAAAGTAACGCAGCCTTGTGGCTTATCGTGCAGTGCGAAACAATCTGTTTGTAACGTATTGCAAACTGTCGAAACAGGCAATAAAGAAAAAAACACAAGTTTTTGTGGCTTATCGGTTGCATGTTCGCATCGTAATCTGAAGGTCCTTCGTTCGATTCCCCGCTCCTTCGAAAGACATTTTATTTACTTCTCTTTGCTGTACCCGCCACTATCTTACGGTCTACTGGTGATGTCACTGAGGAATTTCGTGCCATGTGCTGCGACGGGCGCTGGCTTTTATGCTAATGCTACATATAATGCTTCGACATGAAAAGAAGATAGCAGAAGAATCTGTTTTTCTCTGTCCATATTTTTTTCTGCACTAACTTAAAGTACGCTACTGCACTTTAGTGACGCTGTGTTCTTGAGAGTATAACGTTCATCGGCTGTGTTCTGCTAATTTAGCGCCACAACTACCGTGGCCCGGCATGCAAGTGTCATCGATGGTAAACCTATACCGAGAGCAGTCGTTTTGTATATCTGCAGGCATGGTACGAATGAAGAGCGAGCTGTTATTAATGTGGCCAGAGGTTTGCTATACTTGGCAAGCTGCCTGAAAATCGCTAAAAATCTGCAATTATTTCATTTCATTTATTTCATTTCATTCATTTTCTCCTTAAGGGCCCGAGGACATTACATAAGGGGAGGCGAATTAACATGATGTATGTTTCTCGAATGTGGAAAAAGGTGAAGAGAAAGACACAAATTACAACGAAATCAATCAAGAACAAGAAAAAAATAAAAAATGCAGAAATACACCTAAGTGAAATAACACCAAACAAACAAGAGCAAGAGAAACAAAAATTGCACTAAGGCGCAGAAATGCAAACAAACGAAGTAACAAAAGAATACAAAGGGTGCGTCTATTCAGGAGGGCTAAAGTTTTAGCTTATTACGGAATTGAGTTCTATCTGCGCGTTCGACTATGTTTTCGGGTGAGGGAAAAATGAGCTACTCATTGCAAGGGTGCGGGTGGAAATTCGTGCTAGAGACTGGCTGTGGCTTAAACGGGAAGATCTTCTTAGTGGTGTTGTTAGTAGCTCATGTCTGGACCGTGGGTGATAATAGAATGTGTGAAGAAGGCACAAACGAGATATGATGCGGCGTGATGCGAGGAGGGACGGCAAGTCGAGGTCTCTTTTCATTGAGGTGACGCTGGAATGTCTTGGAATAGTTCGAGGTGATAAATCATGCTGCGCGGTTTTGAATGACTTCGAGGTTTGCGGCGAGGTATGAAAAGGGAGGTATGCTAGTTTTTGAATGTCTGGGCATGAGTCGCTGAGACTGCGCCGCATGTATCCCAGAACGTGTGAGGCTTCGGAGCAAATGGTTTCTTTATGTGTAATCCATGATAGCGATGATGTAATGTGCAGGCCAAGATATTGAAGCGAAAAGCTTCACTAGGCTCGACAACACCGCGCTTCGCGTGAGCCACACTACAGATTTGCCACAGCTGCGCATGCGCGAAACCGAGTGACGTCACGCGGAGCGCAGTGGCCGCTGCTGCCGCAGCCGTCGTCGCCGCCGCGCGCTGACTCCGTCGCCTGACCTTTTGCCGCCGCCGCGCGCTGCTGCGCATGTGCGCCGCCGCTTCTCCTCCTCGCCACCGTTTGACCTTTCGCCGCAGCCGTGCGCAGCGTGCATTTGAAAGGAGGGGTATATAAGGCGCGCTTGCCCATAGAACAGGCGCTGACACTCGCCATGGAAGGAGAAGAAGCAACATTCGGACGGCGCAGAAACACCGATCCAGAAGTGGTAGCTTGGGAGTTGGCTGAAAAGCAGCGAGAGCTTTTCGCTTCGAGATATCCAGACTAAACGTTAGCTAAGCCGCAGCCAATTTTTTTTTATATGATGATGCGTAGGGAGTTGAGGTAGTAGGTAGCCTTAATCTGGTTGCGAAGGCAGGAAAATGCCATGACTTCACATTTGGTCGTGTTTAAAGGCATGAGACATGCTTCACACCTAAGTGAGAGCGTTTAGGTCTTGTTGGAGTGTGCACGTGTCGTCTTGGTTAGTTATGGCGCAGTATACGTTGTAATCCACGGCGAACAATCTCAGTTTAGATCTGATGTTGCAGGGCAGATCATAGATGTAAATTAGGAACAGTAATGGGGACTACACGGCATCCTGAGGGACACCGGATGTCACGCTCGAGAGAGGAGATGTGTAATTGTTAGCGCATGTGAACTGAACACGTCCTTTCAAGTAGTGCTCTAACCATGATAACAGTTTTTGTGTTAAACCAAGGCCGGACACTTTAGCAACAAGTGATTATTGGGGACATGATCAAATGATCAATTATGCGCAACTTTAATGCAATGCTACTAGGTTCGTTATGATAGGTTAATAGGTTCCTTATATCCGAGGTTAACACACTGAAATTCGTTATATTCGAGGTCTATGGCATACTATAAGGTTCGTTATGCCACGGACCACGCGGGGCTGTGGTCGCCATTTCCACTTGCACAGCCACAGCAGTCTTCTAATGCGAACGCATTAAAAGCAACATAATGGCAACACTGTACACGGCAACAAATTGCGCTACTATACGGGCGTCTTCTGTAAGGAGATTTTGGAAACCAGGCAGCAGTCCGAACGAAAGCGCAGGTTTTCGGTAACCGGCGGCACCTACCAGTGGCGAAGGTGCATGCAGCCTGCTTTAGCCCTGCCCGTGATTGCAGGGAAGAGACCACTCGCGCAATGACCCGCTCGCGCCCAAGTTTCCCAGCGAACTGTATCCCACTTTTTATGTATCCCAGCAACGCTAATCGCATGCTGGGATACATAAAAAGAAATTTTTCTCTCGCTTCTTCTTCTGTCAAACTAACACTCTATAAATATTTGGTGCGTTCTAAGGTAGAATATGCTTCTTCAATTTGGGACCCGCAAACTAAATCATTGATAACAGCTCTTGAAGCTGTACAAAATCGAGCAGCCCGTTTTATTTTTTCAGACTATAATCGTTCACATAGCGTGACACTCATGAAAAATGCATTGTCATTACCACCCCTTGAGACGCGCAGAAAAGTGTCACGACTGAGCCTTTTCTTTAAAATTTTTCACACGAATGAATACCTAAAAAGAGCACTGTTCACTCCACCTACATACATTTCATCACGCGTTGATCATCCGCAGAAGGTCGGCATCCCACTCTGCCGCACTACTGCTTGCTTGGCATCTTTCATTCCCAGGACGTCATCGGAGTGGAACCACCTACCTGCAGCCTTACTTACTACTAACAACATTGAAGAATTTAAAAAACGGTTGCGGGATCATTTTGTCGTAGATTAGATAAAATGGTCATTTTATTTATTTTCACGTTGCTATCCTGTATACAGCGATTTCGCCAATTTTAAACATGCATTTTCGTTATTTTTGCCGCTTACTGTTGCTAACTGTGTTGTCATTGCTTTGTATTATAGCTTGTGTTATGAGTATTTCTAAATGACCTTATTCCTTAACACTACTTTGTATACTTTTGTTTCTCAAACCTAAAGTTTTTTCGCGTTTCATACTTTTTTGCAATATTGTTTACTTGTATTCTCTTAACATCGAAATCTTGTGTAATGATGCTGCTAAATACGCGTGTTAGCTATTGTTTTAAATAACCCGTTGTGTATATATTCTGTACGTATTTGTAAACTGCTCACTGCCTTCTCTAATGCCCTCCAAGGGCCATGAAGGAACCTGAAATAAATAAATAAATAAAAGCGACGCGAAGGTTGCGGCGCCCCCGGGTCTGCGCCGTCTAGTGACGGCATCCTGAATGTTCGCGAATTTTCCTCGGAAAGCCCTGCCGTGCACCGCGATGAAAACACTCTTTGCATAGGCGGCAGTTGCGTCGGGAGCAGAGTGGATGCGAACTTTCACGCACCAGCGCGCCTCATGCTAATCCGGACTGGCGACCACTCGCGTACCGCGAGCCCTGCCCCCGGTCTTGAATTATGCAGTCCGGGCATAGACTTTCGCTTTCCAGGGGCCGCAGTTGGTGTGAGCACAACTCGACGCCATCGGGGTGGGAGCGCCCCGGCGAAGCTGCCAGGTCGCGTTCGCCGCTGCGCCCCAGTCCGTCCGATGGTGTCACCACGACTGCGATGGAGTCACCTTCGGTGAAGCAAAATACGGCTCAGACACGCACGAGCATCCAGCCCAAGTGGCATCGACATGTTACAACAATGTTAAGTTTTTTTATTGGTCAAACTATGTAATACATTGTTCTTAATGTCGTTTAACAAATAAACGCTGGAATTACCTTTCCTTAGCCTTAATTAAACATTTAAACAACATAAATGCAACCTTCTCTGCCATAGTAAAGTAATCTTTTATTTGTTACGCAGTCTTTCGGCGACCGAAAACATTAGAGCAAGGGGAAAATGACAAACTCCCTTACACAGGTAAGGCCAACAGGTAAGAAAGAAAGTACAACGAAAAATAATAAGAAAAAAACACGCACACAGAGAAGAGGCGCCACGTCACGCACATGGTATGAAAACGCGGAACCGATCTTCAGTGGAGCATTCTACGACGCCGGCAGGTAACCTTCTCTAGTCATTGATCGCCCTGCTAGAGAATGGAGGCTCGCCAGTGTTAAGGTATGCGCAGCTTAATCAATCCTTTGGAAGGACCAATAACGGGGGCCACACGTGAGTGCTTCAGTATACCACAACATGCGCCGCCGTGGTGGCTCAGTTGTTATGGCGTTCGGCTGCTGACCCGAAAGACGCGGGTTCGATTCTGGCAGCGGCAGGCGCATTTCAATGGAGGCGAAATGCTATAAGGCCCGTGTACGATGCGCTGTCAACCCCAGGTGTCAACCCCAGGCGCGCGTGTGCCCACGCGTGTGTGTGTGTGTGTGTGTGCGTGCGTGCGTGCTGCTATTGCTGTGGTTCACCAACTAACCCTCACCCACACCACCCTCGTCCATAGCTTGTATACTTAATAGTTTAACGAGGGCCTTTAATCTGGCAGCCTTGTGTACCATAAGAGGGTTCTCACAGCTTCCGCCCTCATCGTTCGGCCACGCTCGTGGCACTCGCGGTAATACGGGACGTAATAAGTCCGCCGCTATGGACGAGGGTGGCGCTGGTGAACACTCTCAAGGTTCGCTTACACTGCACACAAATACCCTTGAAGGCAGAAGATTGGACACCCATCGCCGTGGCTCACTTGGTAGAGCACCGGACGCGAAATTCGGAAATCGTGGATTCTGGTCCCACCGCTGGCATGTGGTTGTTTTTTTCTTCTGCTTATATTAATTTCCCATTGATGAAAAAATACAAATAAAAAATACACCCTCTATGCCCCTCGGTTTCGGTGGCTGTTGGTTGCCGTCACGTACGCATAACGACGACCTTTTTCATTGACTTGTATTCCGAATCATTCCAGGAGCCCATTAACTACTACCGCCGCTCTTGCCCGGTAGAAAGTAAAAGTCAATGCATTCTTTATTTTCAGACATATATAAAAGACCTGTACATAAAATATTTGGACCGAAAGCCGTGTGGCTAGTGAAACTGTCCAGCGTAAAATGAAATGCACCAAGCAGCCGTCATGAGCAAGAAAAAAAAACGAATAAAAAGCGCTCGAGCGGAATAAAATACGCGCTTTAAGCAACAATTTATAACTACACAAATTAAAAAAAAGAAGGAGAACCACCGACTGATACGGAACAACAAAGTTCATAAAGGTCAACAAACAAAAAAAACTAGAAAGGAATTTTTTTCCACCTCCGGATGAAAAAAAAATAAAATCCTATTTTATCTGGGTTATTGAACCGGAAATCTTGTATGGCTCGAAAAATTTTTAATTGCAGCTAGCTCCAGGTGGAAAATGCCAGCTGGAATCAGCCTCACCATTTTCATGTGAGAAATAAGTTCGTTGTTGGACACTGACTCAGCCACTGAAGTGGCCGCAGCCCATTTCTGCTCGCCGCCCTTCGCCGGCGGCGAATTACTGCGAACGACACTCCAGCAACCGCGGTGATCCGTGCGCCAATGAAATGCCCCCATCCTGCTCCGGAGCTGCGAAACACTTGATCGGGGCCATGCGGGGCGGTGCAAACGGACAGCTTACTCCGCTCTTTAGAATGCAAGACGCAACAAACAGATGCAGAACCACACAAGCCGATCAAACATAAGGTCATCTGGGCACCGGGGCACACGGGGGTGGCAGGAAACCAAGAGGCGGACAGGATAGCTCGAGGATATACTAACTACCGAGCACCCAACGTCAACGGCCTTGCGGAATCCCTGCCAGTACCTCAGGAATACTCGCCCATACTCAACAACTACAAAGGCAGCAGGATGCGGTACCCACCACCGCACAAATCCTTAAACAATGAAGAGGCTGTCACATAGAGACAACTTCAAACGGGGTCATATCCAAATCTAAACACACTAAGTAAAATTCCCCCCACACTTTACCCACACAATTGTCCGTGGTGCCATGAAAAATTAGCTGTGGCTTAGCTCTAGTTAAGACTGACTGATTGCGAAGGCAATAGTTCCCTGGCTGCGCTTGGCTCTGCTGGTGGTTTGGCATGGCTTCGCCTTTTGTGCGACTAAAGGATTTACTCTGGACACAACATGGTTTCTACTGTTTGTTTATTCCAATGAACATGCTTTGGTGGTCCGTAAAGTAGTGACTCTTGGTCTGAACACTGGCAATTACATAGTCATCCGAATGTCTATACATCACCAAGTCTAGACTGCTACTCCATTGGGTAGTACTCTTTGCTTGGAGAGGACATAGCTGAAGGTAGTACTTCATCTGTCTCCTCGGCACGGCGCCGGCGTTTGCGCGCAGCACGCCGCTCCAGCGACGCCTTGTACAACTCCTCAGACATAACTAAGCGGAGCGCGCCTGCGGCGACCCGTTTATCCTCTCCTAGCGAGCGCCCTCACGCGGCGGGCCGAGGAGGCCGTCACGTGGTAGCCGCCGCGCCGAGCGAAGGAACGACTACGGCCGAAGAGACGAGTTGGGGCCCCTGCTCTCCTCTGGTCGTGACGTCACGCTGTCACGTGGTCGTGCCACGTGACAGCGAAGGAACGACCTCCACCGATGGCAGAAAAGTGCTAGCAGTATTGCTTTCGCAATAAAAACATACACTGTATCACATAATATGGGCACGTCAAAAAGTCGACGTCGTCCCAGTTATACCAAACCCAAGCGCGGAGCAAAGGGAGGGTCTGCTCTCCAGCGACTGCCGCGTTGACCAGATTGGTCTGATACGGCGAGCTCAGCTGACGGCAGCATCCAGCGGAGCCCTGGAATAGGGGCAACCGACCGTTGCGCATGGACTCATCTGACCGCATAAAAGCATGCACTTGCGCTAGAGCTAAATAAATTTATCCTATCCTATCCTAACCCGACAGCTAGAGCTGGCATTGAGCGGTCAGTGGACGCCAGAAACTCGCCGCGTAGCTTTTACATAAAACGGATATTGAATTTCTGATATCATTGTGATATAATCGTGGTGAGTTCTTTTTTGGTTCTTTTGTTTTGGTTCTTTTTTGTTGCTGCTTAAAACTCTCGAAAGAACGTTTCTACACCTTTAGTGGGAGCACTGCCTTTTTTCTTGTGTTTCTATGTCTTGCCTCTATGGTCTGGAAACGTTTGATAAATGCTGTACTGGGACTGGGACATTCCATCCTTTTTTGGAGTTTCTGAGGAGGTTCTGTGTTTGTTGGGTAAGAGTGTGTTTGTCGGGCTGCAAAGAATAAAGTACGACGATTAACCTAAAACCACGTCTCCGTTACTTAGCCCCATCCACACTGAGGCAGCTGCTTAACATGCTTCGCATCCACTGGGCTTAACCTTGATAAGCCTCCAATTTTTTGCATAAACTTTCCTGACGAAAAAAAAAAAAGATAGTTTTTCTGATGCGTGAAGATATCAGAGCAGTATATTTTTCAAACACCGCCTCAGACATTTTTTTAAATTTCTCGCGCAGCAATGATGCATATCAACTAATAGAACTTTGCAGTTAAACCTCTTCATTTGTACCTGCGGGAGACTGCGTATATGACGCTGTGAAGGTGAAGGTTGCGCAAACACGAAGCAACTGGGTGCCGCTAAGGGTCGTGTAGCCTAGCCTGCCCTATTTTTCGTCCTGGAAAGCTAGTTAATTTGTCAAAACCAATTAGCTGGCTCCTTAAATATTGACTCCGGGGAAAAACTATCAATTCGGAAGTTTTAGATCGTGTTGAAAATCAAAAGCCTTAGTTGTTTACAGCAAGGTACCAAGCTCTTTTTACTGCCCTGAAGAGAAAGCCCACCGAATCCAAAAACTATCACATGATAGCGTAATAACGGTACTACTTCAGCGAACCAATACGCGCTATCTGAAAAGGAAATCCGCTCATATAGCCCTGGACGCGCTGTCCCCGACGCGTCTCTGCGTTCACAGTGGGCCTCAAGATAATCGCCCCATTGCGAGAGAAAAGTGCTCTTTTTCGTTTCTCACTGGACACAAGCTAATTTCTTGCATTCGGCAGCGCCACTTGGCTGTACCGACGGGCAAATGCGGTGAATGCATAGGGCGCAACTATTCTCGGCCACATTGCTGCTGAGCGTGCCTTTTATGTCACGAAAGCGCGAATTGCGCGGGTCCCCCAAAGTACGGAAAAGGCACCCGTTCCGCGTCGACGCAACGCATAACTGCAGCCACGCAACAGCACGGCGCCGCATCGGCGACAAGACAGCGCGATATTCCGTCACAGCGAGCGCAATCCGCAAAAGGCTCAGTTGGCCCAAATGTGCGGGTGTGACAGCGTTACGCCCAGAAGAGAAATCCGCCGCCGCGCCCCACCGAGAAGGCCCGGGCGTGCACACTGCATGCTGGAGGCAGAAGCCGAAGGGAGACGCCCGCATGCACGGTGGCTGCTGCCGAGGGATTTTCCTGGCGCCGCGCACCCTCTGGACACGGCTTGCTCACATCTCCGCTGAGCAAGTGATGTCCCCGGAACTAGAAAGAAGCGCATGACGTCGTGGCTAGCAGAAGTGCAAAGCACGAGACAGCCATTCGGAATCGAGCTGCTCGTTAGGGTCGACAGGACGACAGCCCCAAGTCCCCCGAGCGACGGGCCACGCCCTTACAAAAAAGTTTTAGACAGTCTATAGAGTGTCTATAGACTTCTATCTATAAAGTCTATAGACTGTCTATAGACAATCTATAGATTTATGGCCACACACTTTTAGCAGACTTTTGTCTATAGACAGTCTATAGGCCACGAATAAAAAGAAAGCAATATCTATAGGAAGTCAATACAGTCAATAAGAAGTCTATGGACCATTTTTGCAAGGGCGTGACGTTCATTAGGTGGACCAGGACGACAGAAGGACCGAAACGGACAGACCCTTCCATTTTGTTTGCCCTTCGCCCGAGTTTGCCAAGAACTGGGCCTAAAACCATTCTTCGCGTGTAGGCCGCACAAGAGGCGCTCCCTGACCGACGGCAGCAGGTGTCTGGTGCACTCCTCCACCAAAAACTGTTCAAAGAATTATTGCTGACTCATCGGCGGCCCTCCCGGCTCTCCTGTTCGTGTACGCGATCAAGAGAGGGCTGCTTCTTTGAATGCGCGAGCGGGAGCACCGAAATGACCCGTGCACACCAATGGACGTTCCTTTGAACTCTGCCCCGCTTACACCCGCCTTTTCTTCTTCCTTATCCTACAGCTTCGTGCTAAGACCTCCTTTCAGCGGTGCACACGACCCGGAGTCGGTATTCGGGGCGGCCCCCTGGGCGACAGCGATTTCACAACAGAGCCCGGCCCGACAAAGCGGGGAGCTGCATAGACATCGCCCTCCTCGAAAGGGACCGAACCCGAGGTGCAAATACGCTTCGGATTCCGTCGTCTTCTCGCGGCGCGCTGCTGGGCCCCTCCGAGTCCCCCGCTGAAAACGACATAAAGAGTGGAAATGAACGCCCTTTCGATAGGGTCCCTACTTTCGAGCAGCGTTGTCGAGAGACCTTCGTCGCCCTAGCAAAAATACTAAAAGACAAGGCAGTTAGTCAAATAAGAAATGCATCAGATAGAATACGACATGCTATTAGATTCCCTGACGCCGGGAAATAACATCTGTGGGTTCGTTCCCGTTGACAGAGGTTTGCATTTTGGGGCACGTGTGCACTAACGTCCAATCGAAACAGCTTCACCACGAGGACATGCACAACTTAATGCCTCTTCAATCGTCTTTTATAAAGGCGCCTGTAATATGTATTGGTGATGAGTTGTCTATCAGCTAAGCTATAGTGGGATACAACTTAAGAAAGTAGCGTCTTTTCCCCGTCAAAGGACCCCCCTCCCAGCAAATGGCGTGGGCCTATTCCCATGACCCTGCTAGGGTGACAATGCAGGGAGCGGTGCCACAATGGAGAGAGGAGTCCATCCCCGACTGCGGAGGGAGGGGACTATCACCTTTTATCTACCACTCCCTGCTTTGTGACACTAGCATGGTCATGAGAATCTCCGGACGCCATTGGCTTGAAGGGGATCCTTTGACGGGGAAAAAGCCGCCGCCTTCTTAAGTTGTATCCGACTATACCTGAATAAATATTGCGACTAGGTACCAATTATGTGTCATGTAAAGCAGAGAAGGTGTGCCTGCGACGTTCTGTTAATTTAAGGCTGCAATAGTGCTGTTCTTATTTCAAATTGTACATGTTTCTCCCTCTTGGACCGATTCAAACCCATACCAGACTCATAGGGAACATGTACAGCAAATACAGCAGCCTGGACGAACCTTGAGAAGTTCGCATGACCAAGGTTATGTGCGACCGCGAAAAACGCCCCAACGAAATTTTTAATACAAGTATGTATTGCTACAACATGTAAGTATGGTTCTATTAAAATTATAATACACGCGTGTATTGGTCTAATACATGAATGTGTTAGATTAATACGTTACTGCATTAGAATTTTCGCTCGGACATCGTTCACGGCCGGCCGCACACAGCCATGGCTATGTGAGCTTCTCATGGCCCGTCCTGGCTGCCGCTCTGTGAGATCTCCCCCCTTGCTGTAGTCGACTGCTGAGACTCTGTATCCGGGACTTGGATCCCGCCCCAAAACGCATAATTTGTACCCCTGGCTATCAGGGACTCCGAGGTAACGAAACTGCTGACGCAGCGGCCCGAGCGCTTACTTCCCGGGAACCTCCATCCATCCAGTCCTTTGAGCACTGAAAGGGCACTGTGTCTCCCGAGGTTTCGACAAATTCAGGTTTACTACCGCGACCGACATCGCCAGGATCCAGCGGCTCGAGGTCTGGAAAAGGCCGATGAGCGAATTCTAAGGCGTCTGCAGACAACTATGTTGTTGTGCCCAGGCAATTGCAAAATATTTTGATTCGAAAGTGAGCGGCTGATGCAAACAGTGTGGGGAAGTTGCTGACAACTTTCACATGGTGTGGGCATGTCAGGAGAACCCCTGCGGTCAACAAATCACTTTGGCTGCATGTTGCTATTGCGATTGTTCAGAGCGACTGCGAAATTCGCCACGTACAGCAGCGGCGAGCGGCAGTTCCCGTAGTTGAGTTCTGTAATCATCTGCTCTGATCCAGTTGAAAGAGCGGTCTTGAAACCGTCGCAAGACCTACGGGGTGGTGGTGGTACTAACATCAGTTAACAGTCAGCAATGCTCACTTTTGTTTGCTGCTTTGGGAGCTGGTCACCGTTACAATCAGTAATACTTCAATTTGCTGATCAGCGAAAATAAAAACGTTGCGTATAAACTAAGGCGCCGACATATTTGCGGTTACTCTTGCGTGAGTGCGTGCCCCGTTCGAACGCGTTTTGTGTGGCGCTCAGTTCTGCAGTTTGAAAAGTGTGAGACGTAATTGCAGTAGCGAGCACTAGTTGGGAAGAGTACGAAGGACGTTGCGGATTTTCAGCGGGTCCTCGAAAGTGCATGGAATTGACGAGCTTTGCAAGGGCGAAAACGGCAGTACGCCTCTTGCGAGTATTTTCGTACTCAGCAGATTACAGAACCAGAATTAGGCTTGAAATTTTGCTCGAAAGGTACTCAATAAGTTAATAGGAGAGTTATGCAGCGTACTGTCTACTTAACCGTTTACCGTGCTGGGAGGCCAGCCCTGTGAACGCTCAGCCCAGCCCAGCCGGCAAATGGTAACGTAAACAACGCAGTGTTAACGGCACGATAGCAGTATGTCGAGTACAGGTGCAATGCAATCTGTGCTGATTGGCATGAGGCGCGTTTTCAAAGGCTCGTCTGCGCTGAGCGATGATTCAGCTGGCCGACCGGGCACCCCGCAGACGCGAGGGCCAAAGTAGAGACACACGGCAGCGGGACTTGCTCGGGGAGGTGGAGTGGCAGAGGAGATGATGTCGATGAGGGTCGAAAGACCTTGAACGAGAAGATTGGAGCTCAGAGCCCCCCTCCCCATCGCATCGCTCTCCTGCCTACCAAAAGAGCGCGGCGCACCTCCGGCGCTTTGTCTCCCGCTCGGGACTCGTTAGCTGTTTTCGCTCCTCTCCGCGTGCTTTGCTCGTTGTCCGCTTTCGGCCGCAGTGAATGCGAGGCCGCGAAAGCAGGCACATGAGCGACGCGTGAATAACTGCGTCACTGCCATGGTCACGTACCGTTTTGTACTGTCCCAACAAGCGGCCTTCGCTGACTCCAAATCTGCCATAGAGGGCACACAAGCCCAGCACACAAGCTTTTTGCATTTTGATGAAAATCGTCCACTCCCATGAACCAGTACGGTTCTTAGTTCTAAGGAACAAGCAGAGAGTGGTGTTAATGAAGAGACCGAAGACGCTTCCAGATTTTGTGACGCCCTGTTCAAGCACTAACAATAATTCGCGGCGATACGACGCACGCACGATGGCTTCAAGCGATGGGCTGGTCTAGCTGGCGCAAAAAATGCTGAAATGTATGCAGAAAATTTCGCCCGTCATCTTGAAGTGGCTCGCGAGACTAGCCATAACCGAAGGCTTGGGGGGTGACTTCCGATCTATTCTACCTCCGAAGATGTCGGGCGTCCCTTGGTGTGACTGACTTTTGCTGTTTGATATCTATTTTTACCGAAGTGTAAATCATTTTTCGCAGCTCCCTACGATCATATGGTACTCATCAACACCTGCTCACCCTGTTCTTCAGTGCGGTGGAACTACAATGAACTAAAATTCGCTTCGTTATAGCATACAAATTTATCAACACCACAAAATAAATAAATAAAAATGAAAAATCCCTTGTGCCCCTTGATTTCTGTGGCTGTTGGCTTCTGTCATATTTATAACGAGCCCCTCATCCCCCTTCCCTTGCTTGCTTAATTGCTTAGCGAGGGCCTCGGTTCTGGCAGCCTTGGCGCCATAGGAAGCATAAGAGGGTTCTCACGCAGCTTCCACCCTCTCCGTTCGATGACGTTCTACGTCACACATGCGGTAACTCAGGACGTTCTACGTCTGCCGCTTATGAACGTGGGTGGCGCTGATGAACACTGTCAAGGTTAGGTTACTTGTAAACATAAATACCCCCGAAAGAAGAAGATTTGACAGCCGTCGCCGTAGCTCAAGGTAGAGCACCGGACGCGTAATTCGGAGGTCGTGGGTTCGGATCCCACCGGCGGCATGTGGTTGTTTTTTCTTCTGTTTTTCTAATCAATTAGCTTTAAGCGATAACATATTCAGTAATATTCGAAATTGATCAACACCACAAAATAAATAAATTAAATAAAGAAAAATCCCCTGTGCCCCTTGGTTTCTGTAGCTGTTGGCTTCTGTCATGTTAAATAAGGACTTTCAAGACCGCTCATTCTGTTTTAAAGTTTTGAAAAACTGTGCACTTCCGCGCCCTCTCTCCAGCCCTCCCGGCGCATGCACTCGTTGTCTATCCAGCAGACGAAAGCGCATGTTTTCGGCTACACCGACCAAAGAAAGTCCCCCATGTACCCGATGTAAGCGCAGGGCGAACGCAAACTGCCCGTCACACTGATGCGCGAAGTGTTCCGCATTTCAAGGGCCTGACCTTGAAGCCCCCGTCGGTGTCTCTCTCCCTCCTCCCTTGGCACTCTCCCCGCCCATCGTGAAAACAAACGCAACAAGAGCGCCGTGTTCTACAGCAACGGCATGCCAGCAGAAAAGCAGAGCGTCAACACTTCAGGGCTGGTAGTACGCCACCCCTCAAGGGAAGCGGCGCTGTGCACGCCACGCCTTGTACCCAGTTGTACGCGCGTAGCAACAGATGGCGCCACCGATGCGAGCAGAGAAATGGGGCGGACACGCTTCCGAAGCTTTTCGCTCCGAGAAAGCACAAAGCAGCGAGAGAATCAGGGAAGCAAGTACGCGGGAGTGCAACAAAAAGCAGGAGGTACGGCGGAAACCCCTCTCTCTTCTGCTGCCTCATTCTCTCTCCCATTCGGTCTTGCGCAAAGAAAGGAAAAAAACGTTCGCTGGCGCGCTCAGCTGAGTCCGTGTTTGTCCTGCTCTTTTTGTCTTTTCCCTCCCTTTCCGAGACTGCTGCTTCACTTTTTCGCTTATTGTCTTTAGCCAGCCAGCGTCAAGCGCACCCTCTCGCAACGCATTCTCCGCTTCGTTGCCATCTCCGTTGTTTTGGCGCGCTTTTTTCCCGCCGCGAGTCGTCGCTTTCTCCGCATGGGGGAGCCGCGGCGCTGGCGTGGAAGCTTTCCGGCGTTGCGTGGCGTACAGGCGCGCGCCCTCTGTTTTTCCCGCCAAAATAACGGCGCGAATGCGAGACGCCGACCGCCACGCTTGACTGCTTGACCCCATTTTCCATTTCTTCATTTACAGTGCCCTGCTCTCCCGAAGCGCTGGGCTGTGCTTTGACGAGCGCACGCTTGGGACTGTCGTTCTGCGTCTCCTCTGCGGCTAAGCTGTTGCGAAGCTTTTTTTGTGTTTGTTTTTTCACGTTCTCTCTTTATCGCTGCCGGCACGTGGCCTTATCACGTTGTTTGCAACGCGAGAAACGACCAGATCGCTCTGGAAATATTATGATCATGGGTGACAACCTCTACGATGTTCGGGATTTTTCATCTATGCTTCGGGCTCCTTATCTGGAAGCGTCGCTGCAGTGATGGCCATTCTGATTCTGACGATCGCCGAGTGCGCTACCGTTGCCGCCGGGTTATTTTATTCGTTGCAAGCACAAGATTTAAGGTGTTAATTCGAGTGCTTAGCCAGCCTTTGTGCGCCGGCATCCGCGCCTGCTGTCACCACCACGTAACGATATTCAGCAGCACTGCCGCAACTCACAAAGCGCATATTCGACATGTTACTAGCTTCTCCAGGGAGAAAAGATATGAATAAGAAATGCCCAGGCATGAAAGTCGAGTGGAAAGAACTGCCAAATCTAATCAGTAAACATACGGTAAACGAGGATCGAGCAAGAGAAAGTTAGGCATGGGCAAAAACCGGATGTATGCGCACCAAGAGATAAGGAAGACAATGTCGTTAACAAAATGGACAAGGTTTAAATTAAGCGAGGAATTCGCATGGATTTGTAGAGTGGCAAAAAAAAAAACATGATGCTAATTACAGCGTCATGACGTCAATGACATTATTAGCCTGGCGTCAGCCCCCTCATTCGCGACGTCATACCTCGTGACAATAGTGGCAGTGGGATGATAATTATGCCTAATGAGTTCAATTTTGCCGCGGGAAACATAACGGACTAACACTACACGCGCCGTCTCGCACTCATGTGGCGGGCGGAAAGACATCCGGTGTGCGCATGTTTGCAAGTGCCCCCGCTGCGTCCGTTCGTTCTATATAGCCCAATAAGCAATGGTATTAGAGGTGTGGTATACGCAGTGAGGATCACCCCCGCTGGCCGGGTTAAACACTGCACTGCCTATTGCGTCCTGCACCTGGAGAATGCATCTTGGCGATGTGAGTGCCTGGTCGTGAGCCAGGACCGAGGCGGCTCTAAGGAGGGAGCGGTCGCACCCCCCCTCCCCCCCCCCCCTCCTAAAAAAAAAGCCTTTGAACATTTTCCCGAACGTCCGTTTTCGGGCTCTCATAGGGCGAGATGTGATTTTTGTCGTAGAAATGGAAAGCTTTTTCGTCTGTGATGCGTTAAGTAGTCCCCTACTTTGTACGTTCACCGTGTTAGCCGCTGCCTTATTTCACACAACTCTGCGTTCTACAGGTTTATTTATTTATTTATTTATTTATTTATTTATTTATTTATTTATTTATTTTAGTACCTCAAAGACACCGAACAAGGGGCATTACAGGAAGGGTGGGTTTACAGAAATATCAACGAAAAACTAACACATTCTGTACAATGCCAGCATCAAGGTTCAAAATGCCAATGAAACAGGCAAACAGCACAGAAAATTAAGATGCAAAACGCTCAAATGATTTTGAATGCAAAAGAAAAAAAAAAGATAAGAATAAAAGACAGGAAGGAGCGCTGAACGGTGGATAAGAATTCAATAACGGATTAGAGAACAGTAAAAACCGTATAGTAAAACAAAGTGCAATAGGCCAACGTTAGCGGGGAAAAGTACACGAAAACTTAAAAAGTGTCTAAAGATTTAAGCTTATCTTTGAATGCAAGCGTGTCTTCTATTATTACAGCGGCATTGGGAAGGCCGTTCCAATCTTTTGCTGTTTGGATGAAGAAAGACTGCGCAAATGTTTGTGTTTTTGGGCAAGGGTATGACACCTGTTGACTGCTTTTGTGATGAGCTGAAAACAGGGAGTGTTTTGTGACGTAGATGCTTAACGGAAATGAATAGTGAAAAGGGCTAAACTGGCTAGTTTTTGACAGTGCTTAATAATGACAAGCTGGATCAGTTCCTCAGATCGATTACACTTGTGTAGGATGAATAATCGGAATGAACAAATCTAATGGCGTGATTTTGAGAGTTTCTATGCTCTCAGAAAGGTATTCCTCATGTGGAATCCAAATGGCGGCTGCATATTCTGATATTGGGCGCATTGGTGTAGGCTAGTAATTTTACATGTGCTGGGACAAACTTCATTGAGCGCCGAAGATACCCATGGAATGCTGCAGTTATGTGGTTGATGTGCGTTGACCACGTAAGATCGTAAGGCAGGTGTAATCCAAGATATTTGTATGCTTTAGTAGCATGTAAACGAGAACCGCAGGAGCGTCTATGGAAATGCATGACCTTACACTTAGCAAAGACATTTGCCATTTTTCACACCAGTTTCCTACTGCTATAGTAAGTCAAGTTATAAGCTAATACTGTCTTATAACAGTATTAGTCATACAACAGGTTGGTAGTTATACGAGTGCAATTCGTACTTGACTGTCGAGGTATCGTGGTCCTGCAGTGCCCTCACATTTACTTTTGCGCTTCATGACTGGCGCTGTCACTCAATTTGAAATATTGTAAGATAAATATATCTGTTCTGTTTGTGTGTTTTAAGGGGGTTTAACGTCCCAAAGCGACTCAAGCAATGAGGGACGCTGACACGAAGCGCTCCGGCAATTTCGACCACCTGGGGTTCTTTAACGTGCACTGAAATCGCACAGTACGCGGGCCGCTAGAATTTTTCCTCGTTCGAAATTGGACCGCCGCATAAATATACATGAATTATATAAGTTAATGGTTACGTAAGCAATATTAATTTATAAATAATAATAGATATGAATTAAAGATAAAAATTGTTCACGTAACCGTTAGCATTCAAACCATGAGTTATGGTATAACATCTTATCGTTCGCCGTTCATATTTCAACAACAAAATGCACAAAAATTGTTGTACAAACAGAGTGTAAAAATCGTCTCTATTTTCTGTTTTGATATGCGATATCCGTCCCCCCCTAGAACCAATCGCTGGGACCTCCACTGCCAGGATCAGCACTAAACCAGCGACGTTCCACATACGGGAATTGTTCGTACACTCCACGTCATGACGTGGGTGATACTACCGCAACATTATTTCGTCAGCGACCTCTCCGTGGCACATTTCCTTTTATTTTCCTGCATGCTTAGCCACGGTCGATACTGGGATGAGGACCTCCTTTGAGAGAAACCTTGAAACCAGGACCGAGCAGGCAGCAGTTTTGGGGCAGGCAATCGGAGGGCGCCTCGGGCGAAACAGATAGAAGGGGCAGATCCGTCGCAGAGTTTCTGTGCGAAAAAAAGAGAAAAGAAACGGAGTCGCAACGGAGCAGTTCCCTCGGCCGGTCGAGAGATTAAGGTCTCCGGCCGTCCCACACATGCGAGATCGCTAAGGTGCACCACTCACTAATCCAGCCACCGGTGTATACATCTATACTTTCACCCCCGCGATTGAATCTCGCAAGAGTGCGCGAACAGCGCAGGACGCTGAAGCCATGCTGCTGGAAGAAGTCCAAGTATCTTCGACTCTTTTTTTTCCTTCCAGAGAGGGCGGCCGGTTTCGTGGAGTGGGCCGCCCCCCCGCGATGATGTTTTTCTGGATGCGCGCCGGGCAGTACGAAGACGACCGCCGCTATCTGCCGTCCGGCCGCGCGGTCCGCGCGCGCTCGGAATACGATCAATCCCAAACCGCACGCCGGCTACACCCTCACTCGACTCCTCTCCAAGAAGAACCCACGATCTGCCCGTATGCGCGCTCCGAGAGGCGAGAGAGAGAGAAAATCCCCGCAGATATCGGCCGAGCCGTCGCCCGCCAAGGACTTCGAGGTGCTTCGACCCTGCCGGCAGCGCGCGCGCAGAATTCAAGGCCAGCGTCTTCTCTCGGCCGCCTCCTCTTGAGCAGCCTCGCCTCGTTACAATTTACCGCGCTGCTGCTGCTGCATGGGCTCTGTCTACGGCATCTTTGCTTGCCCGCTTCTTAGAGGTCGCTGCTGTAGGGGTAGTTTTTCTTCTTTCGGACGAAGGGAGAGGGAAGAAGCGTGGGCCGCCGTCGCAGATGCATGCAAATGGCAGCCGTGTTTACATTCGAAGATTGCGAGCTCGCAGCGAGGTCGCCTCTACCTCGTGGCGCAGAGAGGCAGCTCGTCGCGGTGTCGTGATTTGGTGTCCGCCGAGACACGCGTAATTTCACACTGCCCGCTGGTCAAAGCGGGCCTCTCTCAACTAAGGGCTGGAGGGTGCCGAGATCGCGGCAGTCGCCGGCCGCAGTGAGTGCGCCCGGACCTTACCCTTGCTCCGCTCGGTGGAAGAACTTGTTTCGAGTTTTCCGCCGCTGGCTCGCGCTTCGAGAGAGCGCAGTGCGGGGAAGGAAGGCTATGTGCACGTCTTCGAATACGCCGGTGGACCCCTGAAGAACTGAGGGAAAATTCAGGCGGGCTGTTGACAGCGCGATTGCACTGGCCAACCGAAGGGCGGAAACAAAGTTAACGCGTTAAGTTGGGCGAGTTGATGTTGGGTTTCTAAATCCATATTTTCTAGCGAACTTGCAGATCCAGACACTACTCAAAACAAAACAATATGTTGACAATATCTGCTCCTCGGCGCGCCGCAAACTCGGCCAGTTAAGACACAGACTCAAATACTGCCCCTCCCATGTAAAGCTTCTGGCCTACAACACACTGATCAAATCTAGATCGCAGTACGCATGCTAGGTTTGGGACCCTTTCACTAAAAAAGACATTAGCAAACTTGAACAGATTCAAAGATCAGCAGTTCGCTTCATATATAACCGGTACCGTCGACATGACTCCCCATCTGAATTAATGAGAATCAACAACATCAAACCCTTTCAGTACTGGAGAAAGCTAGCAAGAATTAAATTCCTCTTTAAACTCTACCATTCTCAGTTCCGTCTTGACCCTTCATTGTATATGAAACCTTCAACAACTAGAGTAACAAGGCATTGCCATCCGCATAAATTATCCTCTTTGCCCGCACCAATAACTTTAAATATTCTTTCTTTCCTCGAACTATAGTAGATTGGAACAACCCACCCCCTCATGTGTTTGTATCCGAAAATGTGCTTTCCGGCATTGAACAAGTACTTGACCGTTAACTATTGTCTGTTGTGACTGGTTTTATTTTCATGCTCCGTATTTACTACATCCCTTCTACTGAATTCTGCTGTTGGCGTCGTCTTCTGCTGGTCGTCGGAGTTCTCTGTATGTTTATCCCACTCCTGCTTGGGCCTTAACGGCCTGCAGAATTGTATATAAAAAAAATAAATAAAAACAAGCGGTTAGTATCCGGCAGGTGTGGCTGGTCTCTATAGCGGTTGTGCTGTCTTGTTTTGTGTCTGCAGGTTCGCTGGAAAGTATGAGTTAAGGAGGCTGAAACAACATCAGCTATGGCTGACAGGCGGAAGGGAGAGGAGGCATTTCGCAAGCTTTGATCAGCACATGTGCTTATCCGAAGAAAAAGTACTAGCTGAATGGTCATGAGGGCACTCAAGCACTCAACTCGGGGCACGCAAGCTTCTGGGAGAAAAAAATCATTGTTTATGCATCATATTTATTTTGTATTAAGTTCGCTGCTTATGTGTGGGCCTCCTATGATGCATCACTGCTCAAACACGACGAATAATTAAATGAGAACCATCAGATAGTCAATTCCTTCCTTGATTAAGGGCCCACGCAGTGATTCTGTAATGACAGAAAAATCTGCCTGTGCGACGCACATTTGGAGGGACCTCGGCACACAGCAGCAGTTGCACCTCACTGGCTAATTTATTTAAAGCTCTGATTCGCGCTCTTTGTAATCGACCGGCCTCATTTGCTTAATATTCAGAAAGATGAACGTTACGTAAATGAGTTCAGTCGATTCCAAGGTGAGGTAACAAACACCGTGGAATACAAATACAAAAGGAGCGCTTGAAATATTCCTCGCGTGCCTAAAATTGTGTACTGTCTCTTGGAAAAGCATCTAAAACAGCACGATGAAATTAATCAGTCATGCTGCGCATGGAGTCGTCACGGTCAAGCTCAGTCACGAAGTCGTACTCCACGCACGCCGTGACTCTGTGACGTCATTTTTGCGGTCGGCGAGAAACTGCGCGAAACTAGTCCCCTTCGTTTTAAAATTCCGCAATAAAAAAAAAGAAAACAAAAAGCGTGGTCTCTGCTTCTTTCTTTTGCCTTTCAGTTTCTGGTCCTGCGTCTAGGGTCCAGCCACAGGAGCCCCGGCTTTTCTGCAGTACTCAGGCATTTGATTCAGCAAGGGCCACTGTGCAACGTCATGCTTTCCGGAGGAGGGCTTATACCGGGTGTCCCAAAAATGGCTGATGGATTTTGAAAATCAATAATAAAAAAGACGGAATGAGATAGAATTGTATTGTTTGAGGTATTACGCTTAGGAAATCATGAAATTTTATCCCTTCAAAATTCAAATTTCTTTTACACTTCCACCAACAGGTGGCGCTGGAGGCGATCTGGAACAGTTATAGCTAAAACGGAGCATATTTGAGCTCGTCATTCCGTAGTTCGCCGTCAATATGATAGCGTGTGCTATTGAGATTGCAATTCCGGTGCACCAAAATGATTTATTCTGTTGAACAGCGGGTGTTTATTGTGTTAGAGTTACACCGCCTGGAACACAGTTTTGTTGAAACGAGGCGCAGTTTTCAAAGAAAATACCCACCACCTGGTGGTGGAAATGTAAACTAAATTTGAATTTCGAAGGGATGAAATTCCCTGATTTCCTAAGCGTAAGGCCGCAAACAATACAATTCTATCTCATTCCGTCTTTTTTTTTAATGATTTTCAAAATCCATCAGTCATTTTTGGAACTCTCGTTACAAGCACATGAATGGAGCACTAGGCCAAACCTGCCCGCTTGCTGCCAGGCCGGTCGTCTGCTGTTTCCATCGCTCGAAGGAAGGTGAAAGCGGCGCTGCTCGCTCCATTAATCGTCATTGCCATCACGGCGCCCGCTCGGCAGAGCGGACTAAAGATGAGCCAGCCATTGAGCCGCCCGGCACCGCCTCCAGCTTTATCGGCGCTCAGAAGCGACCCGGCTCCCCGCCTTCTCGTCGGAGAAGGGGGGAGAACGAGAGAACACCCTTTGTTTCGCTCGGCCGGCTGCGCGCGGGAGTGTAACGGCGTGGCCGAGTAATTGGCGCAGTCCACACCCACCAGCGCGTGCGGTGGCGTATACGCTGCACGTGTCGTGTACCAATTGGCCTTTTCAATTGGCTTTCCGGCCGCTGCGAGGGAGCGGGCTCCGGTCGGAAGCAGCGGGGGTCGGAGCTCGCCCCCCGGTACAATGCAGGTCCAGCGTGGGAGTTCCACCGCCGTTCCATCGCGGAGAGCTTGTAACGCGCGCGCACCCAGAGCGGGCCGTCAGCTGAAAGGTGCTCACCCTCAATGAACGGTGGGCCGCAGCCACCGCGATGGCACCTTGATGCTCTGACGCGGAGGGTGAGTCATTTTGCCCCCCCCCCCCCCCCCCCCCTGCAGTTTACTGCGCAGTTCCCGGCGAACCGAAGCGTGCGACGTCCAACGGCGATACTTGCTGATTGACAGGGCTCCGGAACCCGCGATAGTGTGGGAGCGTCAGGATTAACGGCGCTTCCGATGACGTCACCGATGCTCGGATGCCCTCTGCCAACTGGAATCGGCTTTACGGGTGTTAGACGTCCCGCAGCCCTCGCCCCAGCGGGAGAGTCTGGTGCGGATGGCGACTGTTCGGTGATCGAGTTTATTTTCCGCCGCACTTTGTGCGTAGCATATGGCGAAAAACGTGGGAAATAACCGCCCTCAATATGACCTGGACAAACGCTCCCACAAGAGAGCCAACAAAAAACAACAAAAGGCTGGAACAACGCGCACGTGGCAGCGCTCAGTGCGCGGACAATCAGGGGCGCTGTAAAGCACTCGTCATCATAATGGGGACTCGCTAAATGTGCGCAAAGGACGATACTCCAGAATTTGAAGTCCATAATGTGCCAATATGGCTGCATGCATCGCATACGCTGCTAACGTTTTCTGCCCTGAGAATCTCCTGCAACTCATAGGGCAGATTAAAATTTATTGACGGGATAAGTATGGCCGCCTCGTGTTGAGCCACTGGAAAAGCTTTTGGAGTACCGCATTAGTCCCCCCCACCCCGCGCCACGTTGCTCGGGCAGACCAATGTTGCCAGAACATCAAGAAATCAACTTCGGCAGATTATTTGCTCAGAGCGGCGCTCTTGCAAGCCTTTTGCATAGCAAAAAAATTCGCGCTGATGTGTTACACTAATGAAGGGACACTTTCCACATCCTTAATTTTTCTTGTTCATCAGAAAAGTGTGCGCTGAGCACGCCGACGCTGTTAATACACCCATGCATTAACTCAAGGGCGCAAGGGAGCGTATAATGCGGTACAGGTGCTGCTAAACATTATGCTAAACTTTGCGGTTGTTTATCAGTTAAGCGTGCTTATAATACGCCAGCTTTCTAACTTTCCATTGAAGGACAGCTGCGGGTTTAATGCGACGTGCAGCCACGATTGCATGGGATTTGCGCCACCATTATTTGAGAATTAACTGCTAAGCACTACTGACTCCAAATGAAGGCTCGCTCAAATCGAGTATAAAAGCGCGGAGGAATGCGCGTCATTGGCAAGTGTAGAGTACACGGCCGAGATTTGCTTTTGTGTTGCTCTGTCGTCTCAGTATAGCACTGCATCGCTCACTTCACTGATGCTACAACCGCGATGTGTTCCTCTGGAATAAATCGTGTTGCTGCGCGAACGGGTTTACTGAAGGCTGGCGGCCTCGGAGTTCCTTTAACTTTTAGAATGTGTGAAAAAAAAAATCACACATACCTAATTTCCTCGTAATAAGGGAGTAATTACTCACTGACATCCACCCGAGCACAGCCATACGGCAACACAGGAAAGCTATACAGCTTTCTCAGAAACTTCGTAGTTAAAGAAAAATTCGTCCTGGTCCGGGATTCGTCCCCTAAACATTTGACCAACACCTAATTGCCTTACGTGTTGCCAGTGCGATAGCATTGCGAGCGGCTGATGCCTTTACCGGAAGTCCCATAGCTTCTTGTGACATCGCGTCCGAATGTAACGTCCGGTCCGGTGACGTCATTTCCATCCAGCCGATGGGAATTATTCGGCCTGGTGACGTCACTTGCCTACATAGCCAAAGGGCGAACTTTACGATATACCCCACGTTTTTTTTTTTCCCCGATGAGGCTTTTAATACAAACGCCTTAAAACACACGCCGTGAACGCACATACGAACAGTATAAATACGACTCCACTGTAAACACGTGTATGTGCAGGCACACAGTGAAATACATAAATCATATGCAGATCGTCGGCAGCTTTCCGTAGGGACTGTTCAACTTCCCTCTGAGGGTGCACGCACCACAGAAGTGAACAGCCCCTTGTAAAACAGCCAGTATTTGTGAAATTGTAAAATAATCACGACCTGTGAAGCTGCAAACCAGTCGGCAAAAGGGTAGAAAATAAAACAGAAAATAACGACACGAACGTAAATCTTTTGCGGCACCTTGCTTCGTGTAAATGTCAGGCGGGATTAGAGAAGACCTCGATTCTTGTCAAGAGCGGCAATGATAAGGCAAGGCTCGTTTTAGAATCTTACTATATCAAAAAGCTGTCCGAACGTTGTGTCAGTGACACGTCTGTACACATATACTCAGCTGAATGTGCTTTTTAGATTCTTTTTTTGATTAACTTGTTTGCTTGACGGATGTGCATTGTCTGTACCTCTACGCGCATGCTCTCCATTCCCTTACTATATATCCCCTGCACTTCAGCATGAATAAACAGTTGGTAGTCAGCGCTCGTGAACGTCTCTGTGTCCCTTACTTCGTCCCTTGTCCGTTTTTTTGCGCTGAATTCTATGTAACAAAAGGGTGCAACTGTAGCTTACAAAAATTTGTGAAGAGTGTCTGATAAAAAGTCAATGATTTCAGACATCATACTCATCAGGTATTTCTGATGACTTCTCAGTTGAGTTTCTGATGCAATGGTGATGAAAATTGACCACCAATTTTCTGATTGAGACGTGATGTGTGTTTTTCTGTTGAGATTCTCATGAATTTATTTTGCAGGCATGCTGAATTCATGATGCATTTCTGATTGGTTCATGATGCATTGAAACCAGTGTGGGGGGGGGGGTTAACTTGCTTAATGCATTTTTAAGTCTCGTGTTCAGGTTTGCTGGACATCAGCAACTATAGTAGGAGATACAAGTCAAAAAGGCAACGGCAAACACCGATTGCCTTGACGTTGCGGTTAATCCCATTTCAGTGCTGGTTTTCCGGTCACTTTCGATTCAGCGCCAGGGGATTATAACTCGGATGTCATGAGAACCGGTCGACACCATTAGCTGCAGGGCCTTTTTTGAGTTGCTTAGCCGCTGCCTTCTTGACTTGTGTCCGACTGCAGCATCATCTGTTTGCCGCTAGTAGCGAACACAATGTGGATATTTTAAACTTGAGAAAACTGGAGAATTCCAGAGATTCTGCGCGAACATAGTGATTAGCAAGGCCTTAATCCTTGACGCTGTAAAATCTTATAAAAAAAAATGCTTCCTGTACTGACATTAACTACTTCCGATGGCCATAGAACATAAATGGGATATGCGAAGTTTGAAATTTCCGCGGTGATTTTGAATGTTTAGCGTCACGCGGCATGTGATGGCAGCCTTGCAAACTATAAAAATGTTTGTACAGACTTCCTGGGCTTGTTTCACGCCGAAAAAATCAGCGTTTTTTTTTTTTTTTTCACAGATTCCCGCCCTGGGAACGCAGCCGCCCCCTTTAAAAGACAAGCAAGCATCTCTCCTGGCTCGCCCTGTGCAGCTTATGATGGCGGCAGAGTATAGAAGAGCCGTCTCCTTTGCAGTGTTTCAGCAAGAAGGCAATATTTTTCAATAAGGCTTCTGATGTCCTGGCTTCGGTTCCCAGATTCAACTGATTCACTTCGAGGGTTCTGCTGCGAGGCGGTGCCACGGGCCAGTTGCCGTCCACTGACTAGGAGTGTGCTTTTTTATATATTTACTTTTTTACGGAGGGTTCTACGATCGACATTATGTGGTGCTTTTCTGTGTGTTCCTCGTTGCCGGTGTCCTTGTATTTTGCGCAGTTTTAACCCTTCCGGTACGTCATCTGAAGTGCGGGAAGGCTAAAAAATTCAGGGGGCACTTTGGCTCTCTAAAGTGCTGCAAGGCGAAAGCGTTTCCTGGCACACTGTTTGTTTTCATCTATTTTTTATTTTTCATATTTTGTTTTTTATTGTTATTTTTGTTCTTTTCTCATGTTTATTGTTTTTATTCTTATTTTCACATCTTATTTTTATTTTTGTTTATTTTCTTATTTTTATTTTTTATTTTTCCTTTCCTTCACTTTATTCCTTTTATTTTATTCATGAAGCCCATGCATTCACTAGATGCGCCTTTATTCATGCTCGAACCTTGAGCCTTCGTGGCGGAGTGTTAGCGTCTCCGCTTCAAATGCCAAAGGCTCTGGTTCGATTCCCTCCCTCGGCGCAGTTTCTTTTTAAGCAGTGACGCCGAAAGGCGGACAAATCTGCCGACGCGTCTGTCGACACGGCTGCCGACGCGTCTGCTAACGACAGTATGAGGCATTAAAGGCTTTCGCCTTAATATTGGAGGCTACCGTGAGCCTTCAATGGCGGTCGTGAAGTGTCTAAATGTGAGGCGGCCATCGCTAGACCATTCCCGATGAGGCTCCCGTGCGGCGTAGCAGCTCGGCTTACCGCCACCAAGTCCGCGCCTCCCGAGCGGCGGCCCAGATAGCGCCGGACGCAGGCCGCATAATCGACCGGAAGTCGTTAGCGTGCAGCAGGAAGCGCGCGCCAGCGTCCTTGTGCAAGAGCGACCGGAACGGCGTCGCGTGACGCGATGCGCTGTGCCGCCGACCGCGCACGCGTTCGTTCGTTCGTGCTGCTAGCACCACCGCCAAAGGGTTGCCGCAGCGTCTTCAAAGGGCGCCGATGACAGCTCCATCCAGGGTTTGATCGTGGCGAGACCCGGTGGCCAAGATGTCTCCAGCATGCTGAAGGACGACTGTCCACCAGCAAACGCCATTTCCCGGAGCTCTCGGTGACAGCGTGCTTTGTTTGCGCGTTCGTTTGCAGCTGCAATAAATGTGCGACAATGACGTTCACGCGAGCGCACCGAATGCAAAAAATAGCAGAGCCTTGCCAGCTGTGTCCTCTTATTTATTTATTTATTTATTCATTTATTCATTTTGAACGCCCAAGCAGGAGTGGTATATATATACATAAAATTCAAAAAGATAAAGAAAGCATGACAGCACAAGTTACAAAACACATCAACACATTGCGTAGTCCAGTTGAAACGGTTATTACTGCACATAAAATATAAGCACAAAAAAAAAAACTGACACAGTCAAAACCGACACCAAAGAACTGACAGGAGGCAAGATTTCATAGTTATTAAATACTTAATTCCGGCATATCTAAAGATTGGAGGGAAGAAGCAGGCAAACTGTTCCAATCTGCAATTGTATTAGGGAAAAAGGAGAATTTGTATAGGTTAGTCCTTCCAAAGTGAGGCGTTAAAGAGAGGGCATGAGAGTAGCGTGTCTGCCTAGAGGTAAGAGGGCAAACGTAAGGGCTAGGATCAAGTGCGAGTTTGTGATTAAGCAAAATAAAAATTTAAGAAGGAGGAATTTTCTTCTTGCTTAAACCTAAGGCTCGAATTTCAAGAATGATTCCACTTGTCCGACCGCTAAAATCAAGTGCCATTTTGTCCTATCAGCTTGGGTTACTCCAGTAGTACAGTTATCAGTTTAGCTCAGTTCAGTGTTGATAGTGAATTTCTATGGCGCAAGGGCATGTGTGTCCAAAGAGCGCCATTGCACGAGGTATTTGCGTTTGCTCAAGGTGGGTCAGAGACCCATCTCCCAAGCATTTCACCCTGATTAAGGCGGGCACCAGGCCTGGGGAAGCTTGTACCCATAGTATCACCGGTGGGTACCCGGTGGCACTGGGGATTGAACCCTGCACCTCCCCTCATGCGAGGCGGATGCTCAGACCACTAGGCCACCGCTGTGGTAATCAGTTCAATGTAATCGGTTTAGTTCCTAGTTCAGCTGTCAGTTGAGTCTCTCTGTTTCGAAACAACATAGCGGTTCATTTATTTACGTGGGTTATTACAGTGGCACAGTCACGAATTTTCTCCCTCTCTCTCGTTGACGTTGTTGATGTTGTTCTCCTTGATGTTGATGCGGAGTCGTAGAGGGCGGGTCTCGTGAGTGACCCGGGGGACGTACTTTGCGACTGGTGGGTTTAGACAGGTGTGCAGGTCTTCGGATGGTGAGGCACTTGGAAGGCTTTCTTCACGAAATTATTTATTACACATGTATATACAACTTATTTACATATGCCGAGTGATTCCGGCCACTCCACTTTAACTAAAAATAAAACCTCAAAACTTCCACGACTCCGGACCACCGCTGGCCACCACACGGCCAACCCGTCCGGCCGCCGCTCAACTGACTCGCGTCTCCAACTCTACGCTTTCGGCCCCTGGACCACCACCGGCCACACACGACCGATCTGTCCGGCTGCCACACACCCAACTCGGCGCTCTCCTTCGCGCGCACCCAGCTCGTCACATTCGCGCCAAAAACTCCCTCCTCCGCCAATAAACAATCCTCCCGCCAAAACTTACTTTTTAGCCAATCGACGACTTTCCCGCCGTCGTTTAGAAGTAAGAGGTCACAAGGCAAAAGACAAGTAAACAATATAAAACACACGCATCGCTGTAAGCAGCCATGGCTAACTAGAAGCTATTACAACAAAAGGAAACAAACACAATTCAAAACACACGCTCCACTGTTAGCCGCTCTGGCCAGCTAGCAAGAACGAAAACAAGAACAGCCCCAGCCGTCCTGTCGTCGTCTCGGGTTTCGGACCGACTTCCTAGAAGAAACCATTCCCCACTCGCTGGGGCCGAGGAGCGCGACCCTCGCACGCTACGCCGTTTTAAGTCCTTCTCCTTTTGTCTGCGCATTCCCCTGCTCCCTTTCGGCGACACTCCTCACACTTTACCACGACGCACGCTAGCTGCGGCGTGACACCTCCCCCCTTCTTCTCAATTCTTTCCCCCGACCTTTTTTTTTTTTTTTTTTTTCGCCAGTTCCGAACAAGGCATGCTTCTCCTTTAGGCTGCCTCAAGCCGCCGCCTCTCTCCCTAGTGCGAGAAAGCACTAAAGCTTCCCCCCGAAACACACTCCGACATACACTCCGAAAAAGAATACAGGCATGCAAGTACATGAAAACAAAGTACACTTCTGCACAACGCACCATACGCTACAGGATTACATGTTTCAAGTGAAAGTAAATTATACGAACACCATGCATACAAATAAAAAGGAAAGCAACCACAACAGTCCACCAAGGCGAGCCTCGAACATCGCTGCTCTCATGCTCTGTGCTCAGGGGTTCCTTTTTCCTTTTCTCATGTTAGGTTTGAATGCGGGAAAGCGCGTCCGCAAGCACGTTGTGGCCCCCCTTGATATGCTGGACCGTGATGTTGTACTTCTGTAGCGACAGCGCCCACCTCGTGAGCCGTGCACTGCTCGATGCCGCAGTGGCCACATACTGCAGAGGGTTGTGATCCGTCCTGACATGCACTTCCGCTCCCAGTACCCATGTGCTCACCTTATCCAATGCCCATACCACAGCGAACGCTTCTTTTTCAATCGTCGACCACTTAACTTGAGATTCGCTCAACTTTTTGCTCAAGAATGCAATTGGGTATTCTCTTCCGTCTGCATTCTGCGCCAGACATGCTCCGATTGCCTCTTGGGACGCGTCGGTTGATAGAATAAAAGGCTTGGACATGTCTGGTGGACACAGAACAGCTAGAGTTGCCAGCGCACTCTTCACCTCTTGGAATGCTTGCTCTTGTTCACTCTGCCAGCTGATCGGGCCGTTTCGACGACCCTTCGTTAAGTTTGTGAGGGGCAGCACTACCCGCGAGTAATCTTTTATGTAGTTGCGGTACTAGTTCATTACCCCTAGTACGCTTCTGAGTTCCGCCTTTGTTCGTGGTGGCTGCATTGCCTCTATTGCTCGAACCCTCTCAGGATCGGGACAATGCGTTCCAGAACCGACTATGTGCCCCAGGTACTTTACGCTCCCCTGTGCAAATTTGCATTTTTCAGCATTTACCTTCAGCCCCACAGATCTGAGTGTCTCCAACACCGCATCGAGATGTTGGGCATGTTCGCTCATGTTTTCAGAAAAAACTGCGATGTCATCGATGTAAGCGCACGCATACGCTCTATGCTCATAGAGAATTTCATTCATAATCCGCTGGAAAGTGGCCGCGGAATTTCTTAGTCCATACGGCATCACTGTCCAGGCGTACTGTCCACTGTCGGTCGCGAATGCGGTTAATCTTTGGCTCTGCTCGTCTAGCGGAATTTGCCAGTACCCGCGTGTCAAATCCAGAATTGTTATGCAGCATGCCTTTGCCACAGTCGCCAGGAGGTCGTCTACCTTTTTCATCGGAAAGGCGTCTACCTCTGTAATGGAGTTGAGGAATCTGTAATCAACGCAGAGCCTCACACTCCCGTCGCTTTTCGCCACACACACGACAGGGTGGGCGTAAGGGGATTCGGTGGGATAGATCATTCCCTCTGCTACTAGCTCCTGCACTTGTCTCTCAACCTCGACTCTCATCTTTAGCGGGACCCTGTACTGGTGACGAGGAGCAGGACGTGCGTTGGCCATTATGCGGATCGTGTGCTTACCTGCCCCACTTTTCCCCGGCTTTCCCGAAAACACTTCACTGTGCCGACTGACAACTTCCTTGATGTGAGAGTCTTTTACCTCTGCTTCGCTCATGCGAACAGATACTACCGGTACTTCTTCCACCTTTCCGAACTCTTCATCCTCAAATACGACCCCGACTGTCCTTACCCCGACCGTAAACGGTTTCAAATTATTTGCATGTATCCACTTTCGGGAACCATCCTCCATCTGCACCACGTAGCTATCCTTTCGCTTCTTCTCAACTACCTTTACCGGCCCCCTCCAGGCGTACTGCCCCTTAGACGTATCCTCATTCCTGACTAGAACGAGATCGTCACAATTAAAATTCTTCGGCCGTGCTCTCAGATTATACCGTGTCGCGTATGCTCTTTGGTTATCGGCTGCATTTTGCCCCACCACCTCCGACATGGCAGCCAGCCGCTGACGTAGTTCCAGTAAATACTTTTCTGCCGACTCATTCAGTGTAATCGGAAGGGTCCAGTTTCCGGTCCAAGACTTCTCTAGTATTGCTACTGGCCCTGTAGGCGTGCGCCCATAAAGGAGCTCAAATGGCGACACTCCGGTCGTTTCATTGGGCACTTCGCGATATGCCCACAAAAGGCACGGGACCAGTCGGTCCCACCCCCGTCCATGTTCTCCAATCACATGCCGCAGCATTCTTTTGAATGTCCCATTCCATCTTTCAACAAGACCATTGCTTTCCGGATGACCAGGGGTTGAAAATCTAGGCGATGCCCCGAGACGGGCCAACAGTTCTTGGGTTACCTTTGCCGTAAAGTTTGTCCCCTGGTCCGAGCAGACCATTTCCGGCACCCCAACCCTAGAGAATATTTCCACAAGGGCGTCGCACACTGCTCGGGCTGTCAACGATTTCAAACAGACTACCTCTGGCCACCGAGAGCATACGTCCATCAAACACAGAGCATACCTGTGGCCTTTTGACGACGGGGGTTCTATTGGACCTACACAGTCCATAACTATCACCTGAAATGGGCTTGCTGGTCTTGTCAGGGGTGCTATCGGTACTCTGTCCGACTTCCTTTGTATAGCATTCTTTTGACACTGTGGACATGCCTGACAATACCTTAGAATCTCGGTGTTCATGTTCGGCCAAAAGAATGAATTCTTTATGCGCTGCCTTGTTTTCTTTGCCGTAAGATGCCCACCAACTTCTCTGTCATGGGCTACCTGTAACACCGCCTGCCTCTTGCATTTCGGCAGAATCAGCTGTTTCACCATCCTCCCGTTTATCTTATCTGAATGATATAGCAGGCCGTTGGTTACCTGCATACCATGGGTGCCTGCCTTCGCCTGTTGCCATGAAGTCTTTAAGCTTTCATCCTCCAGCTGTAGTGCCCTAAAGTTCAATGCCGTTGCTTCTCCCAGCTGTTCGTTTTCATTTGGCTGTGCGACAACCGCCGCCACAGTAGCGCGTGGGTTCCCTAAATTACAGTGGTCCTCGATCTGTTCGTTTTCTTTCTGCTTGACCAGTTCATTATAGTCGCTCACTGATAACAAACAATTAATTTCATTCGCCAATTCCTCTGTCAATGCGCACAAGATGGCAACATGTGAGCCCCTCCGATCAATTCTTAGTGGCACATACGCCAGCTCAGCCTCAATCTGATGTCCGAAGGCACCCTTCAATGCGACTTTGCCTCGTGGATCTACCCTTTCCTGCGGCAGCAGTGACCTCCTGACCACTGTGATGTCCGCGCCCGAATCCACTCGTGCCAAGATTATTGATTCCCCCGAACAGAGGGAGACATCGCCCACCTTATGCGTCTCCGTCAACTGAGTGCTGGCTTTTGGCTCCAGATTCTGGCACAGAATTTCAGCGCTGTGAGGGGTTACTTCTATCACTCTGGCTGTAATCTTCCTGACCTCCGTCTCTTGGCATTCTCGGGCCATATGCCCTAAACGGCCACAGCGGTAACAGAGGGGTGACGCTGGGTTCTTTCCCCTATCCTGCTCCCATTCCCTGCCGGCAGAATGCCCCTCCGTAGCAACATTGCGGACACCCATATCTCTGTTTCCGATCTTTACCTCAGTTTCCCGACACTCCCTAGACATGTGACCTAGTCGGCCACAACGGTAACACTGGCGTGTCATCGTATGTGCTCTAAATGGCGCATACTTCACCTCCATGGGTTCTCCCCCACGAAGTTGCGACGCCCCGGCCTCCCCCTCTTTCCTACATCCTTCGCCGCGGGCCGTACTCATGCGCGGAACGCCAGCCCCAAATGCTTTCCCTCGGCTGCTCTCCACCGCCTCGACTACTTCTGTAAGTCCGTCGATTTTAAGCCAATTTTTGTTTTCTTGAAGAGCTATCTGTCGGAGCGCGTCGTTAGACAAGACCTCTTTCATTTTATCGACCACTACCAGCTCCATCAGCTCCTCAATTTCGGTCACTTTTCTGCTGCTGATATAATAAGAGTAATAACTGCGTAGTCGGTAGCCGAATTGGCGCCATGATTCTTGCGGTCCTTTCTTAGCTGTGTCAAACATCCTTTTATATTCCGCCGGGCTTAATCGCAACTCCCTCAAAATTACCTCTTTTAGCAGTTTGTACTCGAGTATCTCCTTTGTTCCACTTTGCATCGCCATCGATCGCATGCGGTCAGTGAGGTATGGAATCAGGGTGATAGACTGCACGCTTTCCGGTACTCTGAAGGAGTGAAAAAGCATCTCCACAGAATCAAACCACCCCGGAATAAGCGACTCATCTTTCGGCATTCGAGGTAGTACACTGCTCAGCATTGTGGAGTATTTTACTGCTTCTTTCCCCTCTGACAGATCAGCTGTGCCTTGCCTGCGTAATTTCTCTGTCTCAAATTCAATTTTGGCCCTCTCTAGCCTCATTTTCTCAATTTCTATATCAATTTGCCTATTGGGTCCAGATTGGCCGTTTTCCGTGCTTGTCTCGCTCATTTCCCCAGTCATGTTACTATCCATCTCTGGCGACAGTAGTTTACTCTTTCCCCTCGTAAGCATAAAGCACAAAGTTTGAGAGCAGCGCTGTTCGCTCACCGTTTTTCCTTCGTCGCCTTCTCTTCAAAGGTCGTCAATCAATCGAAGTTCCAGAGTTCTCTCACAATGAACTTCACGCTGATACGCCACAAGTACTGTTACGCAACGCCGCCGCACTCTCAAGTCCCCTTCAATTTAAGTCCGTCCTCGTTTCCTCTGTTGGCGTCCACGATTCTTCTTCCCACCTACACTGTTGTCGAAGCTTCGATGATCGGTGAAGATCCCTCTGCTGTCTCTTGTTTCTTCTTTCTTCTTTCTTGACGTCCGGTTTTCGACTTCTCTTCGCCCCCCAAGGGCAAACGTTCCTTGTGGGCTCACCAAATCGATGTCTTCTCAACCTGCGTTGCCTCTGTCTTTCTTCGTTCCTGTCGCAAAGCAGCGGTCCCTTGCGAATCCTGTCGGCTGCGCCAGTCACGAATTTTCTCCCTCTCTCTCGTTGACGTTGTTGATGTTGTTCTCCTTGATGTTGATGCGGAGTCGTAGAGGGCGGGTCTCGTGAGTGACCCGGGGGACGTACTTTGCGACTGGTGGGTTTAGACAGGTGTGCAGGTCTTCGGATGGTGAGGCACTTGGAAGGCTTTCTTCACGAAATTATTTATTACACATGTATATACAACTTATTTACATATGCCGAGTGATTCCGGCCACTCCACTTTAACTAAAAATAAAACCTCAAAACTTCCACGACTCCGGACCACCGCTGGCCACCACACGGCCAACCCGTCCGGCCGCCGCTCAACTGACTCGCGTCTCCAACTCTACGCTTTCGGCCCCTGGACCACCACCGGCCACACACGACCGATCTGTCCGGCTGCCACACACCCAACTCGGCGCTCTCCTTCGCGCGCACCCAGCTCGTCACATTCGCGCCAAAAACTCCCTCCTCCGCCAATAAACAATCCTCCCGCCAAAACTTACTTTTTAGCCAATCGACGACTTTCCCGCCGTCGTTTAGAAGTAAGAGGTCACAAGGCAAAAGACAAGTAAACAATATAAAACACACGCATCGCTGTAAGCAGCCATGGCTAACTAGAAGCTATTACAACAAAAGGAAACAAACACAATTCAAAACACACGCTCCACTGTTAGCCGCTCTGGCCAGCTAGCAAGAACGAAAACAAGAACAGCCCCAGCCGTCCTGTCGTCGTCTCGGGTTTCGGACCGACTTCCTAGAAGAAACCATTCCCCACTCGCTGGGGCCGAGGAGCGCGACCCTCGCACGCTACGCCGTTTTAAGTCCTTCTCCTTTTGTCTGCGCATTCCCCTGCTCCCTTTCGGCGACACTCCTCACACTTTACCACGACGCACGCTAGCTGCGGCGTGACAGGCACCTTTACCTGCTCCATTATAGGAAAAGTGGAAAAGTTTGAGTTTATTAACATTTTAGTTTTCAGTACAGAAAACTAAGGGCCGGGAACAAAAGGTACAAAACCTGTACCTGGCTGGGTCCCCTGACCCCGTAACAAAGTTGGTAGCGATGCACTCCGAATAAACAAATCATGAACTAACGAAGAAACACAAACACAGCACTTTGAACGAAAACAATTTAACATGATGTTTGAAATTGTGCACAACACTCGTGCCAATATTTAACCAAAATAAATAAAAACTATTTTAGCAAAAACCTGTGCAGAAACCATCATAAAAATACAGAATCCATTAGGAGAGACACTTAAAATCAATAATGTACAACAAATATGTCCTTCGTGCTTGACGCCACCCGCTGTAAGCCCGCTACAATTATTTATTCAGGTGTTTCCTTTTTGGAGTATTGTGTATGTGCAGCGGCCCAGGTTCACTTTAAGCTCATCAGGTTTTTCGCCCATATGCTAGGAAAAAGTACGTGTCGAATGAACTTGACTGATTGAGCGAATCGATTGATTGATTCGCCGACTTATTTATTTGTCTACTGACCAATTACTTGATATAATTAATTAACTGACGGACTGACTGACTGAAAACTGCCTGGGTATGTTCGTTTTGCGAATAATAAAAGTTCCGCACAGCAGGAGGCAAAGACCACAGGCAACAACACGAAGCATCGTAAAATGTCACAGATGACGATATTCAGGGCGGGATTTTCACTGCCGTTCAGTACATTTTCACCCGTCAAGAAAACTCCCCGTCACATGATTGTGCCTAACTATGTTGCATGGTAGAACACAGATCAACCACTAACAAGGGAGTAGTTACTCAATGATATCCATCCAAGCGCAGCCATACGGCTACAAAGGAAAGCTATACAGCTTTCTCGGAAACTTCGCAGTTAAAAAAATTCGTTCTGGTCCGGGGCTCGAACCCGGGATCACCGCTTCACCGGAGCAGTCGCTCTACCAACTGCGCTAACCGGGACTTTTTTTTTTCTTTCATTTGCTAATGGGGACGGCTAGGGTATGGCAGGGCGAGAGCGCATTGATCAATAACTCGAAGTGGCAACAGTGTCGGTCAAATGTTTAGGGGAATCCCCAAAGGTGGAATAGATTTTGTAGGGTCTGCTCGCGGGCAAGTCAAATCTCGCGCCGCTCACCGCGGGTAGCCTCGGACCCCTTCTTCCCGAGTGGGGGGGCGGGGGGGGGGGCGAGGCTGGGAGAAAGCCTTTATAAGGCGAGACCGGAGAGGCTCGCGGCCTCTCGCTCTCGGACCAGCCCTGCGGAAGGACCACCTGACCCAGCTGCCACGACGACGACCGGCCCCCCTGATGTGAGAATAAACCCTCTGTACAAAGTCCTGCCTCGAGTGACTGCCTGTGCGTCCCCGCGCAGAGGAATTGCCCACAAATAATGGCGCCCAGCTTGCGGCTTTAATTAACACCTTGTGGACGATTTCTCTGCCGATTTTGGGATGTGCAGCCAGACTCGTGGCAGGCCCTCTTTGTTCAGGGCCACGCCGGACCGATAGGGTTAAGGAGCGGGTCAGGCGGAATGTTCGCGGGGTAGCGACTTGTGTAGTCTTGTAAATTTGTTAGGGGTTTTGTGTTACTTATGTAGTTTTCGGGCGTTTTGTGTTGTGTATTTCCGCGTGTTTGTAGATAGATTGTAGTGTATGTCAATGTTCTTGTTGCCATGAGCAGTTAGCCGGTGCGGCCGGACAGTTAGCGCGAACTATGCCTCCCAGAAAGGATGTTTCAGCCACGGCTTTGGATGGCGGGGCAGCCGGTAGTGAGACGGCCGACGCGGCGGCCGTAATAGAGCAGGTGACTGAGATGTTTGCCGCATTAGCCCGTCAGCTCGGTTCGGTGGCTGGCGCCAACCAGGCCGCAGCATCGGTAGCATCGGCGACAGCATCGCGCCCGAGGATAAATATGGAGGTCCCCTCCTTTTCCGGGTACACGGACGCGAAATCAGTCCACGAGTTTTTACTACAACTCGAGGACTACCAGACGGCTCTGGGCGCCCCAGATGACGTAATGCTAGGGCAGGTCCTGCCTGTAGCCCTCGTCGAGAGCGCGGCGCGATGGAGGCGCTGCCAGCCGACTTTCCAGTCGATGGCGGACTTCAAAGACCGTTTCCGCGCCGAGTTCTTGCCGCCTGATTATGAGCGCCGGATGCTGGAGCTCGCGTTGCGCACCCAACACCCAGAGGAAAGCCTCCTCGAGTACGTACGCGCAATGCAAGAGCTGTACAAGAGGGCAGACCCGACGGCAACCGACCGAGATCAGGTTGCGCGTGTGATCAGGCAGTGCCATCCACGCTTCAAGCCGTATCTGCGGGGCCGCAGTTTTACAAACCTCGAGGCCCTAGCGCAGGAGGCCAAGACCGTGCAGGCGGATTTACTCGCCGAACTGCGCTACCAGCCGCCCCCCATGCCGGCCGAATCGCTAGAACCGGGATGCGCATGGGATGGAGGCCGAGAATGCGCGATGAGGGCTCGGCGCGCCGAGGTAATGGCCGTGGAAAGGCAGGCGGAACCCCCTGTTGTCCCTCGCGCGCTTGACCCGTACGCATTCGAGCAGCGGCGTCGTGCCGGTCTCACAGGCCACGCGCGGAGCGAGCGTCAGGAATGCGCGGAGAAAGGGGAGAGCCGTACCCAACCGCTTCGTGGAACGAGGGGTCCTCCGTCTACGCGGCGGGTGAATGACCGGCTTTGCTGGAATTGCAACCAGCCCGGCCACGTGGCACGCGAATGCCAAGCTAGGCGTATGCAGGGAAACGCCAGGCGCTGGCGGTGATGTCTGGTGGCAGCGGCCTTTCACCGTCAGCGGGAGAATTTCATGGTTGTCAAGGCGCTAGTCAGGAAAAGAACTCCCGCGCCGGCGACGGGGAGGCCTTTGTCCCGCTCGCCTGTAGAGCTCAGGGAGTCGTTCCGCGCTCAAGCCCTTTTATGCTAGTGCAGTTAGCGGGTCGATGCTACTCTGCACTCGTAGACACGGGCTCAACGCTGTCACTGGTCGGTGACGAGGTGTACGAGGCCTGCCGGGTAGGTAACATCCGTGTCAGACCGGCCGAAACCCCGTTAAGCTTAGCAGCTGGGGCGGCAAAGGCAAAGGGAGCAGTGCGTCTTACGATGCGTTTTGACGGCAGAAAGCGGAGACATCGCTTCGTCTATCTGCCTGGCTTGTCGATACCAGTAATTCTGGGAAGGGATTTTCTCTCGAGCGAAGGCATTGTGCTCGACATGGGGGAGAATGGCTATCGTTACAGCCAGCTCGCCCCCCTCATTCCCTTCGAAAGCGCATCCTTGCCCGGCTGTCCTGCACAAAAGGTGGTTGTCCACACCTGTGCGACAGAAAGGCAGGTGAGCTCCCTCGAGACGCTGAGAGACGGTGACCCGTTAGAAGCGATTATTGCGTCTTTCTCAGGACCCAGTAGTCAGCGCCGAAGGCTCGCGGAAACTTTACTCCCGTTTTCGGATTGCTTCACGGAGAAACCGGGCAGAACCGACCTGCTTCAGCACGAGATTCAGACGGGTGATACGCGCCCTTTCAGGTGTAACCCGAGGCCGTTAAGTGCGCATAAGAGGCAGCTTCTCGACTGTGCCCTTGACGAGATGATTGATACCGGTGCGGTGAGACCCTCACAAAGTCCCTGGGCGTCACCAGTGGTTCTAGCGCCGAAGAAAGATGGATCGGTCAGGCTGTGTGTTGATTATCGTAAGCTCAACTCACTGACGCCTACGGTTGCGTACCCTTTTCAGTCGATCGAGGCTGTGATGTACGCGTTAGGGAACGCGAGGTTCTTCACAGTCCTAGATGCAAGCAGAGGGTACCTGCAGATTGAGGTGGCCGAAGGTGACATTGAGAAAACCGCATTCACCTGCCACCGCGGGCTCTTCGAATTTACTCGACTCCCGTTTGGTTTGTCTAACGCCCCGAGCACGTTCATGCGACTGATGGACATCGTGCTGGGCGATGCAAGGTTCAACTACGCCATGGCGTACCTCGACGACGTTGTGATATTCTCACAGTCGTTCGAGGAGCACCTCATTCACCTGAATTCCGTTCTCGATAGAATGAGACGTGCCGGTCTAACCATTAATCCAAAGAAAGTGCAGTTGGCATCGAAGAGAGTGAACCTCTTGGGCTTTGTCGTGGATGATGGCACACTGAGACCGAATGATGACAAACTGCAGGCAATTCTGAACTACCCCTGCCCCATGGATGTGAAAAGCTTGCAGAGGTTTTTGGGGATGGTTGCGTTCTACAGGCAATTCATCCCGCGCTGTTCGGAGCTTGCAAGGCCGCTGAACCTGCTGTTGCGTAAAGGCTCGAAGTGGGTCTGGGGCAAGGAACAGTGACGCATTTGTTGCCTTGGCTCGCGCGATAGCGAATACCGCTAGTCTGCGCCTCCCCGACCTGAACAAGCAGTTTGTCTTGCAGACAGACGCTAGTGACTACGGTGTTGGAGCTGTTTTGTTGCAGGAACACGAGGGCAAACTGCGCCCTGTCGCGTTCGCTAGTCGCACGCTCACATCGGCGGAGCGGAATTACTCCGTGACCGAAAAAGAATGCCTGGCGATCATGTTCGCATTGCCGAAGTTCGACATGTACCTAGACGGAGCGGTCTTCACCGTGCAGACAGATCATCAGGCATTGTCTTGGTTAAAGAGGCTCAAGAACCCCGCAGGCAGACTCGCGAGATGGGCGCTGACGTTGCAACGTTACGCGTACGCCATCGAGTACCGCCGGGGCAGCTTGAACAAGGTGGCCGATGCTTTATCGCGCGCACCATGGAATGCTGGCGGAAGCGCTTCAGAGGCGCAGCCCAGCTTTGTAAAAAGCGGCGTCACCGCTGTTGGAGAGGAAGAGAGGGCGGACGGGAGTGTCGCGCCCTGTTTGGAGAGAGAGGAGACGGACAAAGGTCCCGCACGGTGCTGTGACGGAAGGGAAACACAGCAGCTCGTGGCGGCGACCGCTCGCCTGCCTAGGAGCGAGGCAGAAAGAAATCTGTCTTGGGGAGTAGCGGTCAGTAGAGAAGAGCTGATCGAGGCCCAGAAAGCAGACGGTCTTTGCCAGCGGGTGCTGAAGGAGCTTGCGAGCAGCGCAGCTTGCACCGGGAACGCTGAGGGCAAGTACGACGCGTATCTGCTGGGCGATGATGGCTTGCTGCTCCGCTACATCCCCCAACTTGACGAGGAAGCGGCGATAGCATCCCCTTTCCGAGTCGTGGTCCCGAGAAGGTTGCGGAAACGGTTCCTGCAGTACTTCCATGACTCAGCGCTGGCAGGCCATGGCAGCGGCAGTAAGACTTACGACAAGTTATGCCGTGTCGCGACCTGGCCAGGCATGAGAAAGGATGTGCTGGGATACGCCCGTACCTGCCCGGTATGCCAGGTAGCCAAGCCTCGGGCGGGCAAGCCCGCTGGCATGATGAAGGCGGTAGTTAGCAACTACCCGTGGCAAGTGGTCGCGTGCGATATCATGGGACCCCTCCCTCGGTCCGCACGCGGAAACCAATTCATCCTGGTAATAACGGACCACTATTCCAAGTGGGTTGAGGTTTTCCCCCTTAGGAAGCTTGTGTCGGAACGAATTTGGGAAAAACTGTTGGAGACTTTCACTCGTTTCGGTTTCCCTTCCGACCTGATTACAGACAATGCTTCGTATTTCACAAGCAAAGTCTTTGTAGACTCTTGTCGGGCGCTTCAAATCCGCCACAGGAGAACGAGTCCCTACCACGCTCAGAGCAACATAACCGAGCGGGTGAATCGAAATCTGAAGAGCATGCTGGTCGCGACGACCGAGCAGCACAGAGATTGGGACGCGCGGCTGTCCGAACTGGCGTTCGCTACAAGGACAACCGTGAACAGGTCAGTGGGTATTACACCCGCTTACTTGAATTTTGGGAGAGAGATCGCTTTTCCGCTAGAGAATGCCCTACTCGACGCGGCGGGGCCTGCGCCCCCTCCGCTTTCGCAGTACGCGGCAAGGCTCCGGGAGCGCCTGGAGGCAGCGCAGCGAGCAGCCCGCGAAAACCTCGATGTGGCGCGCATGGAGCAGGCGGATCAGTACAACAAAGGTCGCCGTCACGTCGTTTTCAACACGGGCGACTTAGTACTCAAGAGAACGCACCCACTTAGTAACGCAGCGCGCGGTTTCGCCGCGTCGCTAGCGCACAAGTGGGCTGGGCCGTACGAAGTTACGGCACGGACTACGCCGCTCACCTACCAGCTGCGGTTGTTGACAAACGGCGAAACCGCCGGTCCGGTGCATGTCGCTGATTTGAAGGCTTTCCACCTTCGCAAGGACGATGGCTGCGAAGCGGTGGAAAATCAGCGCGATGCGGCGATCTCACCCCCGGGAGGACGAGCAGGTAGCGTTGCGGTTCGCAACCCACGCTACAACCTGAGGACCAGGTAGCACCCGTGTCTCTCGATTAATAATCACTCGCAGTGCTCTCGCCCTCTCAGTATGTCTTCTAGGAAGCTCCAGCGGACCGACGCCCGTGGCTCGGACTCCAGAAGGCAAGGCAGACCACCGTCGAACGGTGGCCGCCATCAAGGCGCGCCACCCGGCTGGCGGCAGGAGCCGCGCGAGTGGCGCAGGTTCCACGGCCGCGGTGGCCCCCACCGCCAGCCAAACCACGTGCCTAACCACTGGAGAGCACCTCCCAGTGGTGCAGGCCAACGCAAGGGCGCCAGGGATCACTAAGCGCAGGGCACCCCTCAGCACCCAGCCGGCGCTTCGGCCGCCGAGCAGCCGCAACCCAAGCGGCCCAGGGTCCTGCGGCACGTGGCCACCTGGACCACGGTCGCCAACGGAGCGGCCATCTCTTACTGCGCGCGGTCCAGGTGGCGGGACCAGGCGCAGCCCCTTCGCGGCGGAAAAGCGCTTGGCGGCTGCAGCGCCTTCCCCCGCTGCGCCACTGCAGAGGGGCAGCCCGGAGGAGGCGGCCCTCCGCATCCTCCAGTCCAGCCGCCCAGACCTGCTGTCCCCGGCGGCCGAGGAGCTTTGGAGGGCGCTGCCGGCAGGGCCCCCAGCGGAGCCAGGCGCCTCGCTCCCCCAGGCGGCTCGTGAGGAGCCCGTCCAGCCAGCGGTGAGCGCCCCCCGGCGAGCACCCCTCCCCCCTGCGACGACTCTATGGACCCGGACCCGGAGGTCGTCGAACGCCTACTGGCGGACCCCGGGACGGACGTTTGAGGGGGGGGGGGGGCGGGAGATGTAGGGTCTGCTCGCGGGCAAGTCAAATCTCGCGCCGCTCACCGCGGGTAGCCTCGGACCCCTTCTTCCCGAGTGGGGGGGCGGGGGGGGCGAGGCTGGGAGAAAGCCTTTATAAGGCGAGACCGGAGAGGCTCGCGGCCTCTCGCTCTCGGACCAGCCCTGCGGAAGGACCACCTGACCCAGCTGCCACGACGACGACCGGCCCCCCTGATGTGAGAATAAACCCTTTGTACAAAGTCCTGCCTCGAGTGACTGCCTGTGCGTCCCCGCGCAGAGGAATTGCCCACAATTTGTAACAAGGGAGTAGTTACTCAATGACGCAATAAATGCTCAAAATGTGATTTGCCTGCAACACCAGCTCCCCCCCCCCTAGGTGGAATAGATTTGTAACAAGGAAGTAGTTGGTCAAATATTTAGGGGAATCCCCCAAGGTGGAGTAAATTTGTAATAAGGGAGTAATTACTCATTGGCATCCACCCAAGCGCAGCCATACGGCTACAAAGGAAAGCGATACAGCTTTCTCAGAAACTTCGTTCGAACCCCGGACCAGGACGAATTTTTCTTTAACTACGAAGTTTCTGAGAAAGTTGTATAGCTTTCCTTTGTAGCCATGTGGCTGCGCTTGGGTGGATGCCAATGAGTAATTACTCCCTTATTACAAATTTACTCCACCTTGGGGGATTCCCCTAAACATTTGGCCAACACTGTTCCCACTTCGAGTTATTGATCAATTCGCTCTCGCTCTACCATAAGCTTGCCGTCCCGGTTAGCTCAGTTGGTAGAGCGACTGCTCCGGTGTAGCGGTGGTCCCGGGTTCGAACCCCGGACCAGGACGAATTTTTCTTTAACTACGAAGTTTCTGAGAAAGCTGTATAGCTTTCCTTTGTAGCCGTATGGCTGCGCTTGGGTGGATGCCAATGAGTAATTACTCCCTTATTACAAAGGGAGTAGTTACTCAATGACATCCACTCAAGCGCAGCCATACGGCTACAAAGGGAAGCTATACAGCTTTCTCAGCCACTGGGTGCTCAAAATGTGATTTGCCTGCAACACCAGCTCGAGCTGGTCCTCTCATTTGCTTGCTTGCTTATTTGTTTGTTTTCAGTACTGAGTCTGAAGGCTGTGGGCAATTCCTCTGCGCGGGGGCGCACAGGCAGTCACTCGAGGCAGGACTTTGTACAAAGGGTTTATTCTCACATCAGGGGGGCCGGTCGCCGTCGTGGCAGCTGGGTCAGGTGGTCCTTTCGGCAGGGCTGGTCCAAGAGCAAGAGAGCGCGAGCCTCTCCGGTCTCGCCTTATAAAGGCTTTCTCCCAGCCTCTCTCCCCCCGCCCCACCACTCGGGAAGAAGGGGTCCGAGACTACCCACGGTGAGCGGCGCGAGATTTGACTTGCCCGCGAGCAGACCCTACATCTCCCCCCCCCTCAAACGTCCGTCCCGGGTCCGCCAGTAGGCGTTCGACGACCTCCGGGTCCGGGTCCATAGAGTCGTCGCAGGGGGGAGGGGTGCTCGCCGGGGGCCCGCTCACCGCTGGCTGGACGGGCTCCTCACGAGCCGCCTGGGGGAGCGAGGCGCCTGGCTCCGCTGGGGGCCCTGCCGGCAGCGCCCTCCAAAGCTCCTCGGCCGCCGGGGACAGCAGGTCTGGGCGGCTGGACTGGAGGATGCGGAGGGCCGCCTCCTCCGGGCGCCCCTCCAAAGCTCCTCGGCCGCCGGGGACAGCAGGTCTGGGCGGCTGGACTGGAGGATTGCTAAGGGCCGCCTCCTCCGGGCTGCCCCTCTGCAGTGGGCGCAGCGGGGGAAGGCGCTGCAGCCGCCAAGCGCCTTTCCGCCGCGAAGGGGCTGCGCCCGGTCCCGCCACCTGGACCGCGCGCAGTACGAGGTGGCCGCTCCGTTGGCGACCGTGGTCCAGGTGGCCACGTGCCGCAGGACCCTGGGCCGCTTGGGTTGCGGCTGCTCGGCGGCCGAAGCGCCGGCTGGGTGCTGAGGGGGGCCCTGCGCCTGGTCGTCACTGGCCCTCTTGCGTTGGCCTGCACCACTGGGAGGTGCTCTCCAGTGGTTAGGCATGTGGTTTGGCGGGCGGTGGGGGCCACCGCGGCCGTGGAACCTGCGCCACTCGCGCGGCTCCTGCCGCCAGCCGGGTGGCGCGCCTTGATGGCGGCCACCGTTCGACGGTGGTCTGCCTTGCCTTCTGGAGTCCGAGCCACGGGCGTCGGTCCGCTGGAGCTTCCTAGAAGACATACTGAGAGGGCGAGAGCACTGCGAGTGATAATTGATCGAGAGACACGGGTGCTACCTGGTCCTCAGGTTGTAGCGTCGGTTGCAAACCGCACCGCTACCTGCTCGTCCTCCCGGGGGTGAGATCGCCGCATCGCGCTGATTTTCCACCGCTTCGCAGCCATCGTCCTTGCGAAGGTGGAAAGCCTTCAAATCAGCGACATGCACCGGACCGGCGGTTTCGCCGTTTGTCAACAACCGCAACTGGTAGGTGAGCGGCGTAGTCCGTGCCGTAACTTCGTACGGCCCAGCCCACTTGTGCGCTAGCGACGCGGCGAAACCGCGCGCTGCGTTACTAAGTGGGTGCGTTCTCTTGAGTACTAAGTCGCCCGTGTTGAAAACGACGTGACGGCGACCTTTGTTGTACTGATCCGCCTGCTCCATGCGCGCCACATCGAGGTTTTCGCGGGCTGCTCGCTGCGCTTCCTCCAGGCGCTCCCGGAGCCTTGCCGCGTACTGCGAAAGCGGAGGGGGCGCAGGCCCCGCCGCGTCGAGTAGGGCATTCTCTAGCGGAAAAGCGATCTCTCTCCCAAAATTCAAGTAAGCGGGTGTAATACCCACTGACCTGTTCACGGTTGTCCTTGTAGCGAACGCCAGTTCGGACAGCCGCGCGTCCCAATCTCTGTGCTGCTCGGTCGTCGCGACCAGCATGCTCTTCAGATTTCGATTCACCCGCTCGGTTATGTTGCTCTGAGCGTGGTAGGGACTCGTTCTCCTGTGGCGGATTTGAAGCGCCCGACAGGAGTCTACAAAGACTTTGCTTGCGAAATACGAAGCATTGTCTGTAATCAGGTCGGAAGGGAAACCGAAACGAGTGAAAGTCTCCAACAGTTTTTCCCAAATTCGTTCCGACACAAGCTTCCTAAGGGGGAAAACCTCAACCCACTTGGAATAGTGGTCCGTTATTACCAGGATGAATTGGTTTCCGCGTGCGGACCGAGGGAGGGGTCCCATGATATCGCACGCGACCACTTGCCACGGGTAGTTGCTAACTACCGCCTTCATCATGCCAGCGGGCTTGCCCGCCCGAGGCTTGGCTACCTGGCATACCGGGCAGGTACGGGCGTATCCCAGCACATCCTTTCTCATGCCTGGCCAGGTCGCGACACGGCATAACTTGTCGTAAGTCTTACTGCCGCTGCCATGGCCTGCCAGCGCTGAATCATGGAAGTACTGCAGGAACCGTTTCCGCAACCTTCTCGGGACCACGACTCGGAAAGGGGATGCTATCGCCGCTTCCTCGTCAAGTTGGGGGATGTAGCGGAGCAGCAAGCCATCATCGCCCAGCAGATACGCGTCGTACTTGCCCTCAGCGTTCCCGGTGCAAGCTGCGCTGCTCGCAAGCTCCTTCAGCACCCGCTGGCAAAGACCGTCTGCTTTCTGGGCCTCGATCAGCTCTTCTCTACTGACCGCTACTCCCCAAGACAGATTTCTTTCTGCCTCGCTCCTAGGCAGGCGAGCGGTCGCCGCCACGAGCTGCTGTGTTTCCCTTCCGTCACAGCACCGTGCGGGACCTTTGTCCGTCTCCTCTCTCTCCAAACAGGGCGCGACACTCCCGTCCGCCCTCTCTTCCTCTCCAACAGCGGTGACGCCGCTTTTTACAAAGCTGGGCTGCGCCTCTGAAGCGCTTCCGCCAGCATTCCATGGTGCGCGCGATAAAGCATCGGCCACCTTGTTCAAGCTGCCCCGGCGGTACTCGATGGCGTACGCGTAACGTTGCAACGTCAGCGCCCATCTCGCGAGTCTGCCTGCGGGGTTCTTGAGCCTCCTTAACCAAGACAATGCCTGATGATCTGTCTGCACGGTGAAGACCGCTCCGTCTAGGTACATGTCGAACTTCGACAATGCGAACATGATCGCCAGGCATTCTTTTTCGGTCACGGAGTAATTCCGCTCCGCCGATGTGAGCGTGCGACTAGCGAACGCGACAGGGCGCAGTTTGCCCTCGTGTTCCTGCAACAAAACAGCTCCAACACCGTAGTCACTAGCGTCTGTCTGCAAGACAAACTGCTTGTTCAGGTCGGGGAGGCGCAGACTAGCGGTATTTGCTATCGCGCGAGCCAAGGCAACAAATGCGTCACTCTGTTCCTTGCCCCAGACCCACTTCGAGCCTTTACGCAACAGCAGGTTCAGCGGCCTTGCAAGCTCCGAACAGCGCGGGATGAATTGCCTGTAGAAAGCAACCATCCCCAAAAACCTCTGCAAGCTTTTCACATCCATGGGGCAGGGGTAGTTCAGAATTGCCTGCAGTTTGTCATCATTCGGTCTCAGTGTGCCATCATCCACGACAAAGCCCAAGAGGTTCACTCTCTTCGATGCCAACTGCACTTTCTTTGGATTTATGGTTAGACCGGCACGTCTCATTCTATCGAGAACGGAATTCAGGTGAATGAGGTGCTCCTCGAACGACTGTGAGAATACCACAACGTCGTCGAGGTACGCCATGGCGTAGTTGAACCTTGCATCGCCCAGCACGATGTCCATCAGTCGCATGAACGTGCTCGGGGCGTTAGACAAACCAAACGGGAGTCGAGTAAATTCGAAGAGCCCGCGGTGGCAGGTGAATGCGGTTTTCTCAATGTCACCTTCGGCCACCTCAATCTGCAGGTACCCTCTGCTTGCATCTAGGACTGTGAAGAACCTCGCGTTCCCTAACGCGTACATCACAGCCTCGATCGACTGAAAAGGGTACGCAACCGTAGGCGTCAGTGAGTTGAGCTTACGATAATCAACACACAGCCTGACCGATCCATCTTTCTTCGGCGCTAGAACCACTGGTGACGCCCAGGGACTTTGTGAGGGTCTCACCGCACCGGTATCAATCATCTCGTCAAGGGCACAGTCGAGAAGCTGCCTCTTATGCGCACTTAACGGCCTCGGGTTACACCTGAAAGGGCGCGTATCACCCGTCTGAATCTCGTGCTGAAGCAGGTCGGTTCTGCCCGGTTTCTCCGTGAAGCAATCCGAAAACGGGAGTAAAGTTTCCGCGAGCCTTCGGCGCTGACTACTGGGTCCTGAGAAAGACGCAATAATCGCTTCTAACGGGCCACCGTCTCTCAGCGTCTCGAGGGAGCTCACCTGCCTTTCTGTCGCACAGGTGTGGACAACCACCTTTTGTGCAGGACAGCCGGGCAAGGATGCGCTTTCGAAGGGGATGAGGGGGGCGAGCTGGCTGTAACGATAGCCATTCTCCCCCATGTCGAGCACAATGCCTTCGCTCGAGAGAAAATCCCTTCCCAGAATTACTGGTATCGACAAGCCGGGCAGATAGACGAAGCGATGTCTCCGCTTTCTGCCGTCAAAACGCATCGTAAGACGCACTGCTCCCTTTGCCTTTGCCGCCCCAGCTGCTAAGCTTAACGGGGTTTCGGCCGGTCTGACACGGATGTTACCTATCCGGCAGGCCTCGTACACCTCGTCACCGACCAGTGACAGCGTTGAGCCCGTGTCTACGAGTGCAGAGTAGCATCGACCCGCTAACTGCACTAGCATAAAAGGGCTTGAGCGCGGAACGACTCCCTGAGTTCTACAGGCGAGCGGGACAAAGGCCTCCCTGTCGCCGGCGCGGAAGTTCTTTTCCTGACTAGCGCCTTGACAACCATGAAATTCTCCCGCTGACGGTGAAAGGTGGGTACCACCAGACATCACCGCCAGCGCCTGGCGTTTCCCTGCATACGCCTAGGTTGGCATTCGCGTGCCACGTGGCCGGGCTGGTTGCAATTCCAGCAAAGCCGGTCATTCACCCGCCGCGTGGACGGAGGACCCCTCGTTCCACGAAGCGGTTGGGGACGACTCTCCCCTTTCTCCGCGCATTCCTGACGCTCGCTCGGCGCGTGGCCTGTGAGGCCGGCACGACGCCGCTGCTCGAATGCGTACGGGTCAAGCGCGTGAGGGACAACAGGGGGTTCCGCCTGATTTTCCACGGCCATTACCTCGGCGCGCCGAGCCCTCATCGCGCATTCTCGGCCTCCATCCCATGCGCATCCCGGTTCCAGCGATTCGGCCGGCCTGGGGGGCGGCCGGTAGCGCAGTTCGGCGAGTAAATCCGCCTGCACGGTCTTGGCCTCCTGCGCTAGGGCCTCGAGGTTTGTAAAACTGCGGCCCCGCAGATACGGCTTGAAGCGTGGATGGCACTGCCTGATCACACGCGCAACTTGATCTCGGTCGGTTGCCGTCGGATCTGCCCTCTTGTACAGCTCCTGCATTGCGCGTATGTATTCGAGGAGGCTTTCCTCTGGGTGTTGGGTGCGCAACGCGAGCTCATCCAGCATCCGGCGCTCATAATCAGGCGGCAAGAACTCGGCGCGGAAACGATCTTTGAAGTCCGCCATCGACTGGAAAGTCGGCTGGCAGCGCCTCCATCGCGCCGCGCTGTCGACGAGTGCTACAGGCAGGACCTGCCCTAGCACTACGTCATCTGGGGCGCCCAGAGCCGTCTGGTAGTCCTCGAGTTGTTGTAAAAACTCGTGGACTGATTTCGCGTCCGTGTACCCGGAAAAGGAGGGGACCTCCATATTTATCCGCGGGCGCGATGCTGTCGCCGATGCTACCGATGCTGCGGCCTGGTTGGCGCCAGCCACCGAACCGAGCTGACGGGCTAATGCGGCAAACATCTCAGTCACCTCCCCTATTACGGCCGCCGCGTCGGCCGTCTCACTACCGGCTGCCCCGCCATCCAAAGCCGTGGCTGAAACATCCTTTCTGGGAGGCATAGTTCGCGCTAGCCGCACCGGCTAACTGCTCATGGCAACAAGAACATTCACATACACAACAATCTATCTACAAACACGCGGAAATACACAACACAAAACGCCCGAAAACTACATAAATAACACAAAACCCCTAACAAATTTACAACACTACACAAGTCGCTACCCCGCGAACATTCCGCCTGACTCGCTCCTTAACCCTATCGGTCCGGCGTGGCCCTGAACAAAGAGGGCCTGCCACGAGTCTGGCTGCACATCCCAAAATCGGCAGAGAAATCGTCCACAAGGTGTTAATTAAAGCCGCACGTTGGGCGCCATTATTTGTGGGCAATTCCTCTGCGCGGGGGCGCACAGGCAGTCACTCGAGGCAGGACTTTGTACAAAGGGTTTATTCTCACATCAGGGGGGCCGGTCGCCGTCGTGGCAGCTGGGTCAGGTGGTCCTTTCGGCAGGGCTGGTCCAAGAGCAAGAGAGCGCGAGCCTCTCCGGTCTCGCCTTATAAAGGCTTTCTCCCAGCCTCTCTCCCCCCGCCCCACCACTCGGGAAGAAGGGGTCCGAGACTACCCACGGTGAGCGGCGCGAGATTTGACTTGCCCGCGAGCAGACCCTACAAGGCCTGGAGGCATTACTGAGAGGAGAGGCATATAAAATCGGCAAGAATTTTCTTGACAGCGACGGAGGCAGGTTCCGTTCCATTTGCAGTGGGTGGAATAGATGAATTAACACAAAAGTTGTTTGGCAGCGCAGAGTCCCTGGCTTGCAGATGTGGTCGATGCGTGAAGATATATAAGATGGAGGAGCGAATAACTGGTCCTTGAAAACAGGGTAAGTATGCAAAATACTGTGAAAAAGGCTTAAGCGAAAACAATTACGGCGCTAAAAAAGAACTGGAATACCCCGGGTTGATTTTTTGCAGATACGCTTGCTGTTCGGGAGTGATTTGAAACAACAAAACGAGCTGCACAGTTTGAACAGACTCTAAATTGCTAATTAAAGTTACCGGATTAGGGTCCCAAATGGAGCATGCATTTAATAGTTTAGTTCTTTTCAAATGAAGCTGAGTGGAGCTACTTGCAGCTACGAAATGGCGGCGCAAGAACCCGATAGTTTGGTTAGCCTGGTTAGATACGTATACCTCACGTGCATTTTCGACGATATGGATTATGTGTTGTGTGGACACCGAGATATTTATACGAGGAAACAGAAGATAACGGAGTGTTATTAAGAAGATACCGAGAGGTGTCATCACGAGGTGTCATCATGTATTTACACTTAGTAGTGTTATTCGTCTTAAGCCAGTCAATGCACCATGAATGAACTGCGTATAAGTCAGACTGTAAACATTGTTCATCACAGGGATCAGTGATTAAACGATAAAGAACACAATCATCTGGGAGAAGTTTTATATGCGGCATAACGTTTTTAGGAAGGCCATCAATATAAATAGAAACAGGAGCTGACCTAACACAGAACCGTGCAGGTACACCAGAACCTAGACGTACACTAGAACCTTGAGGCTCACCGGCGGCAGCGTTTGGGCTAGTTGGTTAAACATGTTTAGATCGTGGAAGCGCTCAAAAAGACAAGGAAAGAGACGGACGAGACGGACACGTCTCCTTCCTTGCCTTTTTGAGCGCTTCCACGATCTTAAACCATATTACATTCACCACCAGGAGAGGTCACGCTGCATAGTCGTAACCCGTCCTTGGAATTTTTGATCACGCGCGATATCTTCTTGCCAGGGAGAATTCCAGAAAACTGGACACGGCAGCTCAGTGTCTTTGGCGTTCGGCTGCTGACGCCAAGGTCGCGGCATCAGCAGCTGCAGTAGCAGGCATCCGCTATACTCTCACTGTGCCGGCCGACATGTGCATTTACCACCTTTTTTTTTTTCTCATTTTTGATTTCAGTGCTCTATCAAGGTTGCTCGCGAGTAACAACCTGGTGGGCAGGTTGTGATGACGTCATGCCAATCTCTCTCTCGACCAACCAGCGAATTTCGCGATACCAGTGATCGGAGAGGTTTTGGTGTTCAGCAACTCTACCCTACACTCTTAAAAAAAAAGTTAGTAAAAAGGCAGTGAAAAGGTAGCAAGTGCAGCAGTTACTAACCCTGACTTCATTTTACTACTTTTTATCAGCTATTTACTAACCTCTTCAAGGTATAGTTAGTAAAAGTAGCCCTTGCTACCTTTTTACTAACTATGGTCGCCCGTTACTACCTCGTTAGTAACTGTTCCTCCGAGCCTAAAATAACGTCAAAGAATATAACTGACACAGACTGTCGTGCCAATACATTGGTTTTGTAATAAAACATTTCTGCAGGGGCATATGGTTAGGTAGACTAAGCTGTTACCAATATCAACTTCATAATTAACGCTGGTATCTTAGCTCAACCGGTAAGAGCCACCAGCCCGTCAATGAGAGTCAGATTCACGGAGTATATAGGACTGAGAAAGATTTACCTGTGCACGCGCAGTGCGCGAGTGTGAGTGTCTGATTTGTGCTTTTCTTGCATTCTGAACCTTTGTGTGCGGACGGTAAGGATGTCAGTGCCATCACTTCGCATAATTTCTAAATTTAATGCTCTCTGATAGCTCTGTCTAGTTTCGGGAATTAGTCAAACTGACTACGAAGCTTTTTTTTATTTTTCCAGTATGCATAAATTTGACAAGCCACGTCAGCACACCGTACGAAAAATCTAGCAACATAATTTTATTAGCAAATACTGCTAGCTTCCCGCTACTAACTGGTGCTAGTAACTGTAACCTTCCCGTTACTAACTGCAGTTACTAAGAGGGTAGTAACATATGTGACAACCAGTTACTGCCCCAAAGGTAGTAAGTACCAGTGTTGTAGGCGTTACCGAAAAAAAGTAACTAAATACGTTACTCGTTACGCTAAAAAAAAGAACGCGTTACCGCCCTATGTTACAAACAAAAAAAAGGTAACGCGTTACCGTTACCGAAAAAAAAGTATCGCACGTTACTTTGCCGTTACTCCATTGCCATAAATTTTAATCAGTGCGTCTTCGCTGTAAGAACTCAAGATAACTATTTTATAAAGCTCATACCTCCTATAATTCCAACCTCACAAAGAAAACATAGGTGAACTCAACAAATTTACAGTAATTCCGGTGTGCTTCTGCTTACGAAATTACGCCGAAATTGTGTAGCAATAAAGAAATGCTTAAATGTCATAGTTCCGGAAAAAATATATTTGCGCACATAAACAATTTTTTTTACTTGAACCTGCATAATTATCGCAAAAATGCGACTGTTTACAACAAGGTGTTCAAGGTCAGCTTCGCTCGCTTAGGAACTCAATAACCAGAAACGTAGCCGCAGCTGCAGATAGAAACAGCCGGTTGACTGCAATCCCCTTTTCTGTGCTGTACCATTGTACTCTTCCGACGGCTCTCTTGGGGCATATTGAAGTAAACTGGCGACATTCCTGAGTTTGCTCAGAAGAGGGAACTGCTTCCACCAAGAATGCGAGAGTGTCGCCTGGGAACGAGACTTTTTGGTTGGAAAACAAACTTACGCAGAAACTGACTTTTCTGAAGTCAGAAGAAACTGAAGATTTCTGCAAATGGTTCATTGGTGGCTCGGCATGCGTCCACTCTTTAGAGAGTTGTATGAGTGAGTGGTTTGGGGGTGAAGACAAGTGTGTGACTGTGTGTTTGTGCTTTTTTTTGGTTTAGTTCGTCGTCAAGGGCAGGTGTGTTTTGGCATGCATGCGAGCCGCAACAAGGGTCGTCGAGAACACCGGTAGATTTTGTTTATTTGCAGCATCATTTTCGGCGTTTTTTTTTTTTTTTTAAAGAGAGGCGGAGGGGGACAATTGAAATAAAAAGTAACTAGTAACGTGGCACCTCACGTTAGCGAAAAATGTTAATGTAAATACGTTACCCGTTACAGTTCCAAAATGGTAACGAGTACGTTACTAAGTTAACGAAAAAAGTAACGCGTTACCGGTAACGCCGTTACTTGTAACGCGTTACCGACAACACTGGTAAGTACAGCTACCTTTTTTCTAAAAGTGTAGGACAAAAGGCTCGCATATCTCCCCGCTCGCGAAAAACGCACAGCGTTTCGCGTTCGCTGTGTGCGCCCCGGATGCCCGACACAGCGGCGGTAGAAGCGGGTGCGAAGTTTCGTCACCGAGCGCCGCTTCCTCTCGCGTTGCCTCCGACGGAAGTGACGCACAGTCGTCCGCTTCCGGTAGCGGCACAGCGGCGAAATCCATTCGTAATCCTGTGATAGGCGTCATTCGCGCGCGCAGGGCTGTGAGTAGCTGCTCTTTCCTATCTTGGATTTCACAGCACGCGTGCGCTCGCCCGCGCAGTAATTCGGAGGCTGCATTGGGAATATACGTCGCGCCTAGAATGCGCATGGCAGCGGCGTTCCCGTCGGGGGCGGATTAATGGTCCACATATAGTTTCTTAAAGAGCACTTCATCCTCCGCGGGAATACCGGGAAGACGAGGTTTCTCATTAGGCTAGTGTTGTGCCCGAAACATGGACTCTACCTCGGAATCGACAGTTACGCCGCGGGGCTGTCGTCTGCACGCAGATGAAGTTATTTTAACAGTGCGTTTTTTACTTCTTCAATAAATTTAACGCAAGTGCTAGGCTGGTATGGAAACGTTCACAGAATTTCTTCGAGGTTCGCAGCGAGAAAAGTACTGTAATGGCTGAATCCACGTTTCATGTCCAACAATAGCCAAGCCAAATACGAAACCTCATCTGTCCGGCATTCCTGCGCCTCACCATGGGTGATGAAGTGTAGCGTGGCCAGCTTTCCTTATAGGTAAAAATTGAGAAACTGTGATGGGCCACTCTCGGAGTGAGCGGTCCCATTTGAGACACGCATTCCTTGCGCTTCTTCTGTCCAGAAAAAGTGCAGTTTCTACCTTAAAGTTTTTATTCAGAGAAATTTCCGACACGAGATTAGTGTTGCATGAATTTGTACATATGGAGGCCCTAAAGTGAAGCTGTCGGGGGGACCTTGTATTACAAAATGCATAATACAAGTGTAAAAAAAAAAAAATCAGCATGGTTTTCGCACGCGCCGCTGCTACATATTCGCGCTTTCCGCGCACATATCTGCTGCCTCCGTGCGTTTCTGTTCCCATATACGAAATCCTCGGGGACTCAGCGAAGCGAAGAGACTGCGCGCGGCATCGCCGGATGTCAACAATGTCGGCTGCAATGAAGAGATGGCTCGAACAGTGCCTGGTTTACTTTTCGTCCAAATCGCGTGTTTAGTAAATGTTTAGCGGAACCTCGAGAGCTGTATGTATACAAAATAGATTATACCAGATTTACAATGCCGGTTAGCGTAATCTTCTCAAGCAAAAACGGTAGCTTTTTGTATCCAGGCTGAACAATTCCTGGGTATGCGAGACGGCACTAGCTTAGCAAGCAAACCTAGCGTACGTGTAAGACACTGAATGCTTTGACAGCGCTTGAGACGTGCGCCTATTGAACCCCGCAGCAGCTGAGGAGTCTCAAAGAAAACGAGCAGTGCGATTGCTTTGGAAATAGGATGGCTTCTTATGCAGCACAGCGGTAGACATCGTTTACACGGAGCGTTAGAAACGCAGGTTTCCACGGAGCCTTCCAGTCGGGTTGCGATGTGTTCATTACAGATTATACGCTGAATATATTGTTTTCACGAGGCCTAGCTGCGAGCTATACAATGTCCAGATCCGTATCGAAAGTTAATGTCTTGATAGAAATGATCTAATGATCTAAGCGCGTGGTACTAGCGCAGGCGGACGCGGACAGGGAAGAAGACGAACTGCAGTATCGAAAGCTGTACATTAAACTTCGTCACTCAACAAATATCCGTCGTAAATATATCATAGATAGTGGCCATGCAGAAATGCAAAGAAACAACAAAGGACGCATGAAGGTCGCGCGTGATAAAGAGGAGCAACGACATCTCGTCGGACATGACTCGGACAGGGCTGTAAATGTTGCAAGGGATCAAAATGAAACCGACAAAGAACCAAGGCGAGAGGATATACTCACATTCTCGAACTCTCGACAAAACATTGCGCAGAACATAGGGGACAAAACGAGGGATGCACGCTCTCTCAGTACCGATACGGAGGCTAATTCTCAGGTTGCTGAGAAAAATGACAAAAAACCTGAGAAAAGGCAAGAACAAAACTAGAAATAAGCATTGAAGCAGAGCTGTGTCAAAGTAACAACTAAGGACAACAAGAATTTGCAGTGGCCTAAAAGATAAAAATAAAAACCTAAATGAGGTCAACTAAGAAACACGGCTATAAATATGCTAAAATAAAGAATTAAAAGCTATAAGTGACCAACAATAACACGACAAAAATATTAAGACTAATCAAAGAAGATAAGCTCCGTATTGAAAACCCAACAAGGATGACTAAGAAAAACCATTAATAGGCAGAGGACATTAATTCGCACACCGACTCACGCAAACGTAAATTACGTAATTGTGCAGCCAAAATGACCCGCTCTAGATGTGAAATATCTCTCATCCACACTCCTGCAGAGGAAGATCTGACGCAGGAACCTTTTTGAAGACCTGTGCAGAAGCATTCACAAATTTCTCTCAGTATATATACAGTACTCTGTCGGCGAGACTTCAGAAATATGCTGTAAATGTGGCTCAGTTCACAAGTTTTCATTGCGCAGGCATGTAACCTGGAATGCCCTGCACGATCGACGCTATACTTGGTCACCGCCAGTGAGCAAGCACACATTAAGGAATTGCAGTGAATCATCATTCTGAAGATCATGTTTGAATTTCAGTCCTTTTGAGCATACCGCAAACACGTTAATATCTGAAACAACGGAGCATGCCAGGCTCCATTATGGCTAAATAATCATACTGCCACCTAGTATCACCAGGTGGCGCAGAGCTGACCTCGAGGACGACGATTTAGTGCTCGCGATACCGTGTATCGGCTGCCATTGCCTCCTACTCTTGCCTGGCTCCAGGTATTCAAGCATCCCTCTTCAAGAAACGCGGGACAGTCCGGTGGAGGTGCAGGGTGAACTTTACCCCGTGCAAGAAACCCCTCCTGGCAGCCTCCACGCCAGCCCTGCACCGCTCGACACCTCGCTATACATCGCTTCAGTTGGAGGATCCAAAGACTGCCTCCGGAGTTTAGGCCATTAGAGACTGCCATGGCGACAGTCGCTCCTACTCCTCTGGAAACCGCCGCTGCCTCGCAAGCCCACTACACTTCGCAGACACCGCAGTTGTTTCTCAGATTGTTTGCCTGAAGCCTGCTTTGTGGCAGACTACCCACCTGTTGACCGGATTGTGGGCAACTTGCCAGGTATGTTTACTGTCGCGCGTAGCAGTTCACACTGGCGACGCAGAACCCGTGGCGACACCGGATTCCTTGGTGCCCTCACCTCATGATCTCATGGTGGCCCAGACCTCATGACGCGGCAGCAGGTTGACATTCGCCCCCTCATTGACGACCTTGAAGGCACAGATACGACTACCTCGACGCTTCCCTCAACGTCTCTGGTCCTTCTGTCTGCGGCAAGGCATGTTGTACAAGAACTCGAGAGGCCACGAAAGAGCTTACCTTCTAGTAATTGCAGAGGATCTCCGCAGGGTCCTTCTTTTCGCCTTCCACGATGAGCCCTCGTCGGGCCAATTGGGTTTCTCACGGACGCTCGCCAGAGTGCGGAACATACGCCTGAACCCTCTGCCGCTGTCGAACCCCACGTGAAAAGCTGCCGGGAATGCGAGCACCGGAAGACGTCACTACTTTAAGCCGGCGGCGTTTCTCAAGCCTGTTACAGCGCTGGCGCTCCGTTCGACCAAATAGGAATGGGCATTCCTCGACACTTCCGGAAACAAATGGGTTACAATCCCTACTCACTACATGAATTATTGATAAATAAATTGTTCGTGCGGACGAAAACTCTGAGACAGACTTTAAGTGACTTTCGGCAATTCAAGATTCCTACATTAAATAACCGAAAAAAAGTATTTAATTCGTCGAAAGTAATTAAAAAAATAACAACTAAACTTGTGTTATGAAATAAAAACCGAAAAAAAAGACCTCCGAATCTTCAAAAATTAAAAACCTAAAAGCCGAACCCCTAAACTAATATGCAACTTTTCATCGGGAATTCGAGAAGGTGACTACGTTCTATCTCTTGGCTCTTCGTCGGTTCTCCTCGATCCTTTTTGTTATACAATAGCACCGCTGCCTGAGTCATGAGTGTAACGAGATGTTGTTGCCTTTATTTCTCACGCGCGGCCACCATGCGGTGTTAAATTTGCTTGTTCTTTTTTTTCTATGTTTTTTTTTTTTTGGGGGGGGGGGGCACTGTCTGATATATACACGGCGGATGGCTGAGTGACACATAAAGTTCATAGCGTTCAGCGTCATCGTTCGTCTTCTTCAATGTCCACTTGCGCTTCATCGTTCCTTTCAGTGGGAACCCACTCGCCCCAGCTGATGGCTCTGACAGAAATGATCCCACAGGCGCCCGTGAACGCCTTCCGTTGACGCTCCTGCCAGACGCGCAACGATCAGCTTTTGTTCGCATCCCCAGTATAGCGTTGAGTGCTTGCGGTATTGAGTGGAGCGTAGGCAGGCGCCTCATCGGAATCTTCTACTGAACGCACACTTGGCCTGTTCGTTTCTCTTTTTTTCTCTTCATTTTCGTTACCAGCTACGTGCTTGCTCGTCATGACTCTCCTTTCTGTCTCCTTCCCGCTCAGCGCTGCAGGACCTGCGGGCGGGGAGCGGAGTGAGGCATGAGACGTGTGAAGAGATGCGAACACTTGCTCCTCAAGGCTGCGCTTCCGTGCGTTCTGCTCTGTGGAGTGGCCTACCTGGCAGTGCAGGCATACCGCAGCAGGGCGTCCATCGGCAGCGACCGGGTCATTCGCATTCTCATCTGGCAGAGCTTCGGACGGGACTTCTTTGATCGCATACTGAGCGACGATGCCCTCAGAGGATGCTCTTTTCGGTGCAAGTTCACGCAGGACCGCAAGCAGCTGGACCGGAGCGACGTCGTCGTCTTGCAGACCTTCTTCGTCCCCTTCTGGAAAAGTCTGCCTCCTCGCCGGAAGCCGGGACAGGCTTGGCTGCTGTACGCCATGGAGCCTCCGCACAGACTTCCGGCGAACCCGTCGCGGCTGGACAAGTTGGGCATAAACTGGACCTTGTCCTACCGATTCGACGCGGACGTGGTCCACAGGCACAGCTTCAGAACAGTGCGCAGAAGAAGTGAGCAGGTTATCTCGGCACCTGACCCCAAGCCCAAGCTAGCAGCGTGGATCGTGTCGAACTGCAGAAGTTTCAGTCGCCGGGAACAATACGTGAGGGAGATGCAGAAGTTCGTTCCGGTGGACATCTTCGGGAGCTGCGGTCGCCGTCGCTGTCGCGAGAAGCACTTCGGCTGCTACAGGGAGATAGCGAACAACTACTCGTTCTACCTGGCCTTCGAGAATTCCATATGCAAGGACTACAGCACGGAGAAGCTATTCCATCCGCTCCTGAACGACATGGTTCCGGTTGTGATGGGAGGTGTCAACTACTCCCGGGTGGCGCCCCCGGGGTCCTACATCGACTTCGCGTCTTTCAGAACAGCGAGAGACCTGGCCGAATACCTGGTGGAGCTGCAGCGAAGACCCGAGGCGTACAGGCGTTACTTTGACTGGAAGAAAGGGTACGCCATCGAGAGGCCCCCATTCGGCTGCACCGCGTGTCAGCAGATCCACCAGCTCTTCTCGGGCACCACGAAGCAGCCGCGGCGCAGCTTGTACAAGTACCTCTGGGGAGACGCCCAGTGCATGACATGGCCAGAGCTGCTCAAAAGGAAGTGGTCGCCCGGTGAGTGACCGTCGGCAGTGCGCTTTGTTAGAAACACGTACCGTGCCTGCAGTACACATTCCCAGTGGGTACTCGGCAGCGAGAAAGGAGCAACAGTGCGTTATTCGTGGTTTCTGCCTGTGTTCAGAGCGCATTTAGTTACACGAAGTGCGTGAAGAGTACAGTTGCGTCTCTGAAGTGAGAGCTGTGCAGAGCGAACGAATGTATGTGCTGTGACCTTTTTTTAAAGCTGGTTGAAAACAGGCTCCTTGAGCAGCGCAGCCTCAACACGCGACGATGGTCGGCGACCGATGACGCCAGGCCGCGGACACCTGCCGCTGCTACGCGAGGCTGCAGTCAAGGGTCTGACGGCTCGCTGGGCCAAAGCAACGTCAGCTCGAAGGGTGTAACCAATCGCTTTCTTGGACGGTGCCCGAGGGAGGGAAAGATTGGTAGGGGTGTCCATTCTTCAATTTGGAGGGGACACTTAAACTCCGCTTTGAGGGTATGACGAGATATATTTAGTGGGTTATTGTTCAAATACGCAGAATTGGTCATTCTCATTCAGAGATAGCGGCGAGCCCTCATATACCACTACCAGCCCAGTGGCGCAGTGGTTAAGAGATGCCGCACTGCACTGACAGGTGGCTTTCCATCACAGCCACCGGTACGGATTGTGAGACCCATGTTGCTCTCGCCGAGCAATCTCTCGCGCAGCTGGCGCGACGTTCCTCCGAATTTAACCGCGTTTACTCGAGTAACTCGGGTAGTAACTCGGCTTGCTAGGCAACGCACAAAATCGTACATGTACGCACGGTGACAAGGTTCCTGCTCGGTGCTGACGAGGGTATGATTGCTTTCGCACCAATAGAGGAGGTTATATGCCCGTCTCCGCCAAGCGTCGGTCATGTGCGTCCGTTGTATGTTCGCGCAACGGAGCCTGTGCTCCTTGTGCGCCCCCGGAGCATGATCAGCCAGCGACTACATGCAGCCATGGAAAAAAAAAAAGAAAACTACGCAGGGAGCGTCGTGGAAGCCTAGTCGCAGATATTAAACGCGAGAAAGTCGGCCTCCACGTGACAGCCTGCGGCGCATTGGCCAGGGTCGGATCTCAGCCACCCGGGAGGTCGATTTTGGCGTCCCCGGATAGAGATAGAGAAAAAGAGGAACGAAAGGGAATGGTTTCAAGAGGGCCAGTGTCGGCGTTGTCGGTGTCGGTGTTGTGAGCGCAAAATCACGAACATTACTCTGGATGGTGCGCCAGAGAGCAACCTAGGTGGCAGGTGGGTCACTTAGGTCACGTGACCTTGCAGCGTCATCACAACCTGCCCACCGGATAGTGCGCAAACTGCCCACCGTGGCAAACAGCAGTTAAATTATTGATTGGTCGCTCGGGAAGTGAAACCTGGCTGCACAAGGCCCACCGCTGAGAGCACCTCTCATTGCAGGGCAGTGGCGCATCGCTTAACCGGTGCACCACTACGCCAGTTTGGGTATGAGGACTCCCGGGGATCTGTGAATGTGAACGAGAGAATGACCTTCTGCATATGTGGGAATTGACCCAATACGCTATCGTCTTATACCCTTAAGGCGAAGCTTCAGTGCCCCCCGTCTCCCCATTTGACCAAAGGCATTTTACACTCGCGCTCATTGGCGCACCTGACTCGCGAAAAGATGTGCAATATGTAAAATGTTCTAAACAGCTACGAATCTAACCAGCTTAGCATGTATAACCTCCGACCACATGATTTAAAAGTGTACTTTGTAAATAATATTCCATAACTTCTTTTCATATATTGTAGTTTATGTATGTATCGGTGTCCTTTTCCCATTTGTCATCAACCCTGCAGTGTATAACTTTCAAACGCATTTGTTCAGTTTTAATTGTTTTTTCTAGTTAATCCGTTCAATCGTAAATAATATAAATTCTTTCTACAGTGTGCTCGTATGCGACCTGCCAACGTTGTATGTATGTGTTTATTTTATTTATTATTTTGTAATGGCTCTTAGATGAGCCACAGGCATTTTCAAGCTATTTTCTTTAGCTTTTGGCCTGTGGCTCATTCTGAAGACTGTATGCACATTTGAGAAATAAAGTTTGGATTCATTCATTCATTCATTCATTCATTCATTCATTCAACAAAACTTCTGTTTGGGCTAGATGGTGCATAGCTTATTTTGAAACGAATTCAAGCGCACAACAACACGCACACAAGAGAGGAAGACACAGGACAGGCGCTAACTTCATCTGATTTATTTGCAGGTAAGAGAGCAGATTATATACATAAATGGAGACATGCGCAGTAAAGAAACACATCGTCGGGTTCACAAGGCGTGCTCAAGATACCTGTACTCTGCGTGCAAAAGATTAACAGACGTGTCACTCACACAGTCATGCCCCCTCTTCCTGATGTGAAAGGCTTCTAATAGTTCACGTGCCGTCTTATCACCGCCTCTGCCAAGTATCTTTATCTCTTTTAGCCGCGGCTCGCACGCTCTGCAGTTTGCACAATGCTCTGCCAAATGTGTCCCTCCGCCCCTTAACGCCCGCAAATGTTCCCCCGCCCGGTCATTGACACACCGCCCGGTCTGGCCTATGTAAGCCTTCCCGCAGGTCAACGGTATCTCGTAAACGACACCGGTACAGCAGTCGATATACTTTTTTGAGTGCTTCTTCCTGCAGCCACTCTTCTTTTCCGCGCACGAAATGCGTGAGCAAAGTTGGGCAAGTTTCTTCGGTGCGGAGAACACCACAGGAACGCCGTGTCGGCCTGCCACTTTCTTCACATGGTGGGCAACCTTGTGAATATACGGTACCACTACCGGTTTAACCGAGTGCCTTTCCAGTGTTTTCGCTTTGCCGAACATGACCTGCTTGGTTTTCCGGAGTAGGGCCTCGGCCACAGAAACAATGACCGCGCAGGGGAACCCGGCCGTAAGTAGCCGGTGTACTTGCTTATTAAAGCTACACTGCATAGCATGCGGGCACGACTTCGAGAGAGCAGACCCAAGGCATTGGCTGGCTATAGACCTCTTGACAGTTTTCGAGTGAGCGGAATCAAAAGGTAAAAGCTCTTTCTGTGCCCGCGGAGCGTACTCCCAACATACATGATCAACCCCTAAAGTAAAATTGGCGTCTAAGAACTGCAACGATCCTTGTAAAGGGAGTTCGTGCGTAAACCTCAATCCCCTCCCGTTCTGCTGAAAGCTTTCCAAGACGCTGCCAACCGCTTCGGTGTAAGAAATGTTATCTAGTTTTTTCAAAACAATCTTATTGTTTTGAAAAAACTAGATAACATTTCTTACACCGAAGCGGTTGGCAGCGTCTTGGAAAGCTTTCAGCAGAACGGGAGGGGATTGAGGTTTACGCACGAACTCCCTTTACAAGGATCGTTGCAGTTCTTAGACGCCAATTTTACTTTAGGGGTTGATCATGTATGTTGGGAGTACGCTCCGCGGGCACAGAAAGAGCTTTTACCTTTTGATTCCGCTCACTCGAAAACTGTCAAGAGGTCTATAGCCAGCAAATGCCTTGGGTCTGCTCTCTCGAAGTCGTGCCCGCATGCTATGCAGTGTAGCTTTAATAAGCAAGTACACCGGCTACTTACGGCCGGGTTCCCCTGCGCGGTCATTGTTTCTGTGGCCGAGGCCCTACTCCGGAAAACCAAGCAGGTCATGTTCGGCAAAGCGAAAACACTGGAAAGGCACTCGGTTAAACCGGTAGTGGTACCGTATATTCACAAGGTTGCCCACCATGTGAAGAAAGTGGCAGGCCGACACGGCGTTCCTGTGGTGTTCTCCGCACCGAAGAAACTTGCCCAACTTTGCTCACGCATTTCGTGCGCGGAAAAGAAGAGTGGCTGCAGGAAGAAGCACTCAAAAAAGTATATCGACTGCTGTACCGGTGTCGTTTACGAGATACCGTTGACCTGCGGGAAGGCTTACATAGGCCAGACCGGGCGGTGTGTCAATGACCGGGCGGGGGAACATTTGCGGGCGTTAAGGGGCGGAGGGACACATTTGGCAGAGCATTGTGCAAACTGCAGAGCGTGCGAGCCGCGGCTAAAAGAGATAAAGATACTTGGCAGAGGCGGTGATAAGACGGCACGTGAACTATTAGAAGCCTTTCACATCAGGAAGAGGGGGCATGACTGTGTGAGTGACACGTCTGTTAATCTTTTGCACGCAGAGTACAGGTATCTTGAGCACGCCTTGTGAACCCGACGATGTGTTTCTTTACTGCGCATGTCTCCATTTATGTATATAATCTGCTCTCTTACCTGCAAATAAATCAGATGAAGTTAGCGCCTGTCCTGTGTCTTCCTCTCTTGTGTGCGTGTTGTTGTGCGCTTGAATTCGTTTCAAAATAATTCATTCATTCATTCATTCATTCATTCAAAAACTGATTGGAAATACAAGCTACACGGAGACTCAAGCAGGCTTTGCTTAGCAGCTCTGCTGTCTCTTGGCGTCTACAGCAAGGATACATCGGGAGTTGCGTCGAATTAGGTGCGCCTTCAATGAAAGAAACGCGCAGTGTTTTTGGTAAAGAATCCGAATCCACGAACGAAGGCCAGTATCTGTATAATTAATCCTTCCTTTCAGCCAATGAGAACGCTCCGGTCTGGTGACGTCACTTTCCTCCAGGAAATCGGTAAATTTTTTGACCGACGACACACTCTGGTCCCATGGGGTTTCTAATGCTGTGGCATTAATATCTGGATATCGGAAGTAGTAAATTAGGTCAGGACGCGAGAAGGCGTGAACAAGTAAAGCACCCCTTCGTTGCAACACTACCGGACACTTGTGATGCTGTGCATTCTGCAGCTTGGCGCAACTGCACAAATGATACAGGCTCCGTTCTCCACGAAGATGAGGGCCTGTTTCACGTATAGCTGCCCTCTCCTGAGTCCTTATTGCGCGACAGCCTTTCTGTTCACGACGGTGGGCAAAAGATGAAACATCCGTCAGTCGCGCCCAACCGTATTTTGCTGCTCTCTCGCGATTAACGGCTGAACAACGCAGACACGGCGCCCCTCAGGGAGAAAGGCGCGGAGGCATGGCGAGGCAGGACTTACATGCAAATCACCCTAACGTCTTAATCTAGCAATCTGGACGCCCGTCCGCGCACCACTCTTTCGAAAGACGGAAGAGATGCAATCGCGGCCGAGCTGAAGAGGCCTTGCAAAAAAAAAAAAAAAAAAGAGGAGGCAACAAAGTCAAGGCCGGCGAAGGAGTGGGGATGAAGCAGCCGCCATTGCATGCTGTTGTACACATGAGCTCGAAAGCGTGTTTTTGTTGCAGTCGATCGCGTCTGGGGACCCCTAGAGCACGTCGAGGCAAGAAACACGTACTACGTCCGCCGCTACATGGACGAGGGTGACGCTGGTGAAAACTCTCAAGGTTCACTTACACTACACACATCCAGAAAGAGGAAGAATGGACAGCTGTCGCCATAGCTCTGTTGGTAGAGCACCGGACGCGAAATTCAGAGGTCGTGGGTTTGATTCCCTCCGGCAGCATGTGGTTTTTTTTTTCTCCTGCATGCTTTTATTGGTCTCCCATTGACAAAAACTACAAACATTAAAAAAAGAACATCCCCTATGCTCCTTGGTTTCGACGACTGTTGGCTTCAGTCATTTCTGTCATAACAAACGCCTCTTTCCATTCACTTGTCTGCTGAACTCTCTCCATAGCGTGCTAATGTAGAGGGCGCATGCGGCGGCCCTGACGTAATCCTGACGGCACCCGCAGATGTTCTCTGCGTAGGAAAATTTTCCGACTGACAGGAGCTTCAGGAGAGACCAATTACTCGCGCGTCGGGGTCTCCCATACTGCGTCGGGGTCTCCCACACGCGCGCGCGCGCGCGCGCGTGTGTGTGTGTGTGTGTGTGTGTGTGTGTGTGTGTGTGTGTGTGTGTGTGTGTGTGTGTGTGTGTGTGTGTGTGCGTGTGCGTGCGCGCGTGCGGGGGGGGAGGAGGTAGCGTCCCGAAGCGACAACATGGGCTATAAGGAGCGCAGTAGTCCACGGCTATAGATTATTTTTGACTACCTTTAACATGCGCCGACATCGCGGAGCAGACCGGGCGTTTTTGTATTTCGCCTTCATCGAAATACCGCCACCGCGGCCGCGATCGAGCCCACGACCTTGGAGTCACTGATTCACTACGACGTGGGCCTTGGGGCTTACTGTAAACAAACAAACAAATATGTAAACACATAAATAAAGGCGCGACGAGGGATTCCGAAGCCCTCGACGAAGGCTGCAGTGTGAGCAGGGCACGACGAGTTGCTCTGATCTCCGGAGGAATCTCAGTTTAAAGTGGGCTGCATCGCTGCTTCCTGTTTTCATTCCTGCTATCTTCGCGTGGCTGCTCTGCAGTGCCGCCTGCGAAAGGAGTGGCGTCGGTCGGTCGGAACCGGACTGGCCACTCGGGAACAACCTTGACCGAACCGCTTCCGAAGAGCGTCGCGATTACAATTCCCGATAAAACGACTGAGGCTCCACAGCTATTGCACTGAGCGTGCGTGTTCGCACGTGTGCGGGACGCGTAAATGATCGGGAAGAAAAGCAAGAATGACGCGGTGTCACTGATTCATCGCCTTATTTAGCTGTTCCTGCCTATATATAGGGCTGCGCACCTCGGGTGTCCAGCACCCTCACACGCGCTAAACACTGGAATCAATTAACGCGCGAAATCTTAAAGGTTCTCGATATTAAAGGGACACTGAGGATAAACAGAAATCAGACTGTCTCAAAGAGAGACCTCGTCTCGCCGAAAACGGAGCTTTTATAAGCTGAAAAAGAATAAGAAACGAGATGGAGGTGTCGCCGCCACCGGCAGATTTCTCAAGTAATATGTGCCTGAGGCTACGTTACAACGCCATTCACTTCAGAACGGTGGATACCCTTACCTTTCGGCAAGTATGCCCGTCACGAGTTTGAGTCTAGGGGTGGGCAAATTTTTTAATTAATTTTTTTCAGGAATGAATCGCTCTTTCGCTGCCGGACAAACATCAACATCGCCAGAAAGAGCCACAGAATCAATATTCACAGAGGAGAATCCCTGGATGCGGTTGTTTTCAGCGTTCTTTTAGCGGCATAAGCCACCCATCGGTAGCGAAAGAGATCCGTTCCCTTATATTCACGCAAGCCATATGTATAGGAACCCTTATAATTATATATGCACCAAAACAGCGCATTTGTCGTTTTCACGGTCGCGAGATGACTGGGTCGCCTTTTTTTTCCCCCCGCCTTTGTTTGATTTCCTGTTGAGAAACGCAATTAAGTGACGCTCTGTTCGAGTAAAAGGCCACCTGTAAGTCAGCGAGGTCTGCTTTTTGTTTGTTCTGTCCGTCTCAGCGCTGTATACCAGGCTGTGACCAACTTTCCATCGTCAAGAGCAGAGCCTAGTCGTGGGTAATGGATGATTTCAGCACCTGAAACTAAATTTTTCTCTCTTTTTCGTGCGCGATGGCCAGGCGGCTCTGACCCGCGGTGTAATTCGGGAGCCGGTCGCATTCTCCTTTGTTTTCCACCAAACGGCGCAGACAGGGATCTTGCTTTGGGCTACGCTGCGTCTCGGTGCAGCCCAGACGAGACGGCATAACACAGCCGTGGACGCTGCTCGCAGTGAGTCCGCGCTGCCTCGATGAGCCAACGCCGCTTTAAAAGGTGGACTCACACGAGTGATGAAGAGGATGTTGTGGTTGATTAGCCGTGCGCATTCTTCCGGCAATTGCTCAACTCTCGAACATAACCGTCATCACCAGCCTGACCTACTGCAGGCCTCTCCCATGTCTCTCCAATTAACCCTGTCATTTGCCAGCTGCGGCCACAAATCAGGCACACACTTGAGACCTGGCTGACCTACATCGCTACACCCATAATAGTCAATAGTCATCTCCTACATGTCGCGATAGGAAGTCTAGATCCGAGACCTGGGCGAACTTTAAAAGAAGGTGTGACTGTTGTCCGCGCTGGTGGACAATGTTCTGGCAATGTCCTGACGACTAATGAAGTCGCGGACTAATACTTGACATCACGTAAAGCCAGAGGACCGTCCGCTCGCTGAAAGCATTCACGTACGATGGGTAGAAAAAGCGCCGTCCTTTTCCCGCCCACGTCGTCTGCATACACGAGTTGGTGGGCTTAGTGACGACAACCCATGTGGTGCGCGGTTCGTCCTCGAGATCTGCTATTCGGTTCGTCCTGTGAATCAAAGCACCGCAGACCACACAGCCAGACTTGACGCGCATATTTTGACCGAAGCCATTTGCCAGTGCACATGCACTCCCGTAGCCAGGTTTAACTTCCTTAGAGCAGCTCCTTCCAGAAGTGCGCCCGCCGGCGGCTCAAGTTCAGGCGCGTGTGCAACAACGGTGATGATGCATATTACTGCAAAAGGGCTTCTAATTGTTCTAAGAGCTAAACTGCACATGATGTGTTTTCGTGGACGCAAGGCAGGGTCAGAGACCCGTATTCCATGCATTTCACTCCAAAGGAACCGAGCCCCAGTCCAGGGGAAAATTCATGGTGAACGCAGCGCAAAAGACGAGGACGAAAGGACGAAGCAATACACGACACGAGCACTTTTTCGCAATTGAATCTTTATTGGAAGATCACGCAGTATAAACCCACCTCGATCTTCCAATAAAAAGTTAGTTGTGAAATAGCGCTCGTGTTGTGTCTCGCTTCTTCCTTTCGTCCTCGCCTTTTGCGCTGCCTTCACCGTGAATCCGATTCAACTCGCCCAACTTTCCACCTTACTGCAACGCCAGGGGAACGCTAGTACCCACTGGATAACCGGTGCGTGCAACTTACGGATATTATCTACGACTTCTTCGTTACTCGCACAGTACGCGTGGGGCCTATCTGCATCATGGCTACGTCATATATCTCCAGATGCTAAAACGTAACTAGCTGCGGTGGAAAAACTCAGTGCACTCATCGGCCGCACTGCAATCTATCCTCCGAAAAAAAAAAAAACAACGACTATTTGTGGTTTCCTCGAAGGCCATGAGGCATTTAGATTAACAGCGCGTCGCAGATAAACTTCCATAAACCGCACGTCGAGTGAAATAATGTTTCTATCAGTGTATCCTCACTGAGAGCAGCCGCCACGGTGGCTCAGTGGTTATGGTGCTCGGCTGCTGACCCGAAAGGCGCGGGTTCCATCCCGGCCGCGGCGGTTGAATTTCTTTGGAGGAGAAATTCTAGAGGCCCGTGTGCTGTGCGATGTCAGTGCACGTTAAAGAACCCCAGGTGGTCGAAATTTCCGCAGCCCTCCACTACGGCGTCTCTCATAGCCTGAGTCGCTTTTGGACGTTAAACCCCATAAACCAAACCAAACCAAACCACTGCGAGCAGTCGCATACTGCGGTTATATGGCTGCGACAGAAGCGCGTAAGAAGCGAGCTGGCGCAGCGGCGCAGCTGCGATAAGCCACCGACTCCGCAGCGAAGTGGGCCCTTTACATGGCGTCGACGCGAGAAAAGCTGCTCTCGATATCGCAGCTATGTAAATTGCACCACAGAATGAACTGCGAGGCGACACGAGAGCGGCGGCGCTGACTGTCGCTTGTACGCAAGAGGCGTGACGCGATATACGCCCGCGGGTAGACGGCGCTGTTTTGAAAAATGTAGTCTTGCAACTGGCGCGCTGCAAAAAGGACTCCTCCGAAGACGCGCGGAGTGACGTCATGACTGGTTGAGTCCCACGCTTCGCCGCACTCGCGCCGAAGAGCAAGCATGCCAGAGACCGCGTATTTCCATACGAAGCGCGCTGGGCTGCGTGCAAGCGAGTCCTGGCAGCCGCCGCAAAAGACGGCGAGAGCGACGACGTCTCCTCCTCCTCCTCGTCGTCGGTGTAAACGCGGTGGCGCGCGTTTCCCAACGGGCAAACACGGCGTGGCCTACATGCGCAGCGCGCCCGTAGTGGAAGCAGCGAATTGCAAATCGTCGGGTTTAACGTCCCGAAGCGACGCACATGGTCTGTGAGGGATCAGTGTTGCGAACTGGGCGTGTTTGTACACACTTGGAAATAAGCGCAAGGAAGGGGACAACGGACGCAAAGTAGACAAGGACGAGCGCTGACCTATAGGGACGCCGCAGTGGAGGGCTCTGGATTAATTTTAAAGCGAAAGCTTTACTACTTGCACTTTCAGCCTTTGCCGTGGCGCGGCGGTGCCACCATTGACCTTTAGTTGACCTCTGTGTGACGTCATGTGTGACATCACGCCGAAGAGAAGGGCGACCGACTCGCGCCGTCGCAAGCCTCGGCGGTGCCACCCCCGGCGCCTAACTCCTGCGCTCTCCGCTAGGAGCGCGATTGTGGCGTTACGCTGAAGAGATTAGGCTCAACTCACGTCGCTAGAAAGCAGTAGCTGTGCCAACCACCAGCGGCTTAACATTGCTTCGCGATCTCGCGCCGTCCGTGTGCGACGGCGGTACAGTGTACTAGAGTATTCAGTACACTCTAACGGCGGTGCACATGAACGGCGGCCTGACTGGACTGGATTGTACTGGACTGGACTGGATTGGATTGGATTGGATTAGATTAGATTAGATTAGATTACATTAGATTGCATTGGATTGGATTGGATTGTATAACAGATGCATCGCCATAAGTCTAACTACAAGCACCACCACCAGCTACACTACCAGTTGAACCATGGCGTAGGTACGGATATTGCTTTCGCAATTACCGGGCTTAACCAAGCTAAGCCACAGCGAATTTTTTTAGACCAGCCGGGGTTCCTCAACGTGCGCTGACACTGCGTAGCACACGGGGCGCCTTTTGCGTTTTGCCTCCATCGAAACAGTGCGCTGACGCAACCCAGACCCTAATGCGTCATTATTCGGATGCGGCATGTGGTTGTTTTTTCTTCCACTGAATAATCAGCTATGTTCTAACCATAAAAGGGCTACAGCCCACTGATCCACAAAATATATTAAAAAAAACATAGAAACATTTTTCAAAGCTTTCCTTGGATCCGGTGACTGTTGGCTTCATTAATACAATGTGATACGAGTTTTTATGCTTACTGACAGGAGTTCAAGACGTACTGGCTGAAATATGGTCATTTGCCAAGGCTGTAATTAAAGCAATGAAAGGACACCAATGTCCTCTAGAAAATTAAAAGTTTGTTTGCACGGCACGGTACGCTCATCGACAAGTAAAAATTCCGGATGAAACGGTATGCACGCTCGATGAACCTTAAAAAATCAACGACGTCATCTTGACTGATGAGAAGCGCATTAAATTAAAATGTGCGTATACTTATAGCGCATTTCCGTACGTCTGGTAGGCGTTCAGTTGTCGTCTGCCTAAGATGTTGCACGCGCCGTGTCACTGAGGCGGGGGCTGAAACGATAGAGGCGCCGGCGAAAGCGGCTTGCAAAAGTCAATTGTTATTTGTAATGCAGGAAAGCGTGCTACACGACTCGCGGGTCAGATTCGCGCGCAGGCACTTTTGCGTGCGCACTGCAGAGCTCGCCCTGGATGACAGACCACCCATTTCTTCACAGTCAGAGCATAATGAATGACTTCTGCCGCTGAGCGAAAATAGAAGAATGCTCCGCGACTGGACTTTCTGCGCTAAAACTTCTCAGAAATGTGGTATTCAGCGCTATTTTTCTTTTATACTGGGTCTCGGCCCTGTACTTGCCTGAATACTGTACTTGCCTACGTACATACTGCCACAAACTCTTAACTCCTCCGGTAATGTATAGTTCCCGAAGTTATAATTCACGCATGCAATTTTGCCCCCGAGATTTTAATCGTGTCAGTGAAATGCACATACGTGGTCTTTGTACAAAGCCGTTGCAATGTTTATGAGGATGATGATGATGTTCTCAGGCTGAATGAGGCTTTTCCTTATTTCACTTCTTTCTTTTTGTCCACTGCTGCTTTGCATTGTGAACGGGGTGCTGGCCTTTGTTAAGCTACTAGCGGCTTTTTGCTAGAACCTGTAGCATCACGAGTGCTCTAATCTTCCTGTTAATACTGAAATAAAGTTATTTGATTTGATTATTTTTTGATCGATGAGGATTAAAGGAAAGTCTGCATCTCACGCGACAATGCCGCGTCATAAAACAAGGTTTCGCAACAGCTGAACCAGGAACGTCATTTCTTGTCGGAGGCAGAATGACAGATGGCGAGATGTATGGCGCTGCCAGTATAGCTGTCGCCAAACCGCCTGTTATATATGCTCCAGCATTGCCGCATACGGTGGTGACTTTCGGTTAATTCTCTCCGATTCAAGCAAAGTACCCGGCCATGCAGACGTAGAATAAAACAAAAATATCACTGAATACCACCTCTTTAAGAAATCTGAGTGCGAACAACCCAGCGGTTTGGGCGGGTGAATTTTTCTTCCATTTTCTCTGAGCGACGCAACACCCGGTATCCACTGCATAGATTAAAGGTGCATTGAAGAGGAATCTGAACTCGTCTTTTTGCCGCGGGAATCAACACGTTCCCAGCATTCTTAGAAACGTCGATTTATTTTCCTGTGTGGCCGCTTTCCCTAATTAAATCGACTTAACGTCCGGCTCCCGCCTTTTTTATTTGAATTCTCCCCGTACGGTGGGCGGAGTCGACCAACGCGTGGAGTGCCTTTCACCCAGTCCCGTGGCGGTTTGCCGCTCTGTAATCGGCGGAGTAATAAGTAGTAATCCGTAGAAACAAATAGTCCGCGCGTATTTTTATTTCTGCGGGCTTATTTTGCGGCTATATTATCTGCGAATGAAAGTATTTATTCACGGAAACCTAAGAAACAAAATAAAGCGAAAGCAAAGCCTCCACGGAGCTGGCTGAAAGGCACGTCCACGCGTTGGTCGACACCGCCCTCCGTACGGAGAGAATTAAAAAAAAATAAAGGCGGGAGCAGGACGTTAATTCGATTTAATTAGGGAAATAGGCCACAGAGGGCAATAAGTCGAAGTTTCTAAGGATGCTCGGAACGTGCAGATCGAGTTCCCGCGGCAAAAAACGAGAGTTCCTCTTCAGCGCACCTTTAAGGCGGGTGGACAGCCTATGCATTTTGCTCGCACCGACGTCAGCGTGGAAAAAGAAGAGGGTGAAGCGTTTGACGAACCAAAAAGGCAAAGACAGGACTGAATGCAGTTACCAGATCACTGCAGTCCAACAACCTTGGGCTTCTCCGTGCGTCCATGTTCTTGTGATACAATGAGCAGAGAAAAGGCGGGTAATCCATAACGAACTGCAAGCGCAGACGGTGGGGTCAGCGATGTTTCATCGAAACTCCTTTTTGTGCTAGTTTGTACATTTTGAACCTAAGAAAATAGCAGCGCTAAAGCATGCAATCACAGCAGAAGAACAGGACACCAGCGCTGCGTGCACAAGCAATGTTCCATGCCGTACACGAGAATTCCCTCAACTAGACCCGAAATTTCCCTTTTCAGGCCCATTTTTCCATTGCAGCGGCTTGAATAAACCGCCCATTTGGAAACAGGAAGATAATTTTCGTTACTTCTCCGAGAAACTTCGTAAAACGGCGCTTTCGTCAAATTATACCTCTTAAATTGTCTCAAAACAGAAAAATTCCCGGAATGATGCATCACTCGGTCGGAATGCATTTCCGAAACAGTAGCATGTCGACCGTATCACAGACATATCTGCAATTTTTTTTTTTTTTTAGCGCCGCGCAGACTCGGCAAGGGTTGAAGAGGTCGCGCATGCATGTCTCCGCCCATCCTAAGCGGCACTACACTCCCGGCTTTCACGTCTCTCTCACTGTTGTGGAAGCACATCAGTTTGTGGCTTCAGTTTTGCACTCGCGCGTTTCTGCTCGCACTGGGAAACTACTCTCCGAAGGGTACAGGAGAAAACCAACAGGAGTGCGCAGATTGCGGCGGCCACACTGAGTTCTTATGCGCATAGGATTATTAGATAAGATCGCCTCGTTCGCCAAGAACAGCTTGTTCGCATTTTCATTCTTTCGTCATTGGTCATTAATAGTGGGAAACTAGCGCTTGCCGTGAGCTCGGGCTCCTGCCGGTTGGGGAAAAATAATGACTGAAAATATCGGCAGTAAAACGATAACCCTCAAGCATTACTTGCTATTTCTTTCTGTGTGAGATTTTTTTTATTGCGTAAGCAATACTGCGCCAGGTTTCGAGCCGTCGCGTAGCGACCGGCGGTGGCCGAGATCAAACACATGGAGCGCCGTTGCCATAGCAACCGTTTCAGCCGCGCTCCACCAGGCGGCAGGACCCTCGCGCGCCTAGACGCGCGCTCTCGACGCATGTGTCGGAATGTGGAGAGAGGAGAGAGGAAGCGGGAGGGGAACGGGGAATAAGGTTTGGTTTATGGGTTTTAACGTCCCAAAGAGGCGCCGTAGTGAAGGGCTCCGGAAATTTCGACCACCTGATGTTCTTTAGAGTGCACCGACATCGCACAGTACAGGGGCCTCTAAAATTTCTCCTCCATAGAAATTCAATCGCCGCGGCCGGGATCGAACCCGCGTCTTTCGGGTCAGCAGCCCAGCACCATAACCACTCAGCCACCGCGGCGGCGGAAACGGGGAATTAATATGCGCGTTCGCCTCGGAACAGTTGCTGCTTGCTTACGCAACTTGCCCGGTTTAACCAAAGCTAAACCTCAGCTAATTTTTGTTTCTTTTTCTCAATCATGCTTCTTGCATGCATACATGTTAAAACGCACGCGTAAAGATTCTAGTGGTAATTCTTACATTAAACTAGTTAATCGACTTTTTCAACGAATTTTTCAACGAAGTGCTTTCTTTTAATCATTCCCCCCCCCTATGTAATGCCCTCTTCTTGGTCTTTAGGGTAAATAAATAAATAAAAACGCCATTCTCCCGAAATCATATCTTTCCAGCACCTCATTGTTCAGCTCGCCTGCATCATGCGCATGAGGTACGTCCTATGTTCGCTCGCACACTAAAATATCAGAAGTCACCGCTGGTTTTGTCAATAAATGAATGGAACTCATTGCCATCCAGCATTGTCGGCCATACTGAATTATCATCTTTTCAAACAGCTTTACTAACATTTCTGAACACGGAAAATGCGTCATAGAGTGCTAGATGATTTATCGTGTTATGAAGACCGTAACTTTTTGGCGGTCCTTTTTTGCTTTGCCATTTCTTGTGTGCTGAACAGCTCCGGAGCCTCTTTTGTGTGCCATTGTATTTGTTGTTACTTATTTTGCCCTAATTATTACTCACTTGTTTGAACGTGTTGAATTTTGCTGTTTCAATGTGTTATATTGCACTTAACCAAATGTTACCCAAACTCTGCCTTCTGTATATTGACCATCATTTGTTATGAGTTGATTTGTTATATGTGCTTTCTTTTAATCATTCCCCCCCTATGTCATGCCCTCTTCTGGGTCTTTCGGGTAAATAAGTAAATAAAATAGACACCGTCGACTGCTCCGCCAACAGCCCCTCTTACTGCGCACAGCCCTGCAAGCCATACAGTTCTCGTGACGTCACAGCTACGTCCCCTCTCCCCGTTGGCTCCCTCGACAGCATGCGTGGGGAGGAGAGGAGGCTTCACCTCGCCGCGACGTCCTTGCCCCCGCGCTGCGCACTGAGCGGGAAAACTCGAAGCCGACGTCAGAGATTGCAAAATCTTCGACGCAGTGTACGCTGTGCGCTCCTTCTGATGAAGCAAAGCAGAAGCAATTTTTTTTTTTTTTTTTTACGCCGATCCCTGGAAGCAGTGCACATTAAACGTCAAAAAGCGCCGCTTTCCACCGACGCTCTCGCTTGATTTTTTTTTGTTTTTACTTCGGCCTCCGCTGAACGGGCAAAACAGCTCGCCTTACACCGCGTCAACACCACGCATTCCCGAGCGAACACTATACGGCCAGCATGTGCGAGACTTGGAATTCCGAGAATGCCCAAACGCGTCAGAGGAGAGCAAAAACGGGCGTACAGTCGTGATCGCTGTCAAAGGGAACAAACCTATTGCACGAAAGTGAGAATTTTCTGACTATTTCTCCACTAAATTCGAGATGCCTTCTGGAAATTAAATGCAAGGGTAAACTAGTTAGAAAGCAGAAAAAAAGACTGAGCTTGTCAAAATTAATCAACAATTTAATCCTTGTTCAGTTAACGAATTTTCTTATAGCGGTTGTCTTCTTTTATTACTGCTAATCTTTTTCTTGTGTTATTGTTGGTCTCTTAACTTTTCCTCGTCGGTGTTCCTAGCCATGTTTTTTGGCCTGCTTTCTATTCTCTCTTTTAGCTTAATTTTTTTTTTCAATGTTTTTGTTGGACTTTCTATGGCATTTTATATTTGCTTTTAGAATTTACGTCACTATTATTTTTGAGTGCTGCTTTTGTTACTTTGACACGGTTATGGCTCGACGCTTGTCCTTTTTTTTTACTCAGGTTTTTCGTGTCTTTTTTTTTTTTTCCTGGCTCTTCGAACCATATCCACACGCAGAGCATGCATGCATTCCTCGTTTTGTTTCCGATATTACATGTATTAGTTGTACTTTTCTGTGTAAATAAAAATAAAAACATAAGCGTATGCCGAATTCAGTTTCCGCTGCTATCAACACACATACGATGTGATGTCCTGCCCCAATGCTCAATCCAGCGCAGCTACCAACGATAACATGTCGAAAGAAGAAAAAAGTTAGAAGCTTAAAAAGTTAGAAAGTTAGAAAGCAGAAAAAAAGACTGAGCTTGTCAAAATTAATCAACAATTTAATGCTCAAACGTTGTTCCCTCTAATGCTGCTCACGACTGTACATGGCACCGAGAAGTCAGCAGGACTCACTAGTCCCAGCCGTGGCATTTTCTGACGTAATTGTCAGAACAGAAATCGAGTGCCGATCAGCGGGCCCTGTACGAGAAGCTTGTTGAACAAGCATAGTGCTGCCCGGGGCCATGCACTGACGACGCTATCTCGATAAAGACCACAATAATTCGACCTTGTTGTAGGCTCGAAAGTACTGCCTCGACGTGGTACCGCTAAAGCAGAGTTAATGAAGTCTGTAGGCGCGCTTTAGAGCAAGAAACAAATGTCCAAATTCCTCTTTCGCTCGATTACCGTCCGCGCCGAGATACGCTTTTTCTTCCCGCGGGCGGCAGTCCGCATGTTTCCCGACTGCGGCATAACTGATGTGCTGTTTCTGAAACGCCGTTATTGTTGGTGCGCCCTCTTAGTTTCAAGCCCTCTTTCCCGTTCTTTATGGTTTTCGTGCGATAGATAAAGTAGCTCCGCTATTAGACAGGCGCCCACCCCTGCTATTTCCCCCGCAAACAAATGGGTTTTAAATGGTGCAGGCTCGCCGATCAATTCTCGTGGATATACGAACCAAAAACGGAAAATAAAAAAAAAAACAGCCCCCCTTTGGCGCTTTTTTTCTTCACAGCAAACTTCAGTCTCTTGTCGTTAAAAAATTCAGAGGACACTTTGGCTCTCTAAAGTGCTGCAAGGCCAAGGCGTTTCCTGGCGCACTGTTTGTTTTTATTTATTTATTATTTTCATATTTAGTTTTTTTTCGCCCTTTTTCTTATTTTTATTGTTTTATTTTTATTTTCCTTTCTTATTATTATTATTTTGTTTTTATTTTTGTTTACTTTCTTATTTTTATTTTCCCTTTCCTTCCCTTTATTCCTTTTATTTATGAAACCCATGCATTCACTAGATGCGCCTTTATTCGTGCTCGAACCTTGAGCCTTGGTGGCGGAGTGCTCACAACTACTTCTGCATGGTTGAATTGTGTCCTTGTTTTCCATAAACTATGGATCCACGCGAGCATTTCACTGAAGGTGTCATACGTTTGAGGGAAGTGTATCAGGCACTGCCTTATCAGCCAACTTGGTTAAATGTGTTGGATGACTTGGTTGAACTGAAAAAAATTTAACCTGCCGTGTTGTTGCTGACATGTTTTACTTCTTTGTACCCGTGGTGAAAATGCAATTAACAAAAAAAAAGCCTTCGTGGCGGAGTGGTTGCGCATCCGCTTCAAATGCCAAAGGCCCTGGTTCGATTCCCACCCTCGGCGCAGTTTCTTTTTAAGCAGTGACGCCGAAAGGCGGACAAATCTGCCGACGCGTCTGTCGACACGGCTGCCGACAGCGTCTGCTAACGACAGTATGAGGCATTAAAGGCTCTCGCCTTAATAAATTCGTTATATTCGTTTCATGGCTCGAGCAGCCCGTTTCCGACCACGTTCATCGATGGAAAGCGAGATTCCTCGGAACCCTCCCGAAGCAAAACACGGATAAGCGCGTTTGTTTCGCCGGTCACGGAGCCAGCCGGGCGCAGTCCAACCGCCGAGGTGTGGGGATTCCCAGAAGCGTCCCATGCAGCCGCACAGGATGTGCTTAGAAGCTGCAAACAATCTTTGGTTCGTCGATGCGTTGGTGGCGACCCATCTTCCGCCCAAGGTCACTCGAATGGCGGACGAGGCTTCGCGCAAATTAACGTGTCGGGGAACACGCCTGGGCCGGGGGCGAAAGTGAGCAGTGCTTCTGCTGAGAAAGCTTCGCGTCCTGGAACGGCTAAGATATTGTCCATGCATGAGCTGTAGGCACGTTCGCTTCTGATCTCTAAGACGTTACTAATCCCACGAGTCGTTAAATGCTGTATCATTTCTGCATGATTAAATGCACAGAAATGCGTCGGCATATAAATGTACACTTCTACAAACGCGCACGCGCAGCTCATGCATATGTACATACATGCATCCGCACTTTCTCTTAGAATTAACTGGTTTAAGACGGCATTCGCCTGAGCGCTCTAAATCAAGATGGGCTTAATGAGAAGGCATTAGTAGGCCCACCTCTTCCGTGCTGAATTCGCGTGCTGTTATTTGTGTTGCTTTTATTTTTCTCGCCCATAGCGGTAAAGCAGTTGTCAAGCGACAGGGCTTTCAATTCAGAGATTGCGAGTTTGATCACTGCGTACCAGTGGGATCGATTACATATACTGAACACCCGCCCTCACTGCCTACTGAAAAATAATCACATAGGTAGGCAGATTAATACGTAGCTGTAGTGAAGATGCGCCGAGTATTGCAATCACAATACGAGAAAAGACTGGACGAAGCGCAGTCTCGTGTTGTGATTGTAATACTCGGCGCATTTGTACTACAGCTATGGAATTCCCAACTAGCCCTAGTGGTTGCATTGTTAGGTGAATACGGCAGGACGGTAATTGGGGCTAGGTTGTACGAGCTTAAGCTGGCCAGCTTTCACAAGCCTTCACAGCTGAGTATCACAGAGTACTCCATGGCTAAAAAAAATGCCTTCTTCCGCGAACTAACCACTCCACCCAAAGGATTTCTCCGGATTTATGGCAACGTGAAATCAGCGCATGCACTGCGGGGCTGGCACAGCCTGGCGGTTGGTGATGTTACTCAGCGCTCATCAGACAGATTGTTGTTGTTACTGAGAGAAGGATGAAAAGGAAATTGCACGGGCCTGCCTACTGGCTCGAGCCAAGCCACCACCGCTGCCACGTGCAGATAGAGAGATAGAGGAGAGTTGAAAGATCAGAGGAAAGAGAAAAGGGAAAGGAAAGACGCGCGTCGCAGCAACAACTGCGTCCGCCGGAGCGGACGCTGCTGAAAAAACAGATAAGCGGCCGAAGCCGCGCTCGCCGAAGCGAGGACAGATACTCGCCCTTTTGGCTATCAGACAGACAAAGCTCCGCCCACATTCAGGACCGGCGCACAGAATTCCTCCACGACAAAAAAAGTAGTCCGTTGTGAAAACTTCTCTTGCCACTTAAACAAGAAGCTAATCACGAGAAAAAAGTATAAGCTATACATAGCTTGCACCGACGTCACATCCGGTGGCCGTCGGCTGCTAGTCGGCCATGCTGCCGAACCACCGCCAGACCGCCTCTAGCTTACCGCTGCCTACGTTAGCTCGCATCGTGTTGGTTCTCGTCCATCCGTAGATTCAATATGGTTTTGTGTGCCACCTTTGGCTGCTCCAACCGTAGCGACAGGTCCAGGTGAAACAAGAAGCCGATTAACACGAACTTTATCTACATTCGTCAGATAATCGCAGGCATGCAAGTGCGAGCGCTCCATGACTCAGTACGAATCTGCGCGAGCTGTGGCTGGCTCGCATTAAGCGCGATAATTCGGACCCCGATAACTCAAATTTACATGTGTGCGGAGCGCACTTTGTGACAGGTAAGAGGCTTGCGTCGTCAACTAAATGTTTGCGAAAACGTGGGAAGCAATGGTTACACCCTGAAGTGAATGTTGCTGTTTTGGGTGACCGCATCCGACTTGTCTGACAGCACAAACGCAGACTGGGTCCCGCGTCGCTGCGTCCTAGCTACAGCACTAGGCAAGCCGGTTCGGAACGCCACGACCGCAGCAAGCAATGACGGCAGAGAAAGCGGCGTGCCAAGGCCGAGCTTTTCGTCTCGTAGGCGCATCGCAGCTTGTCACCTACCTACTGTATAAATCGTTGTGTGCCTCCATTGATTAGAAGGCTTTCATTTCTTCCAATTTCACAAAGCTGGAAAGAGTACATGATATCGCCCTGGGTCACTTCAGGGAACACATCAACGCCCATCGCCGCGTCGACTCCCGGTCGCAGCGGGTACGGACCTATATCGTCGCAAATTTTCACATTGTGCGTAGCGTACGCGCGCCGATCGAATAAGTTCAGAACAGTAGCCTGCACTGAATGGTTCTCATCTGTAGAGTAGGCATCACGCCCGAAAGATGAGAAAATAATCCAAAGCGTCCGAGGAGTGGTGAGGCGTCGCAGGGCGGACGGGCGGAGACGGCCGAATGGTTCGGCAGCATGGCCGCAAGCGCTTGATGGAGGCGGAAGTGACGTCACGTGCAAGCTATGTATAGGATTTTGATACCTGGCTTGTTTAATAAAGTCGAACATTAAAAGGCCGAGCTCGTTTACTTTTGTGACTGGCTAGCGGAGTAATGCAGTACGCCGCGGACCATGGCCCAGTGTTAACAACTGATGATTTTTTTTTTTTTAAGTTCCCGTGCTTTCATCTGATCGCGGGAGTTCTGTCCAACGCGTACTGCTCCCGCATAGTGGGGTGCTCGAGAGATGTACTGTATATTACAGACGCCAGCAAAGCGCCACAGCCCCAGTGGGCGTCAAGAGGCGGCCACAACTTCGAAGTAATCCCCGAGAAAGCTTTCTCCGCGAATGGCAATTTTCGGAAGGCCGCGGAAAGCGGAACAGGGTATCTCCCTTCCTCCGTGTTTGCTTTTCCGTCTACCGCAGAACGGAAAAGAACGCGGCCAAATGTTCTTTTTCTTTGTTTTTTTCGGGGGCGTCACCGTGGAACGTCCAGGGAGGAGGCAGAGTTGTCGATGCGAAGCCGTTTCCCGCTCGTGACGCAGAGCCGACGTCGCCCCCGCTTTTGCCGCGGACGCTTCGTGCAGGTGTGCACCGGAGGCGCCAGTCACCCATCAGCGTGTCCGCGGAAGGAAAGAAAGCGCCTATCTATATTTGCCTCGCGCCTTTACTTTTCCCATCGCGGAAGCTGCCCGGTCGTCATCTTCTGGGACTGGAAGTGTAAAATTTCAAGAAATATTGAAAGCTCTGGAAAAATACGTTTCTTTCCTAGAATTTTTAAAAGGAAGATAAGAAACCGTCGAAGAAGAAAAAACGAAAAGAAAACAATGCTTAGTTTCGTTATACACATTTATTTTCTAACTCAGAAATATATATATATATATATATATATATATATATATATATATATATATATATATATATATATATATATATTCGCATCACAACAAAGATTCTGCAAAGCTTTATCAGGTAAAGACAGTGGCATGTTGCTAACAATACAGTAGAAGCAAAAAGCACTTTGTGTGCATCTGCGCAGACCTGCCTTTGTATGCGCATTACCGATACTGCGACAAGTTTCTTTCACATGATAGTAGACGAGGGACGACATTGTAAAAACTCGTATGGATATTACTTACGGTGGCTTCAATGCCTCTAAATAAATAATAAAACTAACATAATAGTTTAAAGTTAACTATTCAACAATAGTTAAGCAGCAAACTAGTTGGACATCTTAGCTGTATTCGGATGCGGCTGACAAGGCTATTCCGAAAAAAGCGCTCTTTTAACTCAAAAAACGGATTTGAAAAAAAAAAAAAAGCTGAATAATTTAGGTGAAACACTCGGTACACGGAGTCTCGGTATATTGCGATACATTACAAAAAAAAAAAAAAGATTAATGAAAACACCGGCATCAGGTAACCATTCGGTAAGCAGGGCTTAGTATCGAAATGTATTTTGTATGAGGCGTCCGCAATTAGCTCATAGCTATCAGCTATTGGTGAACACCTCAGCATCCAATGAGTAACTATATGGGGAAATGTTACTATGAGGAAATGAAAGAATTATTCAGCAGCCTGTAGAAGGATCCAGCAGTCTGCGATCGGCAATGCGGTGTGCAGGAAGGGCTGCTGAGGTAGCAGAACATCCACGTGGCCAATATGGCCGCGGCTTGTCCGAACCGTGGAAAACAGTTTACCAAAAGAATCTCAATTAATTGCAGTGCATTTGGCACGAGCTCGGTTAATTATTAATGACAGCTTAGCAACATCCTTCTAGTCCATACATGGCCGAAGAAAAGATCGCGATGAAGCTGTAGGTACAGCGTAGCAAGCTGCCAAAAGGGAAATGGTAGGGTTTATAACTCTACTTCACCGGAAGACAGGCAGCGTGGTTTCAGAGCGCACACACTGGAGTTACTCAAATCGTGGGTGAAATCCAACAGGAGGAAAAGGGCATCAGCGGGTCTTAGCAGAACGAGCAACCAGTGGCCCGTTAGTGAGAGTGCATGGACTACAAGCGGAGGGAAGCCAAGATGGGGATGGAAGATGATGGTATGGTATGGTATGGTATGGTATGGTATGGTATGGTATGGTATGGTATGGTATGGTATGGTATGGTATGGTATGGTATGGTGTACGGTATGGTATACGGTATGGTGCAGTATATGGCACACGGTACTGTATATAGTATAGTACTGTGTTAGGGTTTAACGTCTCAGGACTGCAAATTGTCTACGAGGGACGCTCTAGTTACCCTCCACAGTGGCTCAGTGGTTAAGGCGCTCGTCTGCCGAGCCGGAGAACCCGGGTTCGAACCCGACCGTGGCGGCCGCGTTTCGATGGAGGCGAAACGCAAAAGGCGCCCGTGTGCTCTGTGATGTGAGTGCACGTTAAAGATCCCCAGGTGATAAAAATTATTCCGGAGACGTCCAATATGGCACCTCTTTCTCTCTTTCTTCTTTCACTCCCACCTTCCTCCCATCCATCACAGCGCGATTCAGGTGTCAGCCGAGATATGTGAGACAGATACTGCGCCATTTCCTGTCCTCAACAACCGATTTACCATTTTATTTACGCCTTAGTGGTCGGCTCGAAAATAATTTTGACCTCCTGGTGTTCTCTAACGTACACTCACTAAGTACACTATACAATGACATCGCACAAAACACGGGCGCATTTTTGTGTTTCGCCTCCATCGAAATGCGGCCGCCGCGGCCGGCAATGACCCCGCAACCTTGAGGAACAGCCGAACGCCCATTAAGCCGCGTCGGCGGGTAGGTGAGGAGATGATAGAAAATGCTGGCTCAGGACAGGCTTTATTGGAGATCCGTGAGGAGGCCCTGCGGTATACTTGACCTGAGCTGATTATGATGAAAGCTACGATGACGATGAGCTGGTTTTGGGGCCGGAAACTTGTTCTAGAAACTTGCAGCCTCTGCAAAATGCTGGGCTCAGGAAAGGTACGCAGCGCACGGAAACGCAGCGTCGTGCATCGCAGTTCGATTATCCGCTTGTCGATTTATAGTAAACGACACCTCCTGCCTGTGTTGCATTCTGCACCACTTGCATTTTTTTTTGCGTATCTCGTCATGACAGGACGCTGACCACAATACCATTAATCATTGGCGGACCGGTTGGCTGGTGTACTGAATGCACCGGTCGACTGATTGTTTCATTACGTGACTCAGATTGATGCACCGATTGATGCACCGATGCACCGAATTGATGCACCGATTGATCAACTGATTGCAAAAAAATATACGCACACGCGATGAAAACAATCGCAGCAATGAAAACAGGGTCCCGGAGGTCAGCTTTCTTAGAAAGATATTTTGTGGCGCAATAAATTTGGAAACTGTTTCTTTTAAGATAACTTTTAGTAAAAACAATGTAAAAAGGTACTAAGTGCGGCATTTGCTAACTCTGACTGCTTGTTATTCCCTTTTTGATGAATATGTTCCACCCTATTAAAAGTAGCACGTAAAAGTGGGTTCTATCTACCCTCTCATTACCTATTCTTCCTCTTTACTATCTTTGTAGTAACCGTTGGTTCAACTTTCAACGAAAAAAGCTGCAGGAGAAGAATGAAAGAGTGGTGTGTTAACGAAATGGTTTTTCTAATTAAATATTTCTGCACCGCTCTGCGCTCAGGTATGCATTAACCTTGTTGCGCTTGTATAATCTTTTCTCATTTGTGATTTTCATGTTTCCTTCAGCTTTGTGCGTCTCCGGTAGGTTTTTTTGATGTCATTGCCGCGTACTATATGTAGTCGTAATGATGTAGTACAGCTCTAAGCCTAAGTGCATAATTTGTGGCCGGTGCACTGCTGGATAGCTCTCACATTCAACGTATATATATTTTCGTTTTTGCAATATACATCAACAGGAAGTTACTTCCTGTTTTAGTAAATACTACTACCTTTCTCTTCACGAGTACCGTGCTCTTCAATAGCTTCGTGAGGTCGCAACTTTCATAATTCATTTTTTACTACCTCCTCTTTTATACCCGTGCCACACGGACAGATTTAATGTCATTAAGTGCTTACCGCCTTAAGTTTTAACGGCGTTCGTGCGGTGCCACACGCACAAATTTAATGGCATTAGCCTTACTGCTATTCACAACCTACTGAGTTCGCCACAACTCATTCGCCCGTGCAATGTGTACTCTCGTTCCCATTCCACAAGCAGAAACGCATGCAGCTTTGTTAGTAATAACTTTCTAACCAGTCGGAAATGGTCAATTCTTAACTTTCAGTTATATCAGGCATCTATACTGCACTTTCGATGCGAAGAGCGCCATTTTACTCAGCCTTATTGACAGGTACTCTCGACTTATGTGCTGAAATGCGAGTTCATGGCTACTTTTTCGACTTGTAAAGCAGGAACAGCCGTATTTTCTGGAAAATCGTTGTTACATTACATTTGAACAACATTCCCGATATATTGTGCTCATTAGGAATGTTTATATTCAGATGAAACTTTTGACTACCTTGCCAGCGTTATCGTCATTGTCACTTTCGATAATGGCATTAAATGTGGACGTGTAGCACCAACTCCGAAAATAATGGCATTAACAAACTTAAGGCCTTAAGCATTTACTAACGTTTCTTGTGAGTGTGTGGTACGGGTATAAGAAGGCGCTGGTTTCTGTTGGTTGGTTTAAGGGCGTTTAACGTCCCAAAGCGACTCAAGCTATAAGGGACGGCATAGTGGAAGGACATGAATAATTTCGACCACCTGTGGTTCCTTAACGTGCACTGACATCGCACAGTACACGGGCCTCTAGAATTTCGCCTCCATCGATATTCGGCCGCCGCGGCCGGGATCAAACTCGCGTCTTTCGAGTCAGCAGCCGAGCACCGTAACCACTGAGACACCGCGGCGCGGCTTCGCACTGCTTTCTGTGACGTGATTAGTAGTCACTTCGTGAATTCTCCGGCCTCTTTCTCAGAGCGTACATTTGGTGGCTCATTCGGCTTAATTTCACTTTCGGCGTATTAGCCGCCGTTATCGGTGTACAAGACATTTCATTCGTTTTGCATTTTTCTTTTTACCAATGAAGCTAGTGGAAGCTGCACAAATTTTCCCCTGTGCCGGCGTTTACCCCCGAGCAGATGGAGATTGTACCTGGAGGAAAACGCATTCGGTTAAAGAGCTCATTACAATGTAGCGATTAACTTCCATTTACGAAATTCTTTTGCATATAATCCCCGCAGAAACCATGCCCATATTTGTTCAGGAGCCGAAATGACGCAAAGCTTGCGATATTCATCATCAAAGTTACTGTTCAGCTCACCTAATCGGGTGACCAAAACTGCACGAGTCCAGCTATCAATTTTTGCCACATTAAGCACGGCGTAATTTTCATACTTTCTTTTAGCCGACCTTCTTTTCATCATCCTCTGTCTCTCTCTCTCTCTCTCTCTCCACAATCAGTCCCTGCTCTCCGATACTGCGCTCAGTGATCTCAGCAGTGCAAATTAGCACTGTCCATTCAGAGTGTTCTTTTATTATTATTGCTGTTCCTCCACCTCTTACGTTAGACTCAAACAGCAGCCTCGATATGCGGCATAATGCAACGCAACTTATCCCCATGACCCAAGTTTGGCGTTCAGCTAAGCGCGGTTTAAGGGGATAGCCACGGATCAAGGCGACCGGATCAGAAAGCCCCCGCTGCGCGCCCCATTGAAGCCTTGGCGCAATCTCCGAACGATAAGAAAAGGAAGCCGGGCTACAGGACAGACGGTGCTTGTTTGCATACTCGGCCCAAGCAGCGGCGCCCTTGGCGAATTTGCGCGTCTCGGAGGAAGATGGGGAGAGAGACGATCCATGCCTCGCCGCCAAGAAATGCTCCCCCCCCCCCCCCCCCCCTGCCCATTCGCGGGCCATTTTTCCTTTCTCGCCTATTTCTTTTTTCTTCCTCGCTCTCTCACTCCAGCGAATTGCATGCGTCTGTGCACGACAGCTTAGCCTGAGTGTGTGTGTGAATGTCATTTAACGCAACGTTACGTCATTCGATTGGGAGATAACGGGCTACCTACACACGCTTTCGGAACGCACTGCGCAGCGGCCTTCGGGTATTCAGACCGGTTGTGGCACCTTGGGATACGCGTCCGTAAACAGTTCGCTTCTGCTCAATGCAGGAGGACAAAGGTCGGGAGCGCAAATGCTGCGCTGTTGACCTCTTGGGGCCACGAGGAGCTGCATTCTTACACGTAAAAAAAAAAAAAAACGCTACGGAAACGGAGCTGAGGGGACGCTGAGCTCAATGCCTGCTTTCCACCTCTACTTGCGCTTTCTCCTAATGTGAGAGTGCACAGCTATTAATTTTGGATCGGTTTATAGCAGTTGCTATTGATCCGCTTCGCCTTCCAACGTCAAGATAAACGCAGGGGCGGATGTCGTGAAGTGGAATCGCGGTAGTCTGGGACAACTCCACCCTATTATTTTTCTCAGCAGGAATTAATTATCTGCCTCTTCCTGGGTGTGTCCATGTTCATTCGGCAGCAGAGACCAATACATTTATTTCTGGAAAAAAAAAACAAGAATGAATATAAAAGTTTCCCCAACACACTATTCAAACTCGTGATGTAAACACCGAAAAGGTCCTGTTGGCAGCGTTTTGAAGTGGAAGGCGGTGTATTACAGCCTATGGGATACGCGAAAAAAAAAAAAAATCAGGTTCGACGCGCGCAATTTACTTTTCGAAATTGGCCAGCGATGGCGACTCACTTATCAGTATCCACCTTTGTGATGCACGTGCAACCTCTGGTCACGCATTAGAGGAGGATTGAGGTGGTTACTGACGACACCAATGGTGAAGTGCCCTTGACTGTCCGGACCTCACGCCGTCGAATTTCTGGCCGATTTGGCCGAGCGGTTACGATGGAGTCTTCACACTGACGAATCTGGTCTGGTGACGACACTTCCCTCCAGCCAATAGGCGCTGTCCGGTCTGGCGACGTCACGCCCTGGCAGCCAATGGGATCTCTCCACTTTAGTGATGTCACTGATTACGTCACTACCCGCCAGACAATGAGACGGCGAGGTCGGTAGTTGTGCTGGTGGTGTGAATGAACAAGCAGGATTAATTAGCCTTACAGTGATTTGTCGGCAATTTCTCCACCTGAGTCTCTGATTTAAATGATTGTGCCTATGCCACTGTTCCATCAGACCAGTGCCCTCTAAAAACTTGGAGTGACTGTGACCCTGATCGCCGCTCAGTTCGGGAGCCTTCAGGGCACACCACGCGAGAGACTTCGTCCAATGGAACGTTCAGTCCCCTCAGTCTGCCCAGTGATAGTCTAGTTTCGAAGAACTTCTATTTGGAATAAGGGAGTAATTACTCATTGCCATCCACCCGAGCGCAGCCATATGGCTACAAAGGAAAGCTATACAGCTTTCTAAGAAACTTCGTGTTAAATAAAAATTCGTCCTGGTCCTGGGTTCGAGCCCGGGACCACCGCTTCACCGGAGCAGTCGCTCTACCAATTGAGCTAACCGGGACGGTAAGCTTAAGGTAGGGCGAGAGCGAATTGATCAATAACTCGAAGTGGGAACAATGTTGGTCAATCTACTCCACCTTGGGGGTTTCCCCTAAAACATTTGACCAACTTCTATTTGGGCTAGATGGTTCATTGTGTTTTTCGGCGATACTGTTTCTTTTTTTTTTTTTTCATTTTCGAGTACACTGATAGTCTCCGCGTAGCTCAGTTTAGGGATCCAATTGACCGAGGCACTCATTGCAAAATATTCGTGGCGCATTTAAATCTCCCGTAACATAGCCTTTCCCCCTTCTTCATTCACCGATGTTGCGTGCCTTTCACACCTCCGCCGCCGCCGAGGCACGCACGCAGAGTTTACGCTCGCTCCGACCTTTCCCCCGGCCAACAGTTAACATCCGGCCTTCAGCGTAAACGTTGTACATCATCCGCGCGTAAACTGGCTCCGCCGCCCCTTCTCGATGCTGCTCCAGCCGAGAAGCCGTAAACACACTCCAAGTGGCCGGCCGGATTCCGCTTTCGGACTGGTCTCGCTTTCTTCTCCGAGGGGCTATAAATAGGGCCGCTCCGCCGCGGGGAGGATGCGGGCTAAGGCCAGGCGGTCACTCGGCTTGGGACGAGCACGTTTTGATCGGGGCCCGGCACACAGCGGAGACCCTTTGTCGCGGGCCGCAAGCAGGCTTCTCCGCGCAACAGCAGAGATGGCGGCGGAGCTCGTCCTTGAAGAAGCAGCAGCGAGATGGAAGGGAGAGCGGCCTCGCTCAGCGTGCAGGCAGGAGTCAGCAGGCTATCCCGCAAAGTGAAACGAAGGAAAAATAAAACGGTTCCATTGGAAATTGTGGGGTTTAACGTCTCCAATTAATGAGGGACCCCGTAGTGGAGGACTCCGGATTAATCGCAGAGCACACCGTATTTCGCCTCCATCAAAATACGGCCGAGGTCGAACCCGTGACACTGGAATCAGCAGCCGAATGTCAAAGGCAGTGGGTCTAGTGAAACGCTCACTTACACTCATTTTTAGGCACCAACTGACCCAAATGAAACCGAAGCGGGACCGCTGAAACTAGTGGAGTGCATTCAGAACACGCGGATTCAGAGCGATGAAATTTATTCGCGGTCATTCTGGGTATCAAAACACGATGACCGCTACACGAAAGTAGTAAGCTTCTCTTTCGGCTAATATGTTTTGTGTTTTTCGGTTCTCGATTGCATTGTACCCTTCGCGTACCCCCGGGAGGGATAGCAGAGGGTTCGTATATGAAATGTACGCATTAGTACGAAAGAACTCCACACCCGGCACACAGTTACCGCGAGCAGCTTCGCTCATCTGCAGATGTGCGCTCAGTAAGTAAATCTCAAAACTTCGCTCCAGCAAATGGTCTAGTTTTATGACCAATTATACAATTTTTTCTGATGAGGCTTTTGTGCTATCGCTTTAATAAATCAATCAAAGATTAACATTTTACGCCATTCACGTACAGTTCTGTTGTTGCGTGCTGTTTAATCGGCAAAGAATACCGAAGTAGATTGTATTATAGTGTGGAAAGGAGAGAGAAACAAAACCCGTTCTCGTACATGGTCCCATCAGAGGGATTAACCGAACGGTATTGCACTCTAAAGCACACTTAATTCGACGTGTCTCTGCGGTGCGCAACACTGCCCTCCGAGACACTGCCCTCCGAGACGCCCGGCTAGGGTCTCGGAGGTCGAGGGTCTCGGAGGGCAGCGCACGTCAAGGGAGTAAGTAAAAGCGGCGCCCGATGAGGCCGTTCAGAACAGCTGGGCGGGGTCAACAGTGACAGACGTTACGAAAACAACGGACTGAATACGACTGATTATTCGACTTATCGTTCACCCGCTCAGTCAGTAGCACGTGTGAGAAGCACGGCCGTCAAGTCCACTTGGAGGATGCATGGCGAGTAATGCCCTGCTCCAGGCTCACCCGCATTCAAACAGCGGGTTCCGTACCGGTGCTTTTTCTGCGCTCCTCTGCGTGCGTTTGGTTTGGTTTATTGGTTTATTGGTTTATTGTGGTTAACGTCCCAAAGCAACTCAGGCTAAGGTTTATCCATATTACCATTATTATCTCTAAACCCTAGGACCTCGGGTAGAATGACTGCGCCTGCGTCGACATCCGGATGGATACAGTCACAGTCTAGAACAAGGTGTTGAGTTGTTTCTACCGATTTACCACACACGGCACATGTGTCGTCTTTTTGGTTAAATTCCTTTTGTAGCGTCACGTTCTAAGACACCCTTATCTAGCTTCAAAGATTGGTTTATTGGAGTTTCACGCCGTAGTGATCAGGGCTCCGGAAATTTAGGCCACCTGGGGTTCTTTAACGTGCACTGACATCGCACAGTACACGGACCTCTTAGAATTTCGCCTCCATCGAAATTAAGCCGCCGTGGGCGGGATCGAACCCGCGTCTTTTGGGCCAGAGCCTAGAGCCGTAACCACTTGAGCGAGCCCAGGCAGCGGCCACCGCCACTGGGGTCCCATACTAGGGACCTCAACCTAGTGTTTGTAAGGATCGGTCCCTTACGGGCTGATCCAAACATACCTCCTGCCCCTTCTGAATAAATGTTTTCACCACCACCACCATCATGGCGAGGTTCTACGTGTGTTTGTTCGAGGCGCTTGCTTAAGTGAAATCTTTGTTTTGGAGAATTTTTGTCTGGTGGCATGCATAGTAGATATATGACATGACAAAAGGAATTTGGTTGGCGTTCCTTTTTTTGCTGTGACTTGTCCTTCCTTTTGGCGGAGCATGCGGTACGAGGGAGCACAGGCGAGCCGGAGCGAAATTCTTTCGCCCCTTTGTACCTTGGCTCTGGGCGTGCCTGCTTGCAGAAGAGAGTCGCCGAGCAGGCAGTTCCCGACTGCACGCCAAGTTCAGGGCTAGTGGGCTCCGCGCCTCGCTTCCGTAAACACCGTGGGGTCGGAGGCAGAAGAGATGTATCCAGGCCCCCGTTTCTCTCGAGACAAAGTTATTTTGAACGCACGCTCCTGAACAAGGTGGGACAAGGCCAACGGTCGTAAACGTCTGTCTCTGCAAACCTTGGCAACCTTGGATTCGCGGAAGAAGCTGGGAAACGATAGTAAACATGGTTCCAAACGAGCAGACTCCCTTTTGCTACACTGTGGCTTTGACTTATGCCGCTCAGAGACGAATGCTGCTAAAAGGAAAGCTCCAATAAACATTTTTATGCATACATACACTCTTCGCATAGA